>NC_138891.1:44948504-45318111 GCF_965194825.1 Balaenoptera physalus
TGAACGTTGACCTGTATCTCACATCATGTACAAAAATTAATGTTTTTAATCAATCAACAAACCATTACTGCCTTGCTCTGATGCCCAGCATAGTGCTTTGTCCAGGATAGGTGCTTAATAATATTTCCTCAATGCTGAGCATAAATATCCCCATTTGAGAAAATGTACCTGGTATCTTGAAAATTTCTTTCTTGTTTGTTTTGGTTGTGTTTGCCTAAAACTTCTTGGTGCACCTTTCCCTACATTTCAGAAGCCTAGGGGAATCACAGTTCAGGTTTTCTTTTAAATCTATAACCATGCATTCAAAAGAACTTGCTTAAAATGTGATAATGTGATGTTTTATGGGGACCTCAAAAAGAGCCATTATGTGTTGTTTGCTATAAAATCACTCTTTTTCCTAGCTTCACCATGATGCAGCTTCAGAATGGCTCTTTTAAAGGTGCGTGAAGGTATTGAATGAGGTATTTGTATCTTTGTTGATAAGCATAAAATATTTAGGATTGTTTCCGTGTGTCATTGATTGACAATTATATTTAAATTTAAATTTGGTGGCATCCGATATTTATTTTGTCCAAGCTCATATATTATTATAATCATCTGCATTATTTTCATTAGGTTTATTTTCATGCCATATCACTGTGAAAAGTTGTCTGCAAGTTTGTTTCCTTTAAAGGTTGTGCTGCTTTTCTCTGTAAAAATTCTTAAAGTGATTGAATACATAGTACAGAACAATTCCTTCCTTTGCATAAAGTGTATTTGAACATAAGATTAAATTTATTCTTAAGAACAAATATATTAAATACATAGTCTCTGGATACATTTATAGATGGAAATAGACAGTTGTATAGATAAATGGGTAAATTGTTCTAGATTAACAGAGATAAAATCCATCCATAAAAGACCATATTTCCTTAATCTAAAAATTAATCTCAACCCACACAATTTGAAATTAGCACTTATCATATCATATATTTTTGTGCTGTTCTTTTAATGACCACTAAGGCACTAGGGCTACTGAAATATTCTGGTTTTTAATTTGAAAATGTTATATCAATCATGAAGGGAAGAATGTATCTATAGTGTTAGAAGAAACATGTTTTCAAACCAAAACTCTGGAGGGTGAAAGAGCATGTAGATCTGCCTCCTCAGGCTTTTCCATAAGACAGTTGTTTTCAGAGCATTTATTTATTAATTTAACACATCTTTAACAAGTACTTATTTTGCATGTATTAAAAATGAGTCAGATACCAGAACAGTTTTGCCCTTTTTAAGGGTTCATTTAAGAGTTCATAGTGTAACAAAATATGCATACGATGCTTTAAAGTTCACAAATAAATTTTACATGTATTTAAAAAATTTTATTATCAATTACAGAGTGAGTTTTTATAAGTAAGAGGACAGAAAATCACCATGTTTCAATGAGAAGTAAATGAAGTAAAACAAGTCTGTACCCCTAAAATTCAATACAGAACTCTAGTAGGTTAAACAATATTGTGAGGTTATTACCTCTAACAACTAACCAAATCTTGAAGTAGTGCCCCATTTAGTAAGAATGATCTATCTATCTAGGGCAGTATAATCAAGAGAAGAATTTACAAAACGTTTTACTGAAGCTTCAATTTGTATTTCCAGCCTATTCTAGAGAAGGGACATTGAACAGTTTGAAATGTCTCTTCTTTCTTACTCAACAATGTTCTTTTCCTTCAGTTTCTTATGATGATCAGAAGGGCTCAATTCTGCATCCCAGTGGTATCTTAATGGCTGTTCACCCCTGTTTCAACAGGTCCCCTGGACAGTATCTTTTTTCTTCCCCTTTCCTTGGCCTTTTAAAAATCTTTTTCTCTCAGTTTCTCACACTCAGCCTTTTCCTGTCAAGTTTAACAACTTTCAGCTCATCAGATTTATGAAATCCTGGAATGCAAAATGAGAAGGAGGAAAAGTGGCTTTCAGAGTTTTCTGCCTACAGTATGCAATAACTGCAAGATAATTAGATATTTCATATTGCTCAGAGTAACATTTTTGTGGGCATCTCCTGTTCTACATCATGCTAAAAAAGTATTCATTAATTACTCTTTCATCATATACATATAAATCACTGACCTATTTTAGCAGGAAATGATTTAATATAGCAAATTAAGTGCTTAGAGCACCAATAGAATGTGTCAAAGAGGAGCTGACCTCTAAGGAAATCATGAAAGACCAGAATCACAGGAAGCCACCTCTGAAAATCTCAGCTGCATTTTAGCAGTAAAGCAGGTATTTGGCATCAATTCATCAGAAAGCTGATGTGAAAAGCCTCATCTGCCATTTAAATGTGTGTCTGTCTACTGTTCTTTAGGTAAAATAATGGTTTATCCTTTTTTTTCACATAAGTCTAGCCACTCTCCAGGGGAAGAGATTACACAAGAGCATTGAAGGTACCTTACTATCAGAAGGTAGTGATCATTGGGAACTATTTTAAAAGATGCCTGCTACAGATATTTTTCAGAATGGCTCTTAAGTGATTCCAATCATTATTTACTCACTTGCACTTAGAACTGTGTTCACAGATCTTAAGATGGAATGTTTCGTTTTTGTTTTTGATATGTTACAAACCATTCAAGCATCTAATAGGTTTAGAAGACAGTGGATTATTTGGAGCTATTAAGTGATATTATCAGGTCAGTTCTGAAGCTAAATCTGCTCTCTGTACCCTGACACCGAATTAAATCTCAGACAGAGTTTTGGGTGAAGTAGGAAAGAATAGCTTTATTGCTTTGCCAGGCAAAAGGGGCCCCAGTGGGCTCATGCCCTCAGAAGTGTGAGTCCCATCCTGGAGGGGTAGTGAGAAGTTTTAGAGTAACAGTCTAAAGAGGGTGTGATCAGCTTGTGGACATTCTTCTGATTGGTTGGTGGTGAGGTAAGTGGGAGTCCTCATCATCAACCTTCTGGTTCCAACCGGTCTGGGGTCTAAATGCTTGTGGGCAGCATGCCTTCATTAACTTTTAACTTCTCCCACCTCGTGGGGGTTTCAGTATGCAAAACAGCTCAAAGATATTGCTGTGTGTATCACTAGATTGGGAACCAGGACCTTAACCCGAGGCTGCACTATTGTGTCTCCTGTCTCGCATCCCCTCCCTTCCCTAATTAACAATCGTTTGAACCTGCCTTGGAACTCAGGGAAGATCATGGAGGCTGAATGAAGCCTCTTTCCTTTAATCAAAGAAATGGGGGAACAGAAATGCTTTTGTGCCCAGGAGCCCCACAGGGTCCTTCTCGGTATCAATTTCAATTCTGCTGTTTTTCAGTTTGTTGAGGCCACTGAACTGCAGTTATAATGCCTATTTTCAACATTATATTTAGCTCAAGGTGCACTCCAAGGGTAAGCTATAGCTAGTAAGATAGACTTTGGTGGTGCCATGGCACATTATACCGAAGGCCAACTCTTACCACGCTAGAACTTTAAGACTGTTGCAGCAGCCACGTTTCTCTTGGACTGCTCAGAGCTCTTTACAGTGATACAAAGTGTATTGCAGATGGCTTCCAATTTCTTGTCCAGCATGTAAGGAGCTCCGAAGAGATCACTGTGTCCTAACAACAAATATAAAGCTGAATAAACTGAAAAATCAACAACTTTTCTTAGATCTGTCTGAGAAGTTCAGTCACAGGGCAAAGCACTGCTCCCCACATTGGAGAGACCGACAGGCAGATACGAAGAATCACAATGTAATAGAACAGGATCCCCATGCAGAAACCACCAAGGAACAAGTGTCAGAGTAGGAAACCTGAACTGTATTTGCTGATTGCTGGAGGCTCAGAGCAGCCAAATTGGAGAGCTAACAACTCCAGTGGAACTCAGTCAGAGGGCAGTCCGCACACTTTTGTGAGTTTCATCTTTAGGACCTCTTCCAGGTTCTCACAGTGAAGATCAGAAAGGAAAAAAAAAAAAAAAATCCCTCCAGCTTTTGGAAAGGAGAGAAGAAAAGTAACCAATTTGAAATATGCCAGAGCATTGTGTTCTTCTTAACAAGGCCTACCCTCAAGCAAAACTATTTTATCACAACCTAACCTACTGAGGTTTTATCAGAGCCTGACCAACCTGGGAGAAGGGAAATACCCAACTCCAGGCCATTCTGTCCCATCTAAAGCGGTCAGAAAAAAGAAATAAAAGACAAGCTGAGAAGCACTAGTGGAGTTCACAGTTTAGGGCACAGGCTAATCAAATTGCTGAGAACCTAATCATAGAATTACAGAATACTTCCCCTTCCCTTACACCTTATCACTACATTAATAAAGGCCTATTTACTGCAGTTCCTTTTAACCTGTATATCATGTCTGTGTTTCAATGAAAAATTGTAAGGCATAATAAAAGGCATAAAACGCAGTTTGAAGAGACATAGCAGGCATCAGGAACAGACCCAGATATGATGGAGATGTTGGAATTATCAGATCATGAACTTAAAACAACTATGATTAATATGCTGATGGCTCTAATGAAAAAAGTAAGATAACACGCAAGAAAAGATTGGAAAGTGTAATCAGAGAAATGGAAATTCTAAGAAAGACTCAAAAGGAAATGCTAGAGATAAAAGAAAAAAGCACTATAATAAAAATGAAGAATGCCTTTAAAGGACTCATTAGTAGACTGGACATGGCTAAGAAAAGAATCTCTGAGCTTGAGGGTGTGAAAATAGAAACTTCTTCAACTGAGAAGCAAGTAGAAAAAAAAAAGAAGAACAGAATATCCAAGAACGTTGGGACAACTACAAAAAAGTGTAACATACATTCCCTTCTGGGAATACCAGAAGAAGGAGAAGAAAAGAAAGGAACAGAAGCAATATTTGAAACCATAATGACTGAGAATTTCCCCCAAATTAATGTCAGACACCAAAGCACAGATCCAGGAAGCTCAAAGAATATCATGCATATGTATACCTTCACCTAGGCATACTATATTCAAACTGCAAATAAAGAAAAATATATAAATTAAAGATAAAGAAAAATCTTGAAAGAAACCAGAGGGTGGGGGAAGAGTCTTATCTGTAGAGAAGCAAAGATAAGAATTGCATTCAACTTCTCCTCAGAAACCATGGAAGGAAGAAGAGTGAAATATTTTAAGTGTTATGAAAAAAATAATGAACCTAGAATTCTGTATCATCTGAAATTTTCCTTTAAAAGTAAAAGATAAATAAATATTTTCTCAAGCAAAAATTGAAGGAATTTGTTGTCAGGAGATCTGCCTTGCAAGAACTGTTAACAGTTCTTCAAAGAAAGGAAAATTATATGTCAAAAACTTGAATTTAGATAAATAAAGGAAGAGCATTAAAGAATGAATAAGTGAAAGTAAAATAAAAACTTTTATTTTTCTTAATAGATCTAATAGATAAGTTTTTAAAAATAATAGCAACAATGTATGCAATGATTATAGTTTATGTATAAGTGAACTAACAGAAATGATATAATATATATAATAATATATATATAATTATATATATTTATATATAATATATATAAAAAATATTTATATATATTATTATAAAGTACTTGCCCTACACGTGAAGAGGGATAGTGTTATTTGAAAGTACACTTGGATTAGCTGTAATATATATTGCAAACTCAAGGGCAACTGCCAAAAAAAAGGTTGGGGGGGAAAAGTATAATTGATATGATAAGAAAGGAAAGAAATTGAATCATATAAAATGCTCAGTTAAAACTACAAAAGGCAGAAAATAGTAGAAGACAAGAATAGGAACAAATAGCAAAAGCAACAAATAGAAAACAGTAACAAAATGGTTGATATCAATCCAACTGGATGAATAATCACTTAATAGTCTAAATACACCACTTGAAAATAGAGATTTTATTGACATAGAATAAAACCTAAAATGCACCAAGACAGAGATTAAATTTGCTTCAGTAAATTAAAGTTAGATTAAATGAGTGACTAATGTAAAAAAAATAAATCAATAAAAGATAGAAATTGCCAGAATGGATCAAAGAATAAAACCCAACTGGAAGAAATCCACTTTAAATATAAAGACATATATAGATTAAAATAAAGTGATGCAAAATGTATTTCACATCACAACTTGGAATATGTACAGAAGTTTAATTTGTATCTACTTAACATATTCTTTCTCCAAAGCACCCACATCTCAATAATTATATGGGAGAACAAGATGACGGAATTTTTATTCCTAATTGTTTTGAAGTGTAGAATCATATTATTTTTAAAATAGTCCATTTAGGTAGTTTTTATTTTTTTAATTTTCTTTAAAGACAAACTATTGTTATTAAAATATCAAAAGATTTCGAAAAAATAAAGATATATATCAAGAAAAATTCTTGAAATGAAAGGAAACGTTACATTATGTGTTGGAAAAATTGCCTCTCAACATTCAACACTGAGACATGAAGTAAAGCAGAGAGACCCCACAGAGTAAAAGCCTCATAATATAAAGTCTAAAAAAGAAAATAGGGACTTCCCTGGTGGCGCAGTGGTTAAGGATCCCCCTGCCAATGCAGGGGACATGGGTTCGAGCCCTGGTCCAGGAGGATCCCACATGCTGTGGAGCAACTAAGCCCGTGCGCCACAACTACTGAGCCTGTGCTCTGGAGCCTGCAAACCACAACTGCTGAGCCTGCATGCCACAACTACTGAAGCCCGTGTGCCTAGAGCCCATGCTCCACAACAAGAGAAGCCACTGCAATGAGAAGCCCTCACATCACAATGAAGAGTAGCCCAGGCTCAACACAACTAGAGAAAGCCTGCACGCAGCAACAAAGACCCAATGCAGCCAAAAATAAATAAATAAACTTATTAAAAAATATATATATATAATGTAAAATATGTTGATATAACTAAGACAAAATTTTAAAACTCCCACCATCCATTATAACTATTACATCATAAAAGAAAAGGCATCTTGAAACAAACAAAAAGCAATAAAGAATTATCTTTTTTAAGGAAAGTCTTTTAAATTGACAACACTGTTGTCTTTTTTGCATGTCACCATAGACCCGTGAGCACTTCATTGCTACCTAGCACTGGGCATACAGAAGCAAGCAGAAACCACTAGCAGAGGTGGCGGGAATGAGGGAATGCATGACCCAAGAACAAATGCAAGACTTCCTCTGGAACCTAGCTGGGAAAACACTCTTGTAATAAGGATCCATGATTCTTATGCATATATACATATATGATTATTTGTACCTTTACCACCTCCTGAAAAATTTTAAATGATCAAGAAAACTTAAAATCATCAAACGAAGATAAGAAACTAAGTAGCAATTGCAGTCCAAAAGCTAACTCCTCAAGTGGAGGCTGAGGTTCTGGGTGGGTAGGAAAGCGGGCCCTCCCAAAAGACCTCTCTCATCCAGGGTAAGCATTCTGTGCTGCTGCCCGCTACAGGGAACCCTGTTGGCCCCAAGCTGTAGAGCAGTGCATGGGTTCTGGGGGATGACCAGTGAAGGACACTTTGTTAGATCTATGAGCTGATGCTGGACTGTCCTATCCTATCTCTCATCTCCACAGGTGTTTCTCAGAATGACAGGCCAAAAAGAATGGATTCAGTTTCCCTACCATGTGCAGTTAGGTAGAAATGATTAAGGAGGGTATACTAACATGTAATTAGAGCACAGAATCCCGCTCTTAGTTTTTGAGAAGAACACTTACATATGCTGCTGTGCAATACTAATGCCTAATTCACTGTAATAGAGTAAGTAAACTGAACTAGAAATGCTGGATTGATATCCAATAATAATAATAATAACAACAATGAATAACAATAATAATAATAGCTAACATTTATGAAGCATTGACTATATTGCAATCATAGGTTGAGCTCTTTATTTTTTTTTTTTCTTGGAGTATAGTTGCTTTACTAGGTAGTTTTTATTAAAGAAAAGTATTTTCTTCCTTTTTTTCTCTTATTCACTTTTCTGTGTTTCTCTTTCTAAGGGCATGTAATGGAGTTTTAAACATCACTATTCAAAGGCTAGTTTTGGCCTTACATATGAACAGGCTGGTTTCCAATACCAGACTTGAAAAACAATTGTTCTTCTGGCATGAGCTTTTGTAGTCCTTATCAGGTACGCTTTGATATTTGCTATCTTTTTGTTTGGACAGTGTGCAGTAGCAATCCTTGAATAATTCATATCACCTTAGCTTCCACTGGATGAATATTCCCACACTTTTATCATGTCTTGCATAAAACCTGTAAGCCCAGGGTTCCATTCTCAATTTTCTCTACAAGATCAACTTATCCTGCCACAGTTGGCATATAGCAAGCCCATCAGCTTTCATTTCAGTGACTATAGCCCACCACAGCCTGGCCCTCAGGGCCTACTTCTCTTGCTGTGCTACAGGGGAACAGAACAAAACATATCTCTTTGCCCTCACATTATTCTCACTTATCCAGTGAACTCAGCTTCTCAACACCCTGAGAAGTAACTAAAGTTTACATTTTATTTCTTTGCTTTCCTCTCATAAAAATACTTTTCCCACACCCAGGAGTAGGTGATGAATATCTTTTCCTATATTCTAGTTTCTTCCTTCCTGATTTTAGCTTATATATTTTATCTAAGTATTAGGTGGAGTCACTTATTTGAGTACTCTGGATTTGATTGTTAATAAGTCAAGTCAGCAGTTAGTGGATCGCAAAACTAAGAATGTGTTTCATAATCTTATTTCAATCTGAAAAAGTGAATTAGTTACATATTTAGCTCTGCACTACTTCTGCCATAAATTATATCATATTTTCACACGTGTCATCATCAATTCCCATCCTCAAACCATTCCAGACACATGAATTCTTAGGATACATTACCAAAGGAAATAATTATTTCCATAAAAATTTTATTTGAATTCTTTACCTTGTTTTTAGCCATTATCATTGTAGGTTGAGGAGTATTGCCCCTCTTTTACTAGGATCTTCTCCACTTCTCAATAACATAGTTCATTTTTAGAATAGGGAATTCTGCATGCTTTCCTTTGGTTTGTTACTTTGTATATCACATCTGGCAGAAATTCTTTCAGCTCTCTGATGTCTGAATGATATTCTTTCTTAATGTTGTTTACAGATGCAATTTTTCCACTATTTATGCATTCATTTGATTACATTAAAAGTAGAATAAAGGATTTTGAACCTTAAATTCGTGGAGGAAGGAATCTGAATCATGAGTAAATAGCCTGGCTCTTCAGGAAGCAACATTATTTCTTTAAGGCCACAAAGGTACCAGTATTAGCAGTTGTATATCACCAGTGTTTCAGAAAGTAATTGTTTGACTCTGGCTATTCAGTTACAGTTTCTACTTGCATTGCAAAGAAATTCTGTAACACACAATTTCAAGTAAATTTTTAAAATAGTGATAATCATTCATTTTTTTCCCCTAAATTAACATTATTTCCTATAAAACTGGCATGAGTGGGTCTGGATAATAATTTCCAAAGCCATAGATGTTTGCAGAAAATTTAAAGCAATTAAAAGAAAGACTGTCATGAACTAGTAGAATCTGAAACAAAAAATATATATGAGATCAGATGTACCCACTTAAATGTTAAACACCTCAATAAATACCTGAAGTTACTAGTAGTAATATTAAAAAGATCAGTTTTTTGGGGGGGAAGAGGGGAGTATTTTCCTAGATTCTACTACCTAGAACATATTATTGAATGATTATTATATTTATGAATGCCATAATTTTATTCATTATTATTCTTAATGAACTTCATGGAATGACTAGAAAAAGAGTTAAAACACTATAATGTGAAAAAGATTTGCATATTCTTAAATATTAAGTTACTAGCTTTAACCTCCAAGGCCTGGTGTGTGCAACCAAAAATTAAACACATTTCCCTCTATAATTTTTAGTGTTTTACATATATAAATGTTTACGGATATAAGGTATATATAAATGATTAAGGCTGGATTAAAATAATAAAATGGAAATAGCGTACAATTTTTAAAATATAAGAACTATCGAATTATCTCCTTTATTCAAAGGAGGTAACTATCAAAAGATAGTCCCTACACATAAGATTAAATTATAGTACAATGACAGCATTCTGAAAGCATCTCTCTAACAAAATGATTTTTTATCCAACTGTTCTTGCCTTAAATTATGCCAAAATTTATTTCTTTAACTTAGATCTCTGCCTCCTGCTTAAAAAAAACAGGGATCCGTTAGAAGTACTTTTCTTAAGTGTCATTTATTCCTCCACAAGAGTATTTTGACTCAAAAGAAGCTCTGAGAATACTAGGAACATGAGCCAGTCTAGAAAGAGTGTTACCTATACACAAAGGGATGATGGTAAAATGCCAGATATGGGATGTGGCTTAATGGTTAAAATTATGGTCTTCAAGTTCAGAGGAACTGAAATCAAACTTTAGATTTTCAATTTTGTACTATGTGACGATGCTGAATCTCTAATTTTTCATTAATAAGAAGGAAAAAAAATTCTATTTCATAGGATTTTTGGAAATTAAAAGGGAGTATGTTTGTTAAGAATGTGTTCCCCTGTGACACACACACACACACACACACACACACACACACACAGTTATATCAAAATATATTTAGCGTACCTGAACACAGTGAGATTTTTCCATTATTCTGTTTTCCTCTCAAACTTCTTAAAACACTTTATTTTGATTTTGATTTTATTGGAGTATAGTTGATTTACAATGTTGTGAAACTTCTTAATTCTTGATTTCTACTTGGATATGGCTTTTTTTTCCAGAAGGTAAAAGTGAGTAGTAGAGCCAAAGAAACAGATACTTGTTTTTCTTTTACTTTACTGATCTCTGCCTAAAGAGACATTATTTCTAAAACTTTTAAAATCAAATACTGTCTATTATTTTTCTTTGGACTTAAACCCTACTTTGCTTTTTCTATGTTAATATAATTGTACATAGTCGTGGGCAAATAATAAACACAGTTTGAAACTAAACAATTAGAGCACGGTATGATGAGCCTAAGTCATTGCTAGGAGGGAAACTTATGACTTAAAGTACACATATTTCAAAGAGAAGAAAGCTTAAAAATTTGTGACAAACTTTCATGTAAAAAAATGTAGGAAAAGCAAAGTAAATTAAATGCAAAATAAAGTTAAATTAAAAACTAATAAAGATAGCAGAAATCATTAAAATAGAAAGCAAGTGAAATATCCAGAAAATAAAGACAAAAAATTATATGGCGGAAGAAAAATAACATTGATATGGCTACAATATTACCCATTTGAAATTTTATTGAATTATCTTCTAAAGATGAACATATAACAACCTTATGGCAAGCAATTCCACCCCTACATGTGTATCAACTAAAAAAATATATGTGCAAGAATATTTATTAATGTACAAAATCTGGAAATGAAATGACAACCAATATAACAATAGGTAAATAATTATGAAATATTAATGGACTGGAATACTTCACTGCAATTTATAAAAAAGATAAAGAACTACTGCTCTGAACAATGATATGAATGAATCTCATACAAACTGTGTTGAGCAAAAGAAGTCAGATGCAATGTAGTAAGTGGTAAATGGTATAGTCCCATTTTGTCACATCAAAAATAGGCTTAAGCAGTTGATGGTGATAGAAATCAGAATAGTTGTAACTTCTGGGGAAGAATTAACTAGCAAGGAGCAAAAAAGAGCATTTGAGGGACACCTGTGGCTGTTTCTTGGGTTCCTTTGTGTATGCGCACGTGTATTTCAATAAACATGACACTGAAGATGACATTAAGATCAAATTACTCACGTGATAAAAATTGAAAAGCGCATGAGACAAAATAAATATAAATGTGCATTAAATAAATAAAAAGATGGTTACATTTACTAATAAAGATATAAATATACAGTAAATGTGGTATTTTTATCTTTCAAAAGTATCTAAAAATATCCAATCCATTTTTGAGGATCCAAGCCATCTGGTATACTATTGGTAGTATTATAAATTAATGAGTTTTTTCTAGGGGGCATGGTGATATTATGCATGAAGAATAAAATGTGTGGATTCTTTTTAAAAAATGTCACTTCTAAATATTTATCCTAAGGCAGTAATGAAAGAAGTGTGATCATATTTATGGTAAAGTTATTGTGTTAATGAATTATTAACAGTAAAAATAGAGAATTTCATTAAAAAGCATGCTTGGATTAAAAATAGGATCCTATGTAAAGAAAATACAAACAGCCTACTGAAATGAGAAAAGAAAGTTTTGGTTCAGTGGTTGTTAATACATTTTTTCCATCTATTTCTTCTATTTCTTTGTAACGTGAGATGATGAGAAAAAGCAGGCAGGGGGTTATGAGTGTCTCTGTTTTTCTTCTTGTTTATGCTAATTTTCTGATTATAACATATGCTTTTTACCACCTTCTCTCATATACCCATATGTGTAATATGGCCCATTATTATAAATCTAGTCATTTGGAGTAGGAGGTAGTAAAGACACCATCACATTTCTCAATAAGATTTCATGTCTGGAAGGCAAAATATTTATAATTTTGAATGCATTTGCAATCAATATTGCCTTATACATTAAATATGCATGTTATGAAGTTGTTTATATATACAAAATTATGTACAGTATTATCTTCAACTAATATCTCCTTTATAGACTTAATACATATTCAAACATTCTCGATGTTTTAGAGAAAACAAAAGGCTAATCAAAAAATTGTATGAAAGCAGTCACTTAAAATTAAAATTTTTTTTCTAAGAATATTGACGGTGTCTACAACATTAAACCATGTTTTAAATTAGCTTAAACAGTGAGACCATGTTTCCAATTTCAAAAAAGCTTGATCCAGAGATATTTTATCTGGTGATAAAGCAGACAGTTTATAACAAAATTACTATGTATGTAGTAATAGTATTAAAGCATAGTGAGGAAAATGGTAATTAAGCAAATTATATGGGTAAAGGGAAAATATAATGAATATTCTTTTAGAACTTAATAACAAAAAATAATTGCATAATTGTTGACATTATCCTGTTTTGACATGTGGGGGGAGGTTATAATTTTCTAGTTACTATTGTTTTACAAATACTTAAATCTTAGAAAAAAAGTTAAAAACAAAATTATCAAATATGAGGTTGAGTTTATACAACTATTGAAAAAATTCTACCAACACATTTCTTCCTTCCTTTCTTCCTGGAACTGAATATTTATTTGGTGTAAAATAAATATTTCATGCTAATAATGTAGTTTTTGGAAATACTGTTACAAACCAACTACAGAATTCTGTAAGTTTGGCACCTTGAGACAACCACATTTTATCTAATACCATTTTGGTTAAAACACTGACTCTTACGTATGCACATCATGTACAGGTATAACACTCATGCAACAAATATTTGTTGAATGTCTACAATGGAACAGGCACTCTGGCTGCTTGAGATACAACAGTAAACAAAACAAAGATCCCTCCTTTGTAGAGTTACATTTTAGCAGAGGGACAACTAGTAAAGAATAAGCAAATAAATACAGAATACATTGGCAGGAAATATGTGCAAAAGGAAGCCAGAAAAGAGGACTAGATAGCCCTGTCAGGGGTGAGGAGTGGTGTCAGTATTAAATAGCAGTGAGGATACATTTTATTGAGGAAGTGAGATTTGAGCAAAGACTTGAAGGTGGCAAGAGAGTTAGCTACTTGGATATCTGGGGGGAAATGATGCAGGCTGAGGGAATAAGTAAAGTACACTCTGTCAGTAAGGAGCATTGGCATTTTCAAAAAGAATGAGGAGACCCATGTGACTTGAGAGAAAAGAGTGAGAAGGAAAACAGTAGATGACACAGAAGAGGGTATAACAGGCAACTAGATCAAGTAGCATCTTTTATGGAATTGTGACAACTTCAACTTCTACTCTGAGTAAAATGGGAAGCCACTGCAAGATTTTGAAAAAAGGGATGAGATGATATGTGCTCATTTTTGAATGGATTCCTTTTGAGAGCTGTGTTGTGAATAGATTGAAGAGGAGTTTTTGCAAGAAGGGAGGACTTGGGAGATTGAGGGTTGACAATGGCTGAGGCCAGGGTGGGAACAGTAGAGACAGGGAGTGGTGCTAAGATTCTAAATAGGAAACACACACAAACTTCTTTGAATTGAAAAGGGGAACACGATGTTATATACTGTTTAACAGAACACACTTCTCTTAAACTATAGGTAATATATTTTCATATCATTGACTGTTTTCTATGTCATTTTAATATTTTCATCCCATCCTATTACCTAATATTTTAAACATTAAGATATTTCTTATATTTAGCTGTTCAGTTAAAATTTTGAATGTATCTCTTGATCTTTGCTAGGAATAGATTAATAGAAGAGAATGTGCTGGTTCAAAAGTTTGCACAATTTAAAAAGTTTACATTTTTGTCCAAAGGCCCTCACAAAGTGTATAACAAATGCATTCTTATGTGACATATTTAAGAATGCTCAACATTTGAAACCTCCTTAACACTCAGTGTTTTGGGGGTTTAAGAATACTATTGAGAATACTATCTCAGTTTTGCAATTTTTGACTCCTCAAAGAGGTAAGAACATTTTTCATATGTTTCTTGGTTTTCTCTCTCTCTCTCCCTCACTCTCTGTTTTTCAATATATAAAATTACTAGGCATTATTTTTAAGATGCTGCAAAGAAGAATTAAGAATCTGAAATTCAAGAAAAGACAGATTTGAAAAAAAGTCAATGTGCTTCTCCAAGCAGTTAATAGAAAACTAAATTACCCAGACAGTAAGAAAGACAAGAGTAAACAGATCTCAAAAAGTAATTAGGAAACTCTGCAGTTAAAAGACAAACTCTGACACCACACAATTCCTACTCTACCTTAACTACAGTAGAACTGTAGACAGTTTCCTGGCCTCCTCCTGTTCTAACATTTTCTGAGCTTCTCTATACCAATTTAATACTATTTTATAGCAAAACACTATCACAGCAGCATATCACATATTTCCACTGAAGCATCAAGCATTTAAAAAAATAGAGAAAACTTTATAGGTGTAGGTAGAAATCCATTGTTACTGAGCCAAATTAAAAATGGGCATACTGTAATTTTCTGACACAGTAGGAACACTGTAGAAAAGAATCTCTCTGGAAGTAACATTTTCCTTCCTCTGTTACTGACCATAAAGTGTACTTTCTAATTAAAACTTCTAAATGACTTTAATTACTGAAATAAAAAAAAGCCCTCTGTCAAAATTAGTCCTAAGCGCAGTGACTAGTCATTAATGTGAGGTCTTGAACTTGTTTAGCAGAAATAAAAAATAAGATTCAGTGGTTGAAAATCTTAAAACACAGAGAAAAAACTTCCATTTATGGTTGTTTGAAGTTAGCTAGCCCTATATTACCCATTGGGTTATAATAGTTTTAAAATATAAATTACACTCTAAGCCAGATAAATCAAGGTTTTGGAAAAGAAATTTACACTGATAGGAAGATTAAGAGGAATTTTTTTCTCGAGGGAAAGAAATAATCATTTACCTAGCTAGAATATACTAACTGGTGTTCTACTGTATGGTCTACCTGGTCATCTTTGGGAAGAAGTTTTTTGGCAACAAAAAATATGAGTTGCTGGTAAATAGGTTCCACAAGCTTTACAAATATATTGTGAGATTAGATCTGCCTGAGGTAGTCTCTACATTGTTCATGGGTGTTGAATTAGCTAATCAGACAGATGGAAAGAACATCACCAGACACAAGGACCTCTCTTCTTCTACAAACACAAATAAGTACTTCCTATGCTTCTTTGCTAGAAGCTTGGAAAATACTCTCCATATCCATTTGACCATTATAAGCAGAAGACTGTTTGATACCAATAACAAGAAATTTCCATGACTGTCACATTGTTCCGTATATAAATTTAGCTCCTACTTGACCTAGGATCTACTGCAATCCCATGTGGCTCTCATCCCTTCCTATGCATGACCTGCCCCACCAAGCCCTCATCTTTACCTAAACTCAGCTTTTACTTCTTTGTTTTAGAACATGTCATATTGTGTAATTTCTTAACTTCACAGAATATAATACCCAGAATGCTCCTTTATCTCTTCCTAGAATCATTCTCAAAGTAAACACACAAAACAGTCATCATTCTAGTGGGAAAATCTTACAGATGTAGTTTAAAAATTAGTACAGAGAGTTATCCAAAAGGATATCACCTTGCCCATAAAGTACTTTCTTTGCCTTTTGTAGTTTTGTTTTTGGTGTTGGAAAGATGAGTTTTAATTCAATTACAAGTGACTGGTGTCATGAATATTTTAGAGTTACAATGTTCCTTACAACATAAACTGATTGTGTGTGTGTGTGTGTGTGTGTGTGTGTGTGTGTGTTCATGCAACATATTGAAGTGGTACGAAAGGTAAGAAGGTAGTTAGCTACAATTGCTTTGCCCAATAAATGGTTCTCAGATATAATATTTATGTTGTTGAGAAACATCAATACCATTGTTTTCTATCTCCACCTTCTCTAATATACTTAATTTTTTCTTTTAGAATAGTTTTAGCTTTACAGGAAAATTGTGAAGTTAGTACAGAGTTACCTCATATCCCAGACCCAGTTTTCCCATGCTTTTAACATCATACATTAGTAAGGTATATTTCTCACCATGAATGAGCCAATATTGATACATTATGCTTAATCAAAATCCATACTTTATTAAAATTTCCTTAGTTTTGTTTTTCCTTTTTTAGCATCTCATTCAGGACACCACATTACATTTAGTCAGCATGTCTCCTTAGGCTTTTTCTGGCTTTGACAATTTCTCAGAAATTCCTTGTTATTGATGACCTTGGCAATTTTGAGGTGTAATGCTCAAGTATTTTGTAGAATGTCCCTCAAGTGAGATTTGTCTGATGCTTTTCTAATGATTAGACTGAGTTTATGTGTTTTTGGCAGAAAGACCACAGAGATTAACTGCATCCCTCATCATGTCATATTCAGGATATATATTATCAAAATGACCTATTACTGCTGATGTTAACCTTGATCACCTGGCTGAGGTGGTATTTTTCAGTTTCAGTAGTGTAAAGTTACTCATTTTTTTCAATCTTTCCATACTGAACTCTTTGGAAGGATGTCACCATGTCCAGCCCACACTTGAAGGGTGGGAAGTTATACTCCACCTCTTTGAGAGTAGAGAATCTACAGAAGTTGTTTGTAATTCTTCTGCATGGTTATTTTTTTTTCTAATTTCTCCAATTGCTTCATTTAATCAAATATTCATATTCATATTAATATGGGCTAATGGAAATTTATTTTGGATTTTGGATTATACTCCAACAGTACTTTATTTATTTTGTTGCTCACATTGGGAATTTTTCAGGTGACTCTTGTGTCCTTTTCATATATCTCTATCAGTGTGACGTTTTCATTTTTTATTTTTATTTTTGGTTTTAGGGGTTTTTTTTTGGTTTGTTCCTTTGTTGTTGTTGTTGTTGTTTAATGAATTTACTTTCCTGCACTGCAAGATGCTCCAGGCTTATTGTGTGTATCTCATGCCCAAACATGCAATCAGCCATTTTACCAAGGAGCCCTGATTCCTTTTATTGGAAAAGTGGGAAAGTCTGCTGCTATTTGTGGCTCTTTGATACTATGTTTCTAGGCTCTCTGAGGTGACAAAGTAAAATACATGTGTGTATACCAACCCATGTATATACACATATCTATAAATATCCCTATATGTTACCGGCTCTATCTATATTATAGTAAACATTCTGATATCTCCAGCTCTAATCTGTAATCACATGGATCATTCTAGTCTCTTCCCCTTACTGCTCTATAACTTCCCACTTTAATAATGAGAAAACTGGCTCCCGCCATCTTCCGTCTATTTACATTACTGTTCAATTCCAGTAGAATGTATAGTGATTTAAGAATATTTAAGTTGTACTACTGTGGGAAACAACATCATCAACTACAATACAGAATAGTTTCTTTTGCCTTTAGTCTTACAGGCTTCATTCATTTACAGAGTTACTTAGGTCAGCATCTTGTTTCCCCACCCTCTTCAGTGAAAATTTTTTCATACATTTACAATAGTTCAATTCTTTTTTCACATTCTGCATTCCATCTTGGGATTCATAGAGCTTTCAAAAAACTTTTTTTAAAGGTTATACCGTAAGGTTCAGTCCTTGTACATTGCTGGATACATACGTCTCACTCTCCCCACCAATGCACTGAATCAAATGACATTAATCCCACTCATATTAGAAACTAGCTCTTAGCAGAAGGTCTCATTGGGTTCTTCCACCTGGCTTTCAAACCCTAACAGTAGGGAGTTTTAAGGCTTTGGTTTGTTATACATCAATTTTCCTTCATTGCTCAAAAGCTAACCTATAAAAA
Organism: Balaenoptera physalus; assembly: GCF_965194825.1. Classification (NCBI taxonomy): domain Eukaryota; kingdom Metazoa; phylum Chordata; class Mammalia; order Artiodactyla; family Balaenopteridae; genus Balaenoptera; species Balaenoptera physalus. The sequence continues at coordinate 44,966,830 of NC_138891.1, forward strand.
TTTCTTGTCTAGCTCAGTTTTCCACTTCACATTCCTTTTCATAACTTCCAACCCCCTTTTAGGGTTGATCTCAAATAAGAATGACTCAAAATCTGTGTACATTTCAATTAATGTTCTTTCAGTTGATAAACATCATGGAAGAGTAAGAATTTCCACTTTACAATTTTATATTACAAAGCTTCATTATGGAGAGATTTCTGCATTTAAATCTTGTGTGTGTGTATGGGTGTGTTGTAATGAGACTAAATACAGAGTTGAGTTACATATCATTATATAAAGTAGGCACAATATATTGAAAAATCAAACAGCTTTTCACCAACTATTTATATTTGGGCTTAAAATATAACTGTTTTTAAAAATCTAAGACTCTGGATCTTTATGATAGCTCTGCCACATTAATTTATTCTTTTACAAATGTAGTTATCTTTAACTCATTAACTCATATATTTTATAAAGAACTGTAGACTATAAACCTCTTTATTTTAAACACATTAAAATTTACCAATTTTGTTATTAGGAATATGAAATCTTTACAGTCTGAGTCACATGTTAATGAATGTAGACAGAGACTAATCAGGTGATTTGCATAAATGTCAGACACAATTCTAATGCCAGAAAATAATCTGGAAGCTTATTCATGTTAATTGCACGTTACTTTTCATTTTGTTCAACAAACGGAGATTTTTTTTAATAAGAAAACTGAAAAATAACAAGAAAAAAACAATTCCAGATGGATGACTATGCTGACAACTGCACTAACAATCTGTCTCTTCAACTCAGACATTAGCTTTGCTCCCAAGGATAAAAATATTACCCATTCTTGAGCTAAAACTTGTTTTCTTAACACATTTTGTCTGCATTCTTAAGATGCTGTTAGGCTTATGCATAATCAGCAATCATTCTCACCTTGACCTGCCTGTACCTTAACTCTTGCTCATGCTATAATCAATCTTCACTTAACTTCATTTCATTCTCCTGGAATTGTCAGAACCCATACCTTATATGAATGGTAGCTGTAGTGCAGTTTTAGATTTACTTTTTCAAGATGTGAACTTTTCAAAATAATTTACATTTAATGTTCCTGAACCCAAGTAAAATAATTTTTGTAGACATATTTACTTAAAAATGTTTTTAATTTGCAAAATCCCTATATGTTCTTCTTAAAAAGAATTAGCTCTAGGTTTAATTCAGACATATGTACATATGGTACAATAATTACATTAATCTATATTTACAATTGACTACAAATTTATGCTGTAGCATAATTTTATATTGTATATAATTTTAGCATAATATTTAATTTCATTTGATGTTTCCTAATGGCATTTAAATTGTTAAAATTAACATTTATTTCATGATATGAGCTCTATATACACTTTGTTCTAAGAATTCTTCATCATTTATTTGAAAAGAAATTTCAAATTTGCCTCTGTTATCTATCATTTATCTATATATTATCTAGTTATTTTAAATCATTAACTCAAATGTTTTGTAATAAATTAAATAACATAAAAGCCCTTTTAACATTAAAAGAGCTATTATTTATCTACCCATTGTCTATTACCATAGATAGCAATTTGAATAGTGAACCATGCAACTTCTGGAGATTTCATAATGTTTACAAGATAAGTCGGTTTTCTGGTTTTCTCTGTCTGTGAAATCAAAGTACAATTTTGTTTTCTGATTAATTTGGCATATAAACTATCCAGGAATTGAAAATAAACTATTTTACCAAAAGTCATGTTTTTTTGTTGTTGTTTTTGTTTTGGGGGGTTTTTATTGGCTTTTAAGTATAAAAAAGTGGAATTCAAATCTTAGGTCCAAAGTCAGCAGGTACCTTCAAGGTAGTTAATTCAGTGTTGAAATAGGTTGTGGTTTTCAACTCTATTTTCTACCTTTCAGCTTTCCTAAGGTGAGTTTCAATGTTACTGAAAGAATGTGTTCCAATCTTCTATCTTCTAAGGACAGAAACAAATTATATAAATACATGTAATTTATATAAAAATATATAATATTTATTATATACTTTATATGTATATATAATTGAGAAATATAAATTTATATATAATTAAGTAATATAAATATATTTCTAATAACTTAATATCTGTGATTGATATGAAACTCCTTGAGGAAAACATAGGCAGAACATTCTTTGACATAAATCGCAGCAATATCTTCTCAGATTCATCTCCTAGAGTAATGGAAATGAAAACAAAAATAAACAAATCGAGCCTAGTTAAACTTAAAAGCTTTTTCACAACAAAGTAAACTATAAACAAAATGAAAAGACACCCCACAGAGTGGGAGAAAATATTTGCAAACAAGGGATAAATTTCCAAAATATACAAACAGCTCATACAACTCAATATCAAAAAAACAAACAACCGAATCAAAAAATGGGCAGAAGATCTAAATAGACATTTCTCCAAAGAAGACAGACAGATGGCCAACAGGCACATGAAAAAGTGCTCAACATCACTAACTATTAGAGAAATGCAAATCAAAACAACAATGAGGGCTTCCCTGGTGGCGCAGTGGTTGGGAATCTGCCTGCTAATGCAGGGGACGCGGGTTCAAGCCCTGGTCTGGGAAGATCCCACATGCCGCGGAGCACCTGGGCCCGTGAGCCACAACTACTGAGCCTGCGCGTCTGAAGCCTGTGCTCCGCAACAAGAGAAGCCACGATAGTGAGAGGCCCGCGCACCGCGATGAAGAGTGGCCCCCGCTTGCCGCAACTAGAGAAAGCCCTCGCACAGAAATGAAGACCCAACACAGCCAAAAATAAATAAATAATTAATTAATTAAACAAAACAAAACAAAACAAAACAAAAAAAACAACAATGAGGTATCACCTCACACTGGTCAGAATGGACATCATCAAAAAGTCTACAAATAATAAATGCTGGCAAGGGTGTGAAGAAAAGGGAACCCTTCTACACTGTTGGTGCATATGTAAATTGGTACAGCCACTATGGAGAACAGTATGGAGGGTCCTTAAAAAACTAAAAATAGTGTTACTATATGATCCTGCAATCCCACTCCTGGGCAGATATCTGGAGAAAACCATAATTCAGAAAGATACACGCAACCCAGTGTTCGTTGCAGCACTATTTAAAATAACCAAGACATGGAAGAAACCTAAATGTACACTGACAGATGAGTGGATAAAGAAGATGTGATATATATATATATATATATATATATATATATATATATATGATGAAATATTACTCAACCATAAAAAAGAATAAAATAGTCATTTGCAGCAACATGGATGGATCTAAAGATTATCGTACTAAGTGGTTGCCAAAGGCAAATATCATATGATATTACTTATATGTGGAATTTTTAAAAAAAAGATACAATTGAACTTATTTACCAAACAGAAAGAGACTCACAGACATAGAAAACATACTTATGGTTACCAAAGGCAAAAGGGGAGAGGGCTAAATTAGTAGGTTGCGATTAACATATACATACTATTATATATAAAATAGATAACCAACAAGGATCTACTGTATAGCCCAGGGAACTATACTCAATATACTCAATATTTTATATTAACCTATAAAGGAAAAGAATCTGAAAAAGTTTTATATATATATATATATATATATATATATATATATATATATATAAAACTGAATCACTGTGCTGTATACCTGAAACTAGCATGACATTGTAAATCAACTGTACTTCAATAAAAAATAAATTAAAAAGGAAAAAAAAGAAAAAATAAGGAAATATTGTCAGCAACTGGATCAGTGCTGAAAAGCAATGCTACAATATATGTTCAGCAGCAGAAAGGAAGATTCCCAAGTGACCATATGCTTTATATTCAATGAATAATTCTTGAATTGTTCTGCTTTATTTTTAAACAATTAGTTATATTTGGCATGTGTATATATTTGTTTTATTAAGTTGTATTTAATTTTGGAGTTAAGTTTTAGATGGACAAGAACATATTTCAAAAGCAATCACATTTAAGAATTTGAATGTTGCTTTAAAAAGTATTCTCTCTTATAAATGTCAATTTCTTTTATTTGTCTCACAAAGTCTCTGTATAAGGGAACTGACAAATAATCCTTAGTACTTCCCTAACCAAAATAAATCGGTTCCCCATGTGATTTTTTTCCGGTGGCGTGGTGAGTCACAAGCACAGACTTCTGTGGTGGAAAGTGGTCTCATTGACTGCTCAGATAGCTAAGCTTGTTAGTAACACTATTCTCTGGAGTAGGAATCCCTAAAATTACTAAATGCCGGTTGATCCAAAAGACTTACCAACTGATAAGTTAATAAGCCACTTAGTATACATTTAAAAAGGTATACCAGATTAGGAACTTATATTACTGTAAAGAATGTTGACTGGTGATTATGGCTCATGGTTAATGGCAAAGAGACACTAAATATCTGTGTTTAAAGGAGAGAGTTTGATAATTTGGAATAGATACCTCATTCATGACTTTATGGGAGTTAGAAGGAAAGCTATATTGTCACCAAATAGCATCTTATCTTCCACAGTATCTCAATTTATCAAAGTAGATTAAACCACCACAAGGTGGTGGGGAGGAGAAGAGAGAGAGAGAGGTCGATCTCCTTCCCGGTGGATTGTATAAGGAGGCTCTGAGACAACTCCTAGAGGCTAAGAATGTGTACCAGAGAGACTGACATCATGGCTACATGTTTGTTAGGTTAAGAAATCTATAGGCCCACTCTGCCGTTTTGGTGACTAGAGAAGAACCTGGTGAAGAATTTCTTAGGAGAATGTAAATTGCATCTCCTGGAGTACAGAAGCAAATATTAGCACAGGGAGTGGTGTCCATTTAGAGTTAGGCTGCTAGGATTAATGGTATCAGAGGGGTGTGAAAAGACCATGATGAAATGTGCCTGGGAAGAAGACGATGGGATGGCCAACTCCAGTTACTTGTGATCTTAAGAACTCAGGTGATAGGGCCTCAACTTTTACTGTGAATCTGCTTAAAGAAGTACAGAGGTTTTTGAAAAGAAAAGAAACCTTTGAAATGCTTAAGGTTTGGCTCTGAGTGGTGAAACTAGCATGGTCTAATCATTTTGGTGTATGCTGTATGTTTATGTGCTGAAAGGATCTTTAAATCCATATCAACCGTAACAAGTCAGACTAAACAGCTGTCTGAAGAGCTTTCTTATAACTGAGAATTTTCAGAGCTTATAGCCATCCTGTGAGTAAAACATTGTTTCATACCTCTGATGGCCAAAGTGTAAATCAGAGAGCTTAAAGAATTTCTCAGAGCCATACAAATTGTAAGAAACACAGATGAGTTTTCAATATAGAATTATTTGTAACATTCATTTTTTTCAATTTACAAAACTGCCTCTATCTCATTCTTTTATGTAAGTTTACACATCATCTCTTCATTCACTTTTAAAATGCAGAGATGTAAAATGAGCCATAAATTTCAAAATTTTAAAAATTAATGAATTTTAATTTTCTACTTTTAGCTTATTTTTTATTGAGATATAATTCACAGGCCATAAGATTAATCATTTTAAAGTGTAAAATTTATTTGCTTTTAGTATATTCATAGAATTGTGCAACCGTAACCATTACATAATTTCAGAATATTTTCATCACCCAAAAAAGAAATCCTGTATCGATTAGCAGTCACTCCCCATTCCCTCCACACCCAGCCTATGAAAGTCACTATCTTTCTTTCTCTTAGATTTGTCTATACTGGACATTTCATGTAAATGAAATAATAAAATTTGTGGCTTTTTGTGGCTAGCTTCTTTCACACGTGTTTCAATTTTTCATCCATGTTGTAACATGTATCAGTATTTCACAACGTAGATAAAATGGACTAATTCCTTAAGAGATACAATCTGCAGAAAAATCACACAAGAAGAAATACACAATCTGAATATACCTATTCTATTAAATAATCGACTCAATAATTAATAACCTTTCAAGACAGAAAGCACGAGGCCCAAGTGGGTTCACTGTGAATACACCAAATATTTAAGGAATAAATTATTCCAATTCTCTACAACTACTTTCAGAGGATAAAAGCAGAGGAAATACTTCCTAACTCATTCTATGAGGCCAGCATAACCCTAATAGCAATACCAACAAAGACATTATAAGAAAAGAAAACTATAGACCAATATCTCTCGGGAACATAGATGCAAAAATCCTCAACAAAATATTAGCAAATTACATCCAAAAAAATTTTTAAAGAATTATTCCCCACAATCAAGTGAGATTTATCACAGGTACACAAATCTAATTCAGATTTTGAAAATCAAATAATGTGATACATCACATCAACAGGCTAAAAAGAAAAATCACACGATCATATCAATACATGCAGAAAAAGTATCTGACAAAATCCAACACCCATTCATGATAAAAACTTTCAGAAAACTAGGAATAGAGGAGAACTTCATCAACTTATTCTAAAAATTTGCAAAAAAACCTACAGCTAATATCATACTTAATACTGAAAAACTCAAAGCTTTCCCAAAAGGATTAAGAACAAGGCAAGGATGTCTCCTCTAACCCCTGTTTTTAAACATCATCCTGGAAGTTCTATCTCATACAATAAGAAAAAAAGGTATACAGACTAGAAAGGAAGAAATAAGACTTTGTTGGATGACATTATTGTCTACATAGAATATTTAGAAGTATTGACAAAAAATTTCCTGGAACTGATAAGCAATATAGCAAGGTTGTAGGATATAAGGTTAATATACGAAAATCAATAACTTTCTTATATACCAGCAATAAACAAGTACAACTTGAAATTAAAAATATATTACCATTTAGCACTACAAAGTTTTTAATTTTAAAAAATTAAAATCTTAGGTAGAACTCTAAGAAAAAATATATAAGATCTATATGAGAAAAACTACAACAATCGGATTAAATATATCAAGGGAGAACTAAATAAATGGAGAGATATTCCATGTTGTGCATGGAAAGACTCAATATTGCCAAGATGTTGATTCTTCCCAACTTGATTTATAGAGTCAATGCAATCCCAATGAAAATCCGGCAAGTATTTTGAGGATATTTACAAAGTGATTCTAATGTTTATAGAGAGGCAAAAACCCAGATTAACTAACTCAATATTGAAGGAGGAGAACAAAGTTGAGGACAGACACTACTTGACTTCAAGGGTTAACTATTAAGCTACAATAATCAAGACACTGTAGTCAAAAGAATAGACAAATATATCAGTGGAACAGAACAGAATGCCCCAAAATAGACCCATGTTAATATAGTCCACTGATTTTTGACAAAGGAGTAGGGGCAATACAATGGAACAAAGGTAGTCTTTTCAAGAAATGGTGCTACAACCAGTGGACATGCACATGTAAAAAATTGAATCTAGACACGACCTAACACCTTTTATATAAATGTACTTTAAATATACTTTATGTATATTTAATGCATATTTAATAAAGTACATAAAATCTACTATAAATGTACTTTAAATATACTTTATATAAATGTATCACAGAACTAAATGAAAAATACAAAGCTGTAGAACCGTTAGAAGACAACAAAAGAGAAAACCTAGATGGGCTTGGGTATGGTGATGCCTTTTTAGATATGACATCAAAGGCATGACCTGTGAAGGAAAAATTGATGAACTGAACTTCATGAAAATTAAAAACTTCTGCTCTGCAAATACTGTCTCAAGAGACAAGCCAAAGACTGGGAGAAAGTATTTGCAAAACACAAATCTGATAAAGATCTCTTATCCAAAATATACAAAGACTATTAAAACTCAACAATAAGAAAACAAACAACTACATTAAAAATGAGCTAAAGATCTTAACCAATGAAAATCTATCGATGGCAAATAAGCACATGAAAAAATGTTCAATATCACATATCATTAGGGAATTTCAAATTAAAACAGTGAGCTATCACTACATACCTGTTAGAATGGCTACAGTCCTAATGTTGGCAACACCAAATGCTGACAAGTATGTGGGGCAACAGGAACTTTCGTTTGCTGCTGGTACATTCCTTTAGGAAGATAGCGTGCAAGCTTCTTACAAAACTTGACATATTCTTACAATACAATCCAGCAATCATGCTCCTTTGTATTAAACCAAAGGAGTTGAAAACATGTCCACACAAAAACTTGCACCCAGATATTTATAGGAGCTTTATTAATAATTTCCAAAACTTTGTATACAGTCAAGATGTCCTTCAGCAGATAAGTCAATTAAACATTGTGATACATTCAGACAGTGAAATACTATTCAGTGCTAAAAGTAAATGAGCTATTAAGCCATGAAAAGTCATGGAGGAACATAAATGTGTGTTACTAAGTGAAAGAATCCAATCTGAAAAGGCTATATACTGTATGATTCACTATGTGACATTCTGGAAAAGGCAAATTATGGAGACACTAATCAGTGGTTGCAAATGGTTAGTTGGGAGGGAGGGATGAATTGGAAGAGCACAGAGGCTTTTTTAGGTGGTGAAACTATTCTATAAATGGTGGATACATGCCGTTATACATTTGTCAGAACTCATAGAATATACAGCACTGAGTGAACCCTAATGTAAACTATGGACTTTGGGTGACAAGGATATATCAATGTTTGTTCATGCATTGTAACAAATGGACCACTGTATTCAGGATGTTGAGAGTGAGAGAGGTTGTGTGTGTGTGAGAACTCTCTGTACTTTCCACATAATTGTGTTGTGAATAAAACTTCTTCAAAAAATGAAGTTTATTAATTAAAAATAGTAAGGAAAAGATATGGATGTTTTAATATAAAATTTCTCATATTTAAAATATGTAGAATGCAATAGAAATATGACAATGGGCTGAATTTCATTTATAGGCATAGTTCCTACTCCCACATATAGGGTGTTACATACTATAGCAGAATTAAGAACAGAATATTATTCACTTCCACAAATTGTTTCTCTTAGAAAATAAAATATATATATATATGTTAAGAGATGATCTGATTTGAGACCTTACTTTTACAGGATTAATCCCTCATTATTGCTTAAAGTATACATCCTATAATTTGTAGAATTGAAATGTATATTCAAAGTGATCTGTTCAATTCTCACAATCTATCCATTCCCACAGGTGGTAGTGGAGATGGTAACAAAACTTTTTCAAATGACAAAATTGCATTTTAAGCCTCAATTTTAGAGAAAAACAGATTTTAAGTAAAAAAATTTACATTATATTTGCTGTGAACATTTTCTGAATAATATTAAATGATATAAATATATTTATGCATGTTAAAAAACTTTTATAATTCTCTACATATATTTTATTTAAATGTAAATATATAAGTTATTTTACATGAGATCTAACCTGATGTGAGAATTACCTTGGAAATATTCCACATAATCAGAAACGCAACTCTAAAAAATGTGATGACATATTTAGCTAATTTCCCATTCATGCCATTGATTTGTTTTCTCATGCACTGATCTGATTCTCTTAGATATACTTAACTTTTACTAATGGAAATATTTTTTAAAGGGTGAGAGATGGAAAGAGCAACGTTTCGTGAGTCACTCTGATGTACATTGGGAACAATTGCATAAATGGTATTTTGAGTAAAATCTATTGAAACTATTTTCATTGTTGCCACACAGATCCATCATCATGAATTTTTTAAAAAATTTTTAAATAAAAGGAATACTTGCCCCCCTCTTTTTTTCTTCTGTGAATTAATTGGTTCCTTTAACATATGTCTGCAGCATTTTCCATCCATGGGTAAACATTTTGAGATTGCAGCATGTATAAAATCATGGAAATGAAATTCATACATTTTAATTTTTCCATTTACTTGATAACTAGATGAAAATAAATAAAAAGACTAAATGATGTACAGACTTAGACATACTTTCTTAAAGAAATTACCCTCTTTCTAGATAATTTGGAAGTATAATTCCAATGAATTGTACTTTTTCAAAGAAAATAGTTTCCTACATTTATAATAAAAAGAAATATTCTAGTTTCATATTTGTGCAGAAGGAAAAACAACTATTTTTGGTTTCTTAGCTCAAGGGTATATAAATAAACCTAAAAAGATGAACCAGTTTATCATGCTTATATATTTACCATAACCTTCTTTTTGGGTAAACTAAGCCTCCTGAAAAACGACTTTGTCTTTAAGGTAGTTGTGTTTATTAGTTTTTTTTGAAATTAAAACTTTTCCTTCTATGTCATATTGCCTGAAGGGAAAAAATATTCAGGACAAGCATATGGTTTTTATCAGGTTAAGTCCATCTATTTAGTCTCTGTTATATCGCAAGCACCTAGCACAGTGTATGACACAGAGTAAATTTTCAATAGTCATAGTTTCCTAGTCATATAATAATGTTACAATTAATGAAGCATGGTCTTTCCTATTGAACCTTTTCTTTTCAGTATGTTCTAAGACCCAGTTCTTACAAAACAAATATTATACTTAAAAATTATGAGTCCATGAAAAGAGTTTGGCTTCAGGGAATGTCAGACACAGGTTCTAATGCTACATTTACTATTTATTAATTGTGATTCATTGGGCAAGTTACATTACTTCTTAGACTTTTGTAAAAAATAGCTTTAAATAGACAATAACTTTATTAATTTCCCATTGCTGCTGTAACCAATTACCACAAATTTAGTAGATAAAGACACAAATTTATTATCTTACAGTTGTGGAGGACAGAAGTCAAAATCAAATTGTTAGCAGAGTTCCTTCTAGAGCCTCTAGGGGAGAATTCATTTCCTTGACTTTCCAACTGCTAGAGGCCACCTGCATTCCTTAGCTTACAGCTTCTTCTTCTAGGAGAGCAACTTCAATTCTCTCTGTGTCTCTTTCTGTCTCTGTCTCTCTCTTTATTCTTTCTCTCCCTCTCCCTCTCCAATCCCTCTTCTTTCCCTTTCCCTCTTCCTCTCTCTCTCTGCTCCTGTCATCACATCTCTTTGTCTGACTCTCACTCTCTTATACTCCCCCTCATAAATAACCTTGTGATTACATTTGTACCACCTGGATAACCTTCCCATCAGAAGATCCTTAACTTAATTACATCTGCAAAGTCACTTTTGCCATGTAAGATAATATAATGACAGGTTCTGGGAATTAGGAGGTAGCTATCTTTAAGGGGGACATTATTCAGCCTACAACAGTAACATCTTAAAAGGTTTTTAAGAGGATTAAAGGAGTTTGAATATATGAACATTTGGTATAATGGATTGATCTTATGTGATACATTTTTGCATATATCTATATACATACATTTTATATCTGTTTATTACATTTTTCTCTATCCAACAAATAAAGTAATAGTTTAGCATTTTAATATATTGTATCAATAGTATATTTTCATATGGCTCATTTATGAGAGTGTGGTTATACATATATTCAATATTAGTTTATAGAAAACTTTTGGAAGTTGAGTTTTTGAAAGGTTGAAAGATATATTAATATTTTAAAATAAAACAATAAAATGCTGAGATAAGCTTAGGGGCATAATAGGAAAGTTTATTGAAATCACTAGAATATAATATCTTGGAAGAGTGTCTAATTTTACACAGTAATGGATTGTGTCTAAGTGCTGCACCTCAGCCTATACAGGCCAGAAATTGCAGTCTTATTGTGTTTCTTAAGCTTTCAGCATGCCTTTCTTTTCCTTTTGGAAAGGATAAAATAACTGAATACAGCATTTCATTCTTCACCATGACAGTTTTCACATTTATTATTTTTTATAATAAAACAAATAACCCCATAATCTCTGCTTCTGAAATAAATGTGTATACTCTGGCTAATAAGTTTGTTTAGCTAGTTAACACTTGTGATTTTATGTTCCATGACATAAGCTCCTACTGATCTCTACAAACTTTTTAACAAGTCACAATATTATATCTAGAAAAGCAGTGAAACAAATTATAATTTTGTTGAGTATTTAATACATGTGTTTAGCATAAGATCCTCTGAGAACATCACATTGAAGTTAACACAGAGGAAATCTTTAGCATCACATTTGAAAACAACACTGTAATGCCTATTTTCCTTATAAGTAAACTTCCTCTTCATATACATACCATAAAATCTAAATTCACAGAATACATTTATGAGATTTATTTTATATTACAGTACACTGAACTTTCTACAATCTGTGAATTGAACTGTAAAACATCAATTGATTCCATGGTGTGAGCCAAATCATAGCTGATAGAGTACAATGGTGAATATCTAGAATGACAGAACCAACTGCGAAATAAACACACACACACACATTTAACTTGGCATCAACCAGATAACATAGAAACAGATATTGTACATTAATTCAATAACTATGGTACATTGTGTATAATATACAATATACACAGATTTTTTATATTCAAATGAATGTCGTACATTAGTAAAGAAATGTTTCTTTCCAATATAATTACATGAATATAAGTTCAAAGAAGTGACAGGAAATATCATTTAGATAACAATAAACTGAATACACCTCAGTGCAAATTCATAAGAAATATTTGGAATGAAGACCACTACTATATTTTGCTACATATAAAAATACATATGATTCTTATTAATATTATGTGCTAAATACTGATATTTTTTGAAAACCCACAAAATAATGGCATTTTTAAAGAAAATAAATTCAGTATTCCTTCTTCTCTTGTGTAGAAATCTGAGATAACTATGTTCACTCTGATAATACTATATAAGATATTATTAAAAGTACTTATTAAAAGTACTTCAATGCTTATGTCCTCATAATAATTAAATCACAAAGAAGAAAAAGAAAATGGTAAAGAGCTAAATATCCACTAGTAGTTAAGTGAAGGAAAATGAAAGAAAACCCCATAGGGATGTGAGTAGACAGACTAGTCACATTATGAAATATGGATTCAACAAGGAGAAAGTTTTTCAGAAATTTATTATTCTTTCTTTATATTTTCTTAAGGACTATGACCCATGGTTTTGAAGAATAATAATTGCTCTAACTAAAACTAGTTTATAATAGACAGAACATTGCCTTATTTGTTCTCAAAAGAGTAAATGACAAGGGTATTGGTTGCAAGAGCATTAGTCTTGCTAAATGTCAAGTTATCCCCACAAATGCTCTCCAATTTAGATATTAGATAAAATGTTTTGGCAAACTGAAGTCCTAGAGAATTAAAAATTAGGATGGTTCTTTAAAACATGGATTTCACTGTTAGACTGCATGAATTAAAATCTGGCTCCATCATTTATTAGTTCTGTATTCGGGAAATTCAGTTAATCTCTCTTTGGCTATTTGTTCATCTATAAATGAGCATAATTATGCCAACATTCATAAGGGTATTTGTGAGAATTAAATGCTTGTTATAGTTTCTGGTACATATTGCACTTAATTAATTCTATTAGTAGAATATAATAGTATTACAATTATCATTATTACCATTTTCAAGATATTTCTCATATTTTACATTTAACTTTAATTTCTTTGCGTGTATATTCTATAACATACTTTCATTTTTGCTTCTATTTTTATTATTATTTACCCACTTTTTTCTAAGAAATGTGACTCCTCATTTAAATATTTTTATTCTCATACAGTTCAATGTAATGTGCTTTGGGCTTGTTTTAAAATTATAGTTTTTCTCTTCACTTTGGGGCTGCAAATTATTTGAAGATATTTCCTAACCATAACATAACACATATATGAGGTTAGTCAATAAACACTTCATGGCTGATTAGGGTTAGTTGAAGAGTGAAAAACCTATTATGTGGGAAAAAGTATACAGAGGTATTTTTCTGATCCAGTTGTAAATTGTAAGCAATTAATTTATAAGGTAGCTTTCACATATAAACCAAGATAATAGGACACTTCTAAAAGTCATGCTATGTTAAATGACAAAGCATTTCTTAGAGGTCAGAAGATCCAGAAACTTTGCAGTAGCAAGCATTTTATTTTGAGAAATTTTATGACTAAGAAGTTAGTCTACCTATTACGATAGTGCACTGATATTTTTATTATTGTTTTACCCTCATAAAGGTGTCATTATTCCTATGATGTATGTAAAGCTCCATCTCCAGATTTGTGTTTGGAAGTCTATTAACAATATTAAAAACTTTTTTTTGAAAAAAAGAAATTATTCATCAACCCCAGTGAATTGTACTTTTTCAAAGCATGTACATTTCTCTATTGGTAGTACATATAAACATTTTATTTTTATATTTATACAAAAGAAAAACAACTAAGTTTCCTAATATTTCCTCCAAACATTGCAATATAGGAAAAGGAAATAAATAGGAATTATTTTAAAACCCATAACAGAAATGGACAAAACATACACAATAAAAGAAAGTTTACTGAACTCAGACAATGAAAGAAAAAGATGAACAACTCAAATAAAAACTAAAATTTATGAAGGGTGTTGGATAAAGGTAAAAGAGAAAGAAACAGAAAGAATAAAATGAGAAAAAGAATGAAAAGTTTCTAAAAATTAGGTAGAAAAAAAAACAGATAAAAAGGGAGTAACATTTGTATAATCAGTGTCCCTGAATGGGTGAGCAGGGTGAGGGAGCCAAAATTAAACAATGGAACACAACTAATGTCTGAAAGTATAATCCAAAAAAAATTTCCAGAAATAAAAGACTTAAATCTTGATATTGAAAGGACCCAGGAGCCACCTGGGGGTATTATCCTGCAACAATCATCTCCAATATACATCCCAGAAGAAAATATTAGATTTCAAGAGTAAAGAAAAATTCTCAACCTTCAGATAAAAATCAAATAGTATACAAAGGTAAAATAATTCAAATGACATCAGACTTTTCCAATGCAACATATAAATCAATCAACAAATAAACTCAAAAATTTAGTAACATTTTCGAGAACCCAATAAAAGAAATTGTAACATAAATAAATATTTTATAGCTAGCTAAGCTGTACTTCAAGTATCAAGACTATGGAAACATCTTAAATATACTGTAGCATAGGGAATTCTGTACCCATAAGTCTTTCTTGAGGAATCTACTAGAGGATGTTCTTTATGCAACCAAGACAGGACTAGGAAAACTTTAGCAAAAGAACTATTGTGAGCATTTAACATTTATATATTAATATATATCAAACTAAATAAAATATGGTTATGATGGTAGAAAACTAATGCACAAATGTATATGTTATGACAAAATAAAGCACTTAAAATTTTTTTTTTAATGGAGAAAAAAGTAAAATAATCTTATTGATTTTTATATAAGAAATAGGTGAGATTTAAAGTGGACCATTTAAAAGTGACAAACTAGTTAAAAGCAAAACAGAGAACTTAGGGTCCTAAGGTATAACTATGAAGGTAACTAATGAACAAAAACACAAACTTCTTAAATATCACTTTAACAAAAGAGAAAATAATACACATTTGGTAAATAAAAGAAACAAGGCAGTCAGACAGAGAAAGAAAAATATCGTATGATATCGCTTATATGTGGAATCTAAAAAAAAGGGTACAAATGATTTTATCTACAAAACATAGAGTTACAGATGTAGAAAACAAACTTAAGGTTACCAAGGACAAGGGGGAGGAGGGATAAATTGGAAGATTGGGATTGACATATACACACTACTATATATAAAATAGATAACTAATAATGACCTACTGTATAGCACACAGAATTCTACTCAGTACTCTGTAATGGCCTAATTTGGGAAAAGAATCTAAAAAAGAGTAGATATATGTATATGTATAACTGATTCACTTTGCTGTACACCTGAAACTAACACAACATTGTAAATCAACTATACTCCAATAAAAATTTTTTAAAAAGGCACATGGTATATTATATATAATTATAAGATAGTATGATTGAGTGGAGACCGAATTTATCAGCCATATCAATAAACATAAATTTCCATAAATCATGACAAAAAGATTTCCAATCAGACTCACAAAGCAAAATACAACTATGATCTCTATAAAAGAGGCACACCTAAATCAAAGTGAATCAGAAATGCAAAAATTAAAGAGTGGCCAAAGATATACCAAAAAAATTGAAAACAAGGAAAAAGTAGGGCTAGTGATCTTGATATTTTAAGAACTATAATTCAAGTTGGAAATAATTAAATGTGAATAGAAAAATACAAATAATGCCAAAAGTCATAATTCACAAGGAAAATTTAATGTCCATCAGTATTTATAGACTAAATAACTGAGAAATTATCGCTAGAAGGCAAAAGTTACAGAAGATTCAGTTAATATATGTAGAAACACACTAATATGAGGAGATTCAGTACAAGAAAAATCAAATGAACAATAGCAAAATGTAAGCAAGGGTGTAAAAGACCTAAACACAAGCAATAAAATAGATGAAATAAGTATGTATCAAATTTTACTCCTGATATTTGATAATATATATCTTAGAAAAAAAAGGAAGGTGTCCTTTGTGGCAAACACTGCTAGGTGCCTAGCCCATATCCATTCTCACTGTCATTCTTCTTCATCTCCCCAAAATCTCTTGCACCTGGTGGTAACCGTGTGACCCAATACTGGCCGCAGGTTATAAGGCGATTCTGCGTAGGATTTCCAAGATATTGTTGTTATTGCTGTTGTTTAGTTCTGTTGTTTACTTTTCTGGGTGGAAAAAAGACTTTTTTAAACATCTTACATTTTACCTGTTTGAAATGAGAAGCCTGAAACTGCAGGAACGATTACAATTCCATAGAAACAGATGGCACAGTTAAAATGTTGGAGCAAAGAGGTGGTGGGAGGTTGCAATACTGGAGAAGTCTCCCAGGAGCTCTGGACCACCTACTTTGCTACATTGTACTGTATGAAGAATAAATCCCTATTTGTTTAAGCCCTTGGAGTTAAATATATGTTACTTGTGCTGTAGCCAAACATAGTGTTTAAATAACAGTTTATAACTACAACTACCTTATCCTTGTAGGAGTTCAATTTTACAGCTATTAGTTTAGAGGATGCAGTGACTTTAATAAAACGAGAAGTTCTAAGGAACATTGCTTTCCTGTGATTTTTATATCAAATTCCCTTCAATTATCAACACTGATATTCTCATTGAGATGTCTTAGTGCTTGGTTTTGAGGTTTGTGTTGAGTAGTGTGTAGAATATAATATCTACACTATTGTTTATCTTGGGAAATCTGGCTTTCATTCAATTCTGTTGAAAATTAGTATCAATACAGTGAGGGTTAATCACTGTTTTTGTATAACTTACTATTTTTATATATTTATATAATTTAATATTATAAATAACTGTTTTACTTAATTCTTTATATTTTCTGAAGTATTCATTCTTTTCATTAAGAGTATTTCAAAGTAGTTTGGCAGAGTGGACCAAGTAGCAAAACAAGAAAAAATATTTTTCTTCTTATGCCTAAATAATTAAATTGTGAAAATAACATTTAATTTAAGGCTAAATCAATATTCAAAATACATACTAAGGTCTATTTGAAATTATAACTTTGTTTAATATATGAGTTAAAAATTATGAGGTCTTTTTTTTTTTTTTTGTATATGAGGCAGTGAGAATCTGAAATTTCTAGCTGTTCCTATCCCTCAGGATTCTTCCTTTATCGGGCTTATTTTCTTAACTAAACTCAAAACATAAGAATTAAGGGATATGCTTTATCAAAGGCTATATGTGGAGAGTGGTTAGATACTTAGAAATTTAAAAGGTTTCTCTATGGCCTCTCATCTGCTTTATATAGCTGATAAAATTAAAGTAGAAATAAAAAGAGGAACAAACAGACTCTAAAGCAAAATTACAACAATGGCAGAAGTCACAGCATATTTTGTCTAAAGCATATTATCCTTTCAGGTTGAAACTGTGAGCTTAAAATGATAGCAAGATTGAAGGAAAATTTCTAGTAGTTGCAAAGTTATTGGGATTTAAGTAGACTTCAGCAATTTTGAAGAAGGAGAAATTGAGTTACACATGGCATACATTGAAATATATTAGGCTTTGAGAAATGGAGATTACTTAGGACTTGTGAAGGAAAATTGAAAACTATAAAATCTATCGTGAGTATAACATTCTATTCAGTGTGGAGAGAATGTTTAAGATTACCCTGAATGTGTCTCTGAGTTTGGTGAAAAATACATATCTCAGCATTTTAGTGTACTTAAAAAAAAAGAAGAAAAAGAAAAGAACAATTAAGAAGCACAGATATGCCACCTGCAAGATAAAAATGAAATCACAATGTTTCTTTTAATGAGAATATATTTGTTTAGTTCAGAAAAAGATGCCAAGAAGTTTTTTCTTTGTTACCCCCATCTCTCCTCCAAAGTATATGCATGAGTTATATTCAAATATACTAATAGGTTTTGGTGACATTTAAGATAATGAAAGTCTGAATATATCAGCTGAGACTAGAGTTCTTTGCACCATGCATTCCTGCATTAATTCATCACACATTTATTTAGCCTCTACCCACCTAAATGCTTGGGATACATCCATGAGTGAAGTAAATAAAGATCACTTCCATCTTCTGTGATGAGGGAATAGACAGAGAGCAAGAGGGGACAGAAAATAAACACTAAAAGTAAGAAGTTAACAAAGTGTATAGTATACGTGAAGCTGATAAAAACTTTGGGAGAAAAAAGTAGAACATGAGAGAAGGATTAGGCATGATGTGAGTCAATCCATTGGTATCTTCAGTTACTTTTCTCTCAGAAATAGGACACTTAGATTATAGTAGTTCCAGTGTTAGCAATGTCTCATTTTCAATATCTATAAGCAGCACCAGAGCAAGGAAAACAGAAGCCCCTCACTCCCCCCAAAACTCTCAATAAACACTAAAGTGACAACTGAAATAAAATTGACAGAGGGCAGTGTGGTTTAAGAGAAGAGAATGTGGTTCAAGATTGCGTAGATATTCACTCTCCTGTCAATGATATGGTAACAAATGATTCTAAAGTGGATCTACATCACAAACACCAGAGCACACGATAACTCTTTCAAATATATTTTATTACAAAACAAAAATAGGCTTATAAAACTTTGTCCTAAAATTAACTAAAAGGAAAAGCTGGAGATTGTTGTATATAGTAGTGTTTCCTACAAAGAACACTTAGGAAAATATTGAAGGATCAGCAGAGTATTGAAGCATCACACCCACAATTAAAGAATCTAGATCAAACTTTATATGAATTCTTCTTAGTGAATATTGAAAAAAAAGATTTCTACCTTTCGTTAAATTTATTTAAAGGGCAAAATAGTGATATGAATATAGGCAGTTTACTGAGGTATACTATATCTGATAAGTAACTGCCATTTCGAAAATGAGACATGGCATTCAAAGGTTTAAAATCAATGAGAGGAAAAAGCTCATCTTGAATCTGAAACAGCACATTTGGCTTTTTCGAAGAAAGTTGTTTATAAACACATCTTAGCTCCTATGAAGTTTTCACAGTTGATGAAATTTTGTTGTATTTGCAAAAATCTTCTCTAGCAAATGTCAGAAAATTAAGTGCATATGAGTTTAAGCATAAAAGAAACAGAATGACTATTTGTATGATTTCATAAAATTAAAGCTATAACCTGTTTCTCTCATTATAGAAATATAGGCTTATATGAAGATATTAAAGTTATTTATTTGCTGGAAAGTTATGCTGTTTACACAAAAGAAATAGAACACGTGGTTAGAAAACATTATTTTTTCAAAAATCCTGACTTCCAGATTTGGTTTGCTAACTCAATAGATTTACCACATAAATATTCAAAATGTAAAACATTAGAGAAGTTTAAATTCTTTGAGAATAATGGTATCATCAATCTGTTTTTAAAACATAACAGACAATAATTATTTTAAAACAGACTGTGATTATCGTGAAATCTTTTAAAATCAATTGATGAGAATAAATCGAATTGAATCCCAGTGAGAGTTTTTTTGGTAAACGGTTTCTGATGAATAAAATGTATAGGTTTTCTAGAAAGTTTTCCAAAAACACTTAACAGCAAAACCTATAGCAGTGTACTATAACTACTTTATACTAACCCAATGAGAGTGAATTTGACATTTAAGAAGTACATGTAACAGATGGCCAACAGGCACATGAAAAAATACTCAATAATGCTAATTATTAGAGAAATGCAAATCAAAACTACAATGAAGTATAATGCAAATCAAAACTACAATGAAGTATCACCTCATGCCAGTCTGGATGGCCATCATCAAAAAATCTACAAACAACAAATGCTGGAGAGGGTGTGGAGAAAAGGGAACACTCTTGCACTGTTGGTGGGAATGTAAATTGGTGCAGCCACTATGGAGAATTGTAGAGAGGTCCCTTAAAGCAGTGGCCCCCAACCTTTTTGGCACCAGGGACCGGTTTCGTGGAAGACAATTTTTCCACAGACCAGGGGGTGGAGTGGGGGATGGTTTCAGGATGATTTAAGCCCATTACATTTATTGTGCACTTTATTTCTATTATTATTACATTGTAATATATAATGAAATAATTATACAACTCACCATAATGCAGAATCAGCGGGAGCCCTGAGCTTGTTTTCCTGCAACTAGATGGTCCCATCTGGGGGTGATGGGAGACAGTGAAAACCGAAGTGAGTTGCTTATGTCCAGTCTAGGCTGTAATCTTGTTTTGGTTGCTGTCACTGCAGAAAACCCTGCTTCACAAAAACAGGATGTTGGAAATGGAAGCAGGCTTTTCAGTGCTTTTGTGGCAGTCTCAGGATATCCCACCTTGACTTTAATCCAGAACGTATGGAGATTTGAAGTTGTCTCAAACATACTTTTAAGGCCACCGTCATTTGCGATCTCAAGCAGATGATCCTCTTCTAGCACAGACAAAGTCGATTCACCTGACTTATTCACAAATGAGTCGTGAATCCATTCCTTCCCTGTTCAGGTGTCTTTTGTGGTTGGGAAGTAATGCTGAAACTCATTTGAAAGCTGAGATAGGTGATCATGCACCAGCTGGGAGAAAGAAGGCCCAGGCTCAGTCTCTTTTAAAATATCTGCTAATGTTTGAAACATGTCAAAAATCCCAATGTTCACTCGTCACCCTCACAATTCCAGTTTGGCTTTGAATGCAGCCACTTTATCTGCTTACTTCAACACAATTGTCGTTCTCCCCTGAAGTGACAGATTGAGTTCACTGAGTAGGTGAATATGTCACACAAGTAAGCAAGTTTTGTGACCTATTCTCTGTCAATGAAATGTGCTGCCAGTGATGACTGTTTTTCTAAAAGAAATCTCTGGAGCAGCTCCTGTAACTCAAAAACTCTGGCTGGTGACCTACCTTTAAAAGCCATCTCACTTCTGTGTATAAGAGAAGACGTGTGTCCTCTGCATCCATCTCCTCACAGAGCTGCACAAACAGACATGAGTTAAGGGCATGTACTTCAATGTGGTTGATATTTTTAATCCCATCCTACAAAACGTTGTTAAGTTCAGGTGACATTTTTCGGCTAACCAGCGTTTCTCTATGGATGACACAGTGTGTAGACTCACATTCAGAAGTGATCTCTATGACCCGCGTAGTAAAACCAGAAAGCCGTTCAGTCATGGCAGCCGCTCGGTCCGCGCATATACCAACACAAAATGACCAGTTCAGTTTTACTGATATGTAATCATTCAAAGACTTGAATAGTTCTGCAGCTGTGGTGTTGGTTGGCAACAAAAGTGTACATAACATATCCTCATGCACATCCTCCTGAAAAATATATCGCACAAAAACAAGCATTGTTGCCTTGTTGTCAACATCGGTAGACTTGCCAACCTGGATTGTGTACCATGGTGACTCATTAATCCTCTCTAACAATTGTGCCTCAATATCCTCTGCTATTTCATCAATGCGTCTAGTTATGGTGCTAGCTGAAAGAGGAACATGTGCCACCTTTTGAACTGCAGCCTCTCTTAAAATTTCACAACAAATGTCCTTAGCAGCAGGCAGGATCAACTCTTCACCAATAGTAAAGGGCTTCTTAGCTTTAGCAATGCAGTTAGCCACTAAGAATGATGCTCTCTGTGCAGACACATTTGATGAAGTGGTGACCTTCAGTAATTGCTTCTGTTCTTCATGCTCACATTTCATTCTTTTGCAAAACTCCGAAGGCTTGTCTTTTAATGCAGGGTGCTTGGTCTCCATGTGGCGAAGCAGTTTTGAAGGTTTCATGGCTTTGTTGGATAACTGGTCACCACATATTATACAAAGCGAGCCTGGAGAATGTGAATCACCTGTTGCAATGAACCTGTCATTTAAGTAGGACTCTTGGTATTTTCTTTTAAATGCAGCTTTCTTTTTGCTGGCAGTCTTAAGAGTCTTCTGCTATCTCATCATTGGGTCTTTCCCCCTTTTCAAAGAAGCTCTCCAGCGGCATTTGTTTTTTACTCATCTTGGCTAGGGTTAGCTTGTGTGCTTACCAAAACTATGACTGAGACAAGTGTGTAGTGCAGGGAAGAGGCGTGGATGGAAGTGGCAAATAAAATAATGGGCGGGCCACGCACGGACTAAAGTTTCTGACTTAAAGTCTGCCACCAGATGCAGCTGTACAATTGAAGTACATCAACTCATTTGCCACTATAAACCTGCCACTAGTGCAACTTGTCACTTGCCACTCACTAATAGAGGTTTGATATGAGTCTGCAAGCAGTTGATTTATTATGGTCTCTGTGCAGTCACACCTCTCTGCTAATGATCTGTATTTGCAGCCGCTCCCCAGCACTAGCATCACCGCCTCAGCTCCACCTCAGATCATCAGGCATTAGAGTCTCATAAGGAGTATGCAACCTAGATCCCTCGCACATGCAGTTCACAGTAGAGTTCGGGCTCCTATGAGAATCTAATGCCACCGCTGATCTGACAGGACACGAAGCTCAGGCAGTAATGTGAGCGATGGGGAGTGACTGTAAATACAGATGAAGCTTCAATCGCTCGCCTCCTGCTGTGTGGCCCGGTACCAGTCTGTGGCCTGGGGGTTGGGGAACCCGGCCTTAAAGAACTAAAAATAGAGTTACCATATAATCCTGCAATCCCACTCCTGGGCATATATTCAGAGAAAACTATAATTTGAAAACATACATGCACCCCCATGTTCATTGCAGCATTTTTTACAATAGTCAAGACATGGACGTAACCTAGATGTCCATCGACAGATGAATGGATAAAGAAAATGTGATATATATATATATATATATATATATACACACACACACACACACACACACACACACACACACACACACACACACACACACACACAATGGAATATTACTCAGCCATAAAAAAGAATGAAATAATGCCATTTGCAGCAACATGGATGGTCCTAGAGATTATCATACTAAGTGAAGTAAACCAGACAAAGACAAATATCACGTGATTGTGATATTGCTTCTCTGAAGAATCTTAAAAAAAAAAAAAAAGATATAACTGAACTTATCTGCAAAACAGAAAGAGACTCACAGACATAGAAAAAAACTTATGGTTACCAAAAGGGAAAGGGGAGGAAGGATAAATTAGGAGTTTGTTATTAACATGTATACACTACTGTACATAAAATAGATAACCAACAAAGATCTACTGTATAGCACAGAGAACTATACTCAATCTTTTATAATAACCTATAAGGGAAAAGAATCTGAAAAAAAAAATATGTATATATATGTGTGTAATTGAATCACTGTGCTGTACAGCTGAAACTAACATGATATCTAAATCAACTATACTTCAATTAAAAAAGTATAAAAAAAGAAGAGAAAAAAAGGAAGTACATGTAAATGATGGAAAGATGCCTGTTATTTGTTGAGATAGTGGTAAAGAGGCTAAAGATAGTGTTTCAAAGGACATAAAAATATGAGACCACTAGATAGCAACAAAGAAGAAATAGGGTTTGGTGCTTTAAAAATACATTTCAGAAAGAGGAAAACCATTTGGAAGAATGAAGCAGGTCTGATTCAACAGTAGTTTTTGAAAATTTCAATTAATTTTCACTAATTTATTCATCTGCATAGATTTTTCCCAGCATCTTTATGGAAATAATTTTTATAAGATGAACTAAAACAGACTTGTTTCAAGATAATAAGTTCCGTAAAAATACCCAATCAATTTCCAACTTTTAAAGTTCTGTACCTTTTAAAATTACAATACAATCTACACCATGGTCCAATAGATGATGTATTATGATGAGCTGAAAACCCTCCTTAAGACACTCCTGCAACTGCTACACATGCATTCAGCACCCCCATTTCAAATATATTCTACAAATCACATGTATTATTCAAGACCTGTGTGATATACCCACCTCTTCCACAAAGAAATTCTGACTGATATTACCTTCCCCTTTCCTGAGATTTCACAGGAAAATCTTTGCTACTCTTTTATGGTATTTATCACTTTTTACTATGCACTGTAGGCTTTTACATATTTGTCTGATCCTTTCTAATATGCCTTAAGACCTCTAAATATATGAAACATACAGAAATTTAAAATTTCATGTGCATTTATTTGATACTATTAGTACATTCAAAAGAAAATAGTAACATTTGTAAACTGTGTTGTGTAACATGAAGGATAAAAGAGATGAAAATGGAACACATGAAAGAACTACTAAAATTAAAAAGGGTAACACTACAAATTAAGTTGTCCTTCATATTTGCTGTTATAAGCATTTTTATGCATGTCTCCTGAAGCATGTGCATAGGTTTCCCCAGATGATTTAAGTAGAAATGGAATTGCTGGGGACATGCTTTAAGTAACTACAATTTTTAGAGTTGTTATGTCAATTTAATATTCCCACTAGCAGGTGTATAAAAGTTAACCCATAACCTCTCCAATATGTATTATTATCAGACTTAAGTTTTGACCAATGTGGTAGATATATAATGTTGTCTTGTTGTGATTTAAATTTACATTTCTATGATTACCAATGTAGTTAAACATTTTTTCATGTGAATACTTACCCTAGTCCTCTTTGTAAGATGTCTGTTCATATTCCTTACCTGTTTTTCTTTTTTCTTGTTTTTAACATCTTTATTGGAGTATAATTGCTTTACAATGGTGTGTTAGTTTCTGCTTTATAACAAAGTGAATCAGCTACACATATACATATATCCCCATATCTCTTCCCTCTTGCGTCTCCCTCCCTCCCACCCCTCTGGGTGGTCACAAGGCACGGAGCTGATCTCCCTGTGCTATGCGGCTGCTTCCCACTAGCTATCTATTTTACATTTGGTAGTGTACATACGTCCATGCCACTCTCTCACTTTGTCCCAGCTTCCCCTTCCCCCTCCCCCTATCCTCAAGTCCATTCTCTAGTAGGTCTGCGTCTTTATTCCCGTCTTGCCCCTAGGTTCTTCATGACCTTTTTTTTTTTTTTTTTTTAGATTCCGTATATATGTGTTAGCATATGGTATTTGTTTTTCTCTTTCTGACTTACTTCACTCTGTATGACAGACTCTAGGTCCATCCACCTCACTACAAATAACTCAGTTTCGTTTCTTTTTATGGCTGAGTAATATTCCATTGTATATGTGTGCCACATCTTCTTTATCCATTCATCTGTTGATGGACACTTAGGTTGCTTCCATGTCCTGGCTATTGTAAACAGAGCTGCAATGAACATTGTGGTACATGACTTACCTGTTTTTCTATTTGGCTGTCTTTTATTTATTTACTGAGGTATTATAATTTAATAATAAGCTCTGTGTACTGGACTAATGAGTCATATATGCTGCAAATAACTTCTGTCAGCATGTGGGTTATGTTTTCATTCTCTTTAATCTGTGTTTTAATTAAAATTGGTTTTTCATTTAAATTAGTTTGAATAATTGTCTTTGTGTTTATGATTAGGGCTTTGGCAGTCTTAAACACTTCCCTAGACACTTATTTTAAGGATGTGTTATACATATTTTTTAAAAATTTATTTTATTTTTATTTATTTTTGGCGGTGTTGGGTCTTTGTTGCTGAGTGCGGGCTTTCTCTAGTTGCGGCGAGCGGGGGCTGCTCTTCGTTGCAGTGCACGGGCTTCTCATTGTGGTGGCTTCTCTTGCTGCGAAGCAGGGGCTCTAGGCACACAGGCTTAAGTAATTGCAGCATTCAGGCTCAGTAGTTGTGGCTCGTGGGCTTTAGAGCACAGGCTCAGTAGTTGTGGCACACAGGCTTAGCTGTGCTGCAGGATGTGGGATCTTCCTGGACCAGGGCTTGAACCCGTGTCCCTGCATTGACAGACAAATTCTTAACCACTGCACCACCAGGGAAGCCCACATATTTGTTTTTAATTTGCCTTTTATTTGTAATTGCTTAATCCATTGAAAGTGGATTTTTCTGTACAGTGTGAGGTAGATCTACACTTTCATTTTTCCGTATGGATATCCAATTGTCTCAGAGAACATATTGATTAGCCTCTTTTCCCAGTGATCTGCATTACCATCTTAATCATAAACAAATATTCTGGGTTTGTTTCTGGGTTATTAGTTCCATTGGTTAATTATCCTTGGGTCAATACTAAATGGTCTTAATTACTTTTAGTCTATAATTCCTAATAACAGATAGAAATGGTCCCTCTTCATCTCCAGCCAAGCATTGTTTTTCTCAGAACTATTCATTTATTCTTGGCTCTTTTTTCGTGCACATTTTAAGATTCATTGTTAAGATTCTTTTTAAAAAAATCTGTTGAGTTTGAGGGGTTTTTTTAAAAAATCACAATGAATAAATAAATCATGTGAAATAAAATTCATAAATATTGTATGTCACTTATGATTTAGCCCT
Organism: Balaenoptera physalus; assembly: GCF_965194825.1. Classification (NCBI taxonomy): domain Eukaryota; kingdom Metazoa; phylum Chordata; class Mammalia; order Artiodactyla; family Balaenopteridae; genus Balaenoptera; species Balaenoptera physalus. The sequence goes on from NC_138891.1 coordinate 44,993,530, forward strand.
TTGTTGCTGATTTTAATTATACTTTAATTTTTCTAATAAGGATATACACAGTTTTTATATATTAAAAGCTTTATCTTAACTTTTGATATTATTATAAATATTGTCATTTTAAATTATAATTTTAATTGTTTGGGGTAGTAATTACAAAGACAATTTGTTTATTAATCTTTAGATTATTTAGCTTGTTTGTACAATTATATAATCAGAGAATACTGGCCTTTCTGGTTCTTCCTTACTAGTCCTTGTGGATTTTATTCTTGTATAGGGGTTGGCTAGTTCCCAGAGTACAATCTCAAATACAAATCTTGCTTCTAATTTCAAAGGGAACACTTCTACTATCCCACTTTTAAGAATGGTATTTGTTATGGATTTGTTGTAAAGGTACCCTTTATTGCGTTCGCAAATTTTATTTCTCATTTCTCAAATGTTTTCTGGGATGAATTTTAGCAAATAATTTTTCTCCATCATTTTGAAATTATTACATTACTTTTCATTTATCCATTGAAGAACCAGATGAAATTTATAAAACGTTCTTATACTAAGCCACTTTCCCATCACTGAAATAAACCCAAATTGATTATGTCACTCTATAGGTATAGATATATAGATATATATGTAAACCATAGCTAGATGTGTTTTGTTACTATTGCATTAGTATTTTTAAACTATCCTTATGGAGTATAATTTTCCTTTCTCATCATATCCTCATGTGGTGGTGATATCAAGATTATTTTACCACATGAAAGAGATATAGGAAGTATTCCTCTTCTAATAACATGCTGAATAATCTTTCTTTAGTGGAATATTTTGACCTTGAAAATTCACAGGAATATACCTTAGAAACTATTTTAGCCTGGGGTGTTCTTTCAGAGAAGATTTTAAACTGCTGATTTTTCTATTTAATTGTTCTAAGAATAATCAGACTTGTATTTCTGCTTGAGTAAGTATGGCTAACTTTTTCTAGGAACCTAACAATTTAGGTTAAGTATTCAAATATATAGACATAAGATTATTTATAGCATTCTTTACTATAGCTTTAACCTCTGCTATAATTTAATTTCAATGTCTTTTCTAATATTATTTATTTTAGCCTAGTATTTTTATAATTGAACTTTATATTTCAATTATATTTTTCTTATACTCATAAGTTAACCTCTATTAGTCTCTAGACAAATGAATAATTGATTCCTAATTGATTTCTAATTGAATTGTTATTTGATCATAGAAAACCATCTGCATAATACCGAGTCTTTAAAAATTGTAGAGCCTTGTCGTATAGTCTTGTAAGTCTTTGGTTAAAATGTTCCACATGGCCTTTTTTTTTTTTTTTAACGTGATGATCCATTTATTTATTTACTTATTTATTTATGGCTGCATTGGGTCTTCGTTTCTGTGCGAGGGCTTTCTCTAGTTGCGGCGAGCGGGGGCTACTCTTCATCGCGGTGCGCGGGCCTCTCACTATTGCGGCCTCTCTTATTGGGAGCACAAGCTCCAGATGCGCAGGCTCAGTAATTGTGGCTCACAGGCCTAGTTGCTCCGCGGCATGTGGGATCTTCCCAGACCAGGGCTCGAACCCGTGTCCCCTGCATTGGCAGGCAGACTTTCAACCACTGCGACCCCCACATGGCCTTTTGAATCATAGATTTTCTTTAATTTTGAAGTGCCAGAATCTATATATTCTAAAAATTATATTTCGTATCTTCATTTATCAATTTTTTGTCTTTAATTGTTTAAAGAAATTATAAACATGTTTTTAAATCTCCCTTTAAAATGCTGGATATGTAAAGTCATCTTGTAATATGACAGTATTTATTCCATGGTTTTCGAAGCAATTTCATTAGGTACAAATAATTTTAGAAGGTAAATTAAAATTTTATTACTATGTAATGAATCTTTCTATCCTCTAATATTTCGTGTTTTAAAATCCCATTTTGTCCAATATTTATGCAGTTACACTGACTTTGTTTTCTATCCTATACGTCTTGTATATATTTGTTTATTTTTTTTTAACTTATGGACTTTATTATTTTTAGAATAGTTATAGGTTTTCAGAAAAAATTGAGTACAAAGTACAGAGTTTTCAAACACTCCTTCACCCCTTCTCTCCACATAGTTTTCCCTATTGTTAACATCTTGCATTAGAGCTGTACATTTGTTACAACTGGTAAGCCAAGATTGATACATTATTCTTAACTAAAGCCTATAGTTTACATTTGGATTGTACATTCTAGGAGTTTTGAAAAATATATAATGGAATGTGTCCACCATTACAATATCATAAAAAATAGTTTTACTCCCCTAAAAATCAGCTGTGCCCCACCTATTCATCCTTCCCTCTCTCTACACCCCTGCTAACCACTAATTTTTTACTGCCTCTATAGTTTTACCTCTTCCAGAATGTCATACTTGGAATCATACAGTATGCAGCATTTTCAGATTGGCTGCTTTCACTTAGCAATATGCATTTAATATTCTTCTATGTCTTTTTGTGGCTTGATAGCTCATTTAAAGAAAAAGATTATTGGAGTATAGTTGATTTACAATGTTGTGTTAGTTTCAGGTGTACAGTAAAGTAAATCAGTTATACATATACATATATCCATGTACATATATCCACTCTTTTTTAGATTCTTTTTCCATATAGGTCATTGCAGAGTACTGAGTAGAGTTCCCTGTGCTATACAGTAGGTCCTTATTGGTTATATATTTTATATATAGTGGTGTGTATATGTCAATCCCAATCTTCCAGTTTATCCCTCCTCCCGTCCCCTCTGGTAACTATAAGTTTGTTTTCTACATCTGTGACTCTATTTCTGTTTTGTAAATACCATTGTACCATTTTTCTAGATTTCACACATAAGCAATATCATATATTTGTCTTTCTGTCTGACTTCACTCAGTATGACAATCTCTAGGTCCATCTATGTTGCTGCAAATGGCATTATTTCATTCTTTTTTATGGCTGAGTAATATTCCAATGTATATATGTACCACATCTTCTTTACCCATTACTCTGTTGATGGACATTTAGGTTGCTTCCATGTCTTGGCAATTGTAAACAGTGCTACCATGAACATTAGGGTGCATGTATCTTTCTGAGTTATGGTTTTCTCTGGATATATGCCCAGGAGTGGGATTGCTGGATCATACAATAGCTCTATTTTTATTTTTTTAAGGAACCTCCATACTGTTCTCCATAGTGAGGGTTCCCTTTTCTCCACACCCTCTCTAGCATTTATTGTTTGTAGATTTTTTGATGATGGCCATTCTGACCAGTGTGAGATGATACATCATGGTAGCTTTGATTTGCATTTCTCTAATAATTAGTGATGTTGAACATCTTTTCATGTGCTTTTTGGCCATCTGTATGTCTTCTTTGGAGAAATGTCTATTTAGATCTTCTGCCCATTTTTGGATTGGGTTGTTTGTAGTGTTGCATAATATTCTATTGCCTGGATGTACCACCATTTATTTATCCATTCATCTGATGAAGAACATCTTGATTGTATACAAGTTTTGGCAATTATTAATGAAGGTGCTATACATATCCATGTGCAAGTTTTTGTATGGACATAACATTTTCAAGTCATTTGGGTAAATACCAAGGAGTGTGATTGCTGGATCTTATGGTATGAGTATGTTTAGTTTTGTTAGAAGCCACCAAACTGTCTTCTAAAGTGGTTGTACCACTTTACATTTTCACCACCAGTGTATGAGATTTTGTGTGGCTCCACACACTTGCCAGTATTTGGTTTTGTCAGTGTTCTGGATTTTGGCCATTTCAGTAGGCATGTAGTGGTATCTCATTGTTGTTTTATTTTCCTCTGCAGCGTTAAACATAACTAAGGGTGTTAGATAATATTTTTTGCTGTTTTCCATTGCTGGTTCTGAAATTATATATTCTCTTAGCATTATTTTAATGATTTTATTTAAATAAGTATAATGCATTTTTAAATAAAAGAATAAAGGTTCTATTATACATCCTTTTGAATAAACAAACCAAAAAGATTTCAAGACAGATGTATTCTAATCCAGTAACTCTCATTTAAATGTAACTAAGTAAATAATATTTTAAATATTATTTTGAAATATAAGAAAAATACAGAAAAGTGCATAATTCATAAGTGCATAACTTGGTGAATTACAACAATGTAAATATACCATTTTAGCCATCAAATAGATCAAGAAATAGAACATTACCAACATCTCAGAAACCCCTCTAATACCTCATTCTCTGTCATTGCATTTCCCTTTCTCCACAAAAGTAATGATTATATTACTTATAATACCAAAGTTACTTTGCCTGTTTTTGAAACTTATATGAATCAAACCAAATATGCATATTTTGCATGGTTATTTTTCTGCATAATTATAGTTACACATATATAGTTTTAGTAAACATCTCTACAGTTCCCTGCTACTGTTGATTATGTACCTGGTAGTGGAATTGTGTCACAGGATCTGCTATGTCTACAAATAGTACATCACGCCAAAGGGTTTTTCCAAAATGTTTGCATTTTTGTGCACTCCCACTAGAAATCTATGAGAGTGTTATTTGTCCAACATCCTTTTAAAACTTATTGTCTGTCTTTTAATTTTAAGAAATCTGGTGGGATGTGGTAACATCTCATTGTGGTTTTAATTTGCATTTTACTGATGCTATCGAGGTTGAACAAAATTTTATTATCTTATTGGCCACTTGTGTCTCTTATATTGTGAAGTGCCTATTTAAAGCCCCAACCCCCAATGTTTCTACTGGATAGTAGGTCTTTACCTATTAATTGGTCAACATTTTTATATTTACAGATATATGTTCTATATTGTATTTATAAAAAATACATTCACCCACATTGTGGCTTGCATTTTTGCTTTCTTCGTGTCATTTTTTTTCTTTTTTGTGTGTTTTAAAAAAGATAGTCCTATAATTTTTCAAATAAATTACCAGCATTTTTCTTTATAATTAGTATTTTTTGTTCTGTTAAAAAAATTAACCTATCTCAGTATCATGAAGACATTCTCATATGTCATATTCCAGAGGCTTTAATATTTTACATGCTATATATAAATTTACAATTCATTTGATTTTGCTTATGTATGGTGTGTAATCAGCTTTAAGTTATATGGTTTTTTTTCCCCATAGGGAATCCAAGTGACTGAGCACCATCTATTGAAAATATAGTCCTTTACTCTCTACTGTTTGTACCCCATTGGCATAAGTCATGTGTCATACATTTAGGGTTGATTCCTGAACTTTTAATTTAATTACTGTGACCTACCTTTCTGTTTTTGTGCTAATGCTACACTACATGAATTACTATAACTTCATAATGTCTCCATATTCAATAGTGTAATCATTCAGCTTTATTTATTTTCCTTAAATTTGTTTTGACTACTCTCACTCTTTTAGATTGTTATACAGACTTTAGAATCAGAATATCAATAACTAGGGAAAAAAACTGTGGATAACTTACAGAAAACTGACTTCTTTTTAATCCAAAATTGAGTCTTCCAATTCACCAAAATGGTAACCCTCTTTATTCAGGTTTTTCTACCATGTATCTCTAATATTTAGAGTGTTTCTGTATAGACTTTATGCATATTTTGCATGGTTATTTTTATGCATAATTATAGTTATGTATATATAGTTTTATTATGCACATATGTTACAAACGTATGTTATAGCTATGCATAGTTATATAATGCTTAGTTACTTTTAGAGCTATTATAATTTAAATTATTCTAATGTCATATTCAAAATGTTTGATGTTGTTATATAGAAATAAGATATTATTTTCATACTGATTCTATCTAGTGGTCTTAGCAAATTCACTTAATAATTCTAGTGGAGAGTCAGAAACATTTTTTACATGTTTTTATTCAGTAATAGCTTGAAGTCATGTGAGTAGCTGTATGTATAACTAATTTTGAAGCATCTACTAGAAGAGACATGTGGCTTAGTTTAAATTTGTGCACTAGGGTAAATGTTGTGATAAATTCAGCTATCATGTATTTTACATTTATTGAGTTAATTACTTACTCTAATTTAATTTATTAAGTCCTCACAACAGTCATATGAAGACATGGCAAGGATGGTAGAATGATCAGACAAGGAATTTAAAATAATTATGGTTAATATACTAAGAGCTCTAGTGAATAAAGTAGAAATCATGTAATAGCAGTAGGGCAATGTAAGCAAAGAGATGGAAATCCTAGGAAACAATCAAAAAGAAATCCTAGAGTTAAAAAATGCTGCAACAGAAATGAAGAATGCCTTTAATGGATACAGCTGAGGAAATAATCTCTGAGGTAGACGATGTATCAATAGAAGCCTTAAAAATTGAAAAGCAAAGCAAGGGAACAGAGACTGAAAAAATCAAACAGAATACCCAGGAACTGTGAAACAACCATGGAAGGTGTAACATACATATAGCGGAAATACCAGAAGGAGAGGAAAGAGAGAATGGAACAGGAGAAATATTTGAAACAGTAAAACTGAGAATTTCCCCAACTTAATGTCAGACACCAAACCAAACAAAGCTAAGAATTATATCTGACTTCTCCTCAGAAACCATGCAAGCAAAAAGAGAGTGAAATGAAATACTTCAATTGTTGAGAGAAAACAATCTACAAACCTAGAATTCTGTACCCTACAACATTATCCTTCAAAAGTAAAAGAGAAATAAAGACTTCCTTAGACAAAGAAAATTGAGGGAATTTGTTGCCAATAGACCTGACTAGCAAGAAATGCTTGTTTCAAAATGATAATAACAACAATGTGTTCAATTGTATAAATATATATATTTTAAAGTACTCACACTACCCATGAAGTCGCATAGTGTTATTGCAGAGTGGAGTTGGATTAGTTGTAAATGCCTATTGCAAGCTCTAGGGAAAACACTGAAAAAAGTAAAAGAAAAAAAAGTGTAATTGATATGTTAAGAAAGGAGAGAAAACAGAATCATATAAAATGCTCAATTACAAACTGAAGCAGCAGGAAAGGAGCAGGAGAAAAAATAGAAACAAAGAAAAAGAGCAACAAATAGAAAACAGTAAAGAATGTGGTAGATATTAATCCAACTTTATCAATAATCATTTTCAACATCATTGGTCTAAATGTACCAATTAGAACACAGAGATTGTCAGAGTGGATCAAAAACACAACCCAACTATATGTTTTTTACAAGAAATCCATTTTAAATATGAAGACACATACAGATTAAATGTAAACTGATAGAAAAATATGCCATGCTAATACTAATAAAAAGAAAGCAGGAGTAGCTATATAAATTGCAGAATGAGCAGACTTCAAAGAAAGGAAAGTTGTTAGGGATAAAGAAGGGCATTACATAATGATAAACAGGTCAATTATCCAAGAAGACATAACAATTCTTAACATGTATGCACTAACAATAGAACATCAAACTACATGAGGCAAAAACTGATAGGACAGCAGGGAGAAATGGATGAGTCCACTAACATAGTTGGAGATTTCAACAACCCTCTATCAGAAATGAACCAATATTCAATACACAGAACAGTAGACAGATCCAATAGACAGAACATCTGTAAGGACTTAGTTGGATTCAATAACACCATAAATAAACTGGAAATAATTGACATCTATATACTACTTCATCCCCAAATAGCAGAATACATATTCTCCCAAGCTCACATGAAACTTTCAATAAGATAGATCACATTTTTTATATAATCTTTTTCTTAAGTATAGTTGATTTAAAATATTGTGTTAGTTTCAGGTGTATAGCACAGTGATTCAGTTAGGTTTTTTTCCGATTGTATTCCATTGTAGATTATTACAAGATATTGAATATAATTCTCTGTGCTATACATTAAATTCTTGTTCCTTAACAATTTTATGTATAGTAGTTTGTATTTGTTAATCCCACACTCCCCGTTTGTCCCTTCCCCCTCTGTCTCTCCTTTGATAACCATACGTTTGTTTTCTATCTCTGTGAGTCTGTTTCAGTTTTGTATGTAGGTTCATTTGTATTATTTTTTAGATTCCACGTATAAGTGATACAGTATTTGACTTTCTCTGTCTGACTTACTTCACTAAGTATAATATTCTCTAGGTCTAATGTTGCTGTAAATGGCAAGGTTTTATTATTTTTTTGGCTGAGTTACATTCCATTGCGTGTGTGTGCCTGCGTGTATATTAAGCCAATCATCCACTGATGGGCACTTGGATTACTTCCACGTTTTGGCTATTGTAAATAGTGCTGCTATAAACATTGGGGTGTATATATCTTTGTGAATTAGAGTTTTTATTTTTCCCAGATATATATGTCTAGGAATGGGATTGCTGGATCATATGGTAGCTCTGTTTTTAAAATTGGCAAAAGACCTTAACAGACAACTCATCAAAAAAGCAAATAAGCATATGCAAAGATTCTCCACATCTTATGTCATTAGGGAAAAGCAAATTAAAACAACTTCATTCATAAACGTCAAAATGTGGAAGCAACCAATATGTACTTCATTAGGTGAATAAGTAAATAAAAGTGGCACATCCAGACAATGGAGTATTATTCAACACTAAGAAGAAATGAGCTAATGAATCAACCATGAAAAGAATGGAGGAGACAAATTCATTTTACTAAGTGAAAGGAGCCAATCTGAAAAGGCTATGTACTCTATGATTCTGACCATATGACATTCTGAAAAAGGCAAAACAAAGGTGACAGTAAAAAGTTCAGTAGTTGCCAAAGGTAGAAAAGGGGTGAGATGAATAGGGGAAGCACAGTGGATCTTAAGGGCAGTGAAAATACTCTGTATGATACTATTATGATGGATACATGTCATTATACATTTGTCCAAACCCATAGAATGTATAACACCAAGATTGAAGCCTAAGGTAAACTATGAATTTTTTGTGATTATGATGTGTCAATGTAGGTTCATTTTGACTAACAAATATACCATTCTGGTGGTGAACGATGTTGATAATGTGGGAGGCTATGCATGTGCAAGGGCAGAGGATATATGGGAAATCTCTGTATCTCCCTCTGAGTTTTGTTGTCAATCTAAATTTTTCTAAAGAAAGTCTTTACATACACACACACAAATAACTCAGGGAGAGTTGTAGTTATGAGCCCTTTCCCATTAATATATTAGAAGATGTTTCAAGCAACTCATTAGTGGCTGAGAAAACTTAAGCAAAATATGTGATGGTGAGCATGAATATATTTGATTTAATTAAAGACAAAAATGAAAGTGGATAAATGTGTAGTTGAATAATGTGGAAATATATATTTTTATAAGGTAGAAATAAGAAAACTAAAAAGAGGAGAATGAAGAAGAGATAATAGGGGAAGTGGAATAAACTCAAATTATTTTTGCATAGTTAATGGAGAAAGTATAATATATCATAAAAATCAGTGATAAGTTTAAAGATACAATATACTGCAAGCCTAATAAAAACTATTAAAGATAAACACTAGAACAAATTTTGAAAATGTATTTCTTATTTATTTTTTCACCACCAAAAATTTATTTTCCATCTATCATCGATTGATCTCCTGTACCCATTTTGCCCAACACCTTCCTCTCTGGTAATTACTATTTTATTCTCTGTCTACATGTTTGTTTTTGTTTGGATTGGTTTTTTTCGTTTAAAAAAATTGAAACTTTAGAACCAAAAATTCTATCAGGATTTCTAAAGTAGTGAAGGAGAAACAAGTAATTAGAGATAGAAATACAGTAAAAATGGAATAATATACACTTTAATTATAATATAATATGCAAGAATGATGACACATCATTCCTTCCATCAGTGAATGCGAATTGTCTTAATTCACTTACTTAGGATTCTTATAGTTTTCAACATATTTATTTTGAAAAATTTCTGACACAGAAAATATTCATGAAAAATAAAATGAACATTTCATAAAAGCTTCACCCATATTTAGGAATTTTGACCAACGGGAACATTTAAAGCTAGCTCTTGTGTATTGTGGAACTCTTTCCATCTTTTTAATCACCTACTTATTGGTACAATAAAATGCTCCATTGTGCCCTGTGTATTTCCCCTGCACCAGTCTAGAATCTGCCACTATTGATGCTAGTTTTTTTCATTATTAAGATATAGATTATATCATATTATGTCATTGTGTGTTGATAATGATATTTCTTATTCCAATACAAAAATATAAGTTCTTTTCTTTTTTTTGCATTTCATATTTTTATCTTTTTTCTCCCATAGTGAAACACTTGATTCCACCAGACAGCAATATACTACTCATTTGTTCAATCTGATAGTAAGCAGGATATAGTTTCAAATTTTCTAACTACTAAAAACAAACTTACTGACTAAAGTGCAAAATATCTTTGCAGTACTTTTTCTTTTCCCCTCAAACTATATCCTGCTAGGGATATATAGTTAAAATACTATGTTAGAAAGTTACTTAATTGCCTTAATTGGTTCTTTTTTAAAACTCCGTGGTTATGTTAAAATTTTATGTGAAATTATACTTAAATATTTTTATTTTTGTGTTCAGTGAGGTTTTCTCTTTTTTCCCCCATCTTTGTTGATTGATATTTTTATATATGTAAGCTATATTATAATTCCAAAGTCAAAACTGTACTAGCAGGTATACTTCAAGCACTGTCTCTTGTCTTATCTCCTTCAAGTTAGCCCCATCTACCCGGTGGGTAATTATATTCCTTCATTTCCAATTATTCATATTATGCAAACATAAGTAAATGCATGCATTTTTTAAAACTACCACACTCCTTTTTTGTTTACTTATTTATTTACTTTAACACAAAGTAGAGCTTACTGTAGACAGTCTTTCCCCTTAACAATGTATACTGGAGATCTCACTTTGGTTTACTTTTATTTTTTTAAAAAAGGCATTGTGTATCTTTGTCATTCTCTTCATTAATGTATATGAATTTCTTTTATCTACAGTTTTGCAAAAGTGTATATTGTCAACTTTTGAATTTTTGCCTAATTGGTGAGAAATAAAATTTCTGTGTCACTTTATTTTGCTTTTCACTTATGGTTGAATCTAATCTTTTTTATGTCTTAGACTCATTTAATATTATTTTTTGACCAGGTTTTTTTTTTTTTTTTTCTTTTTCCCACATTTTAAATACTTTAAGCATATTAACCTTTTATGATCTTTTATAAATGGTGTATTCCATTTATTATCTGCCTTTTGATTCTTCATGTTTGTTGTCAGAAAACATGTTATTTTATTCATAATTATCGTTCTTTTCCTTTAATGCATCGAAAATTTGAATCATACTTAGAAAGTCTTTCCCAAAAGTTTTTTTTCTAGTAATTATATGATTGATTTTTATATTTAGCTTCCTTATCTATCTAGATTATTTTGGCGCATAGTGTGAGATATAGATTTAATTTTAATTTTTTCCTAATTGGCTATATAATTTTTCTAAAACAATTTCTTGGAGTCCATTTTTGCTCCAGTGATTTGAGATGTCACTTTTATCAGATGCTAAATATTCATTTATATTGGGATACACATGTGAAGTTTCTATTTTATGCAGTGATTTATCTGTTACTTCAAAATTCACCATCATTTTCCCTTATTGTCTGCAGGCCAATGATCAGGTCTCAGTATAGTTTGTACTCTGTACTCTGGGAGGAAGAGAGCACATGTTGAAAGGATTGCAAGGCTTGGCTAATATAGTTCAGTAAGAACTAGTGGATATGCTTGGAATCGATCATGAGGTTTTTTTGGTTTTTGTTTTTTTGACCATTCATGGAAGGCTGAATAGGATATAAATTATTGACATGGGAACACTCTCTCATGACTAGAGTTTCAACAACCTGGCATGAACTTTTGGAGTCAATACTAATCTGTTGCTGAAAATGTTCCTTGAAGCTTGTAAACATAGAAAGCCAATATTAGATGAGGTAAAGATTCTGGTACTACCTTTGAAGAATGTTTAGGAAGGGGTCAGAAGGCCTGAGATGAAAGACTGAGGAGTTAAATGGTTTTATCCTGTGAGGCCCGAGAATCCACACTGGACCATATCCCCCAGGAGATCATAGAGCACATCTTTCTAAAGCAGTAAAAACCAACTGGTGGGAATCACTCCAGACTCTTTGAAAATCTTTCATGACTGTCTTCTGTAGGTGGAGGTTAACAGGAGATACTGCCATTGAAAACTCTTCCTAGAATTTCATAATGGCCAAGCAGCATTACTTAACCTATAGAAACAATGTGAAAGTAATTATTGTAACACGAATCAGACTGTAATTTCAGTCAGGGGGACTTCGACTCAGAAGGATGGGTGGTGATGGTTGCTATATTCATAGGTGTCTGTCTGACTTCCAAGCAATCAAATACAAAAGTAATAATTTGTCACATTGTATCTGCCTAAGTATCTACTCACTCACATTGTGTATAGTGCACACAATACACAATATATTAATAAATATTATTATACTTATAATATAATATAAATTTATTTTATATTTATTCAAAGTTCATGATAGAATAGGTATGATTTATCTATATATAGTCAAATTATAAGCATTTAGTAAATAGAGGTACACATTTCTGGGATGAATGTTTTGCTGCCATCATTCACTGATTCAGTCAAAGTTTACTGATCAAGCAGAACACTGGATTCTGGAATTGTGAAACACACACATATACACAGATAGAATCTCTTCCATATGCTCTTGTTCTGAGATGGACACATATGTAATTGTAATACATTAAAACTTAAAAATTATAAATGCAGTGTGTTTCAAGTAAAGGAAAACATAAAAGAAACATCTAAGTCTGCTATAGAAATTTTAAGAATGGTTTTTAGAAAAAAATAGTATTTGGCTTAGTACTTAAAGGATGAGTACAGACTTTCAAGGTTAACACATGGGGAATGTCTAAGAGAGTAAGTCATGTTCAAAACTTATAAGTATTTGAGAATTTCAGTTTGTAAAGTTCAAAGTGCATAAAAACCATGTGCCTTATTTAAATGGTATTCCATGCTGATGTGTCCCAATATTGAAGCAGAACCTTTGGGAATAAGGGTCAGATAAGTGTACTTCAAAATGCAATCTAAAAGAAATTTATGAACAGCCAGATTTAGAACCAGAAATCTAAGCAACAGTACCAGCAGATATAAATCAGATTAAAGAAACAGCAGGATAATGAGTGTCTCTGAATGACATTAACTGTCTTGATCAATGCTAAGAAGAGTGAAGAATATGAGCATTTTCTTTGGTTTTTCTAGTTAATTTTCAGTAGAAATTGTTTTTGAAGTTCCATTAAAGGCTAATGTCCCAGTAGCCCTATTCTCTGAATTTCTTACCACCTGTTCACAACTACTGAGAACAATTTACTGTTTATAATGTACACACACACTCTTAGATACAAAAAACTGATTTAATAGGAGCCCATGTGGAGAATTGGAATAGACACCCAGACTTCAGGGTTAATCATGATGCTTGGTGTAAAGTCTTAAGAGGAAATTACTGATTTAAAAAAATTAGATGCTAAACCTACATAACAGTTAAAAATCCATGTGATTAAACTCCAGGTGGCTCTGGACTTTGATGTATACTGTGCAAGTCCCTTCAGCTCTACACAGATGAAGTAAAATGATTGTCAGGAGTTGTGCTGAAACCTAAGGGCAAACCAGTTGATTATATATTTTGTGTTTGCTGAGGAGCAACTGATAAAATGAAGACACTAAATTGACATAGAGTGTAACATCAGGACCAGGGTCCCATTTTAGGACACTTCTAAATCTTAACATTTCTCTCTTGTAATTGCTCTGACTTATGAGCTCCATTTTACTTAATGACACTCAATGAACTGAATTGCTTCAATGAAATGAGAAATCAGCAAGCAAATTCTGTAGAGGGTTTGATTACATCCCTTGTTGTAGCCTAGTTTCTGAATAATCTTATACCTTGATTATATAATCTTTCACGGTTTATCCACTATCAAAACAAAAGACCATTGGGGTGATATAATTCCCTACCATGTTTTGGTAACATTTATAGCTAGGATATTATAAATCCTAGCTAAAATTATAATATATTTATTTATATATAATATATTTATATATATATAAAAGATATTTATAATATCTTTTCCCTAAATTTATTGCTTTTAAATCCTGCAAGCTGAAAAGTTTTGTATATGAATGCATGTGTTTTTCTTAGTGATTATAATTCATATATTGCTTTTACTGATTATTTGGTTAAAGTATTAAGTGCTGATGACATTGCTACACTAATCTGTCCATTCAGAATAAATTTTATATTTTAAAATGATGTTTTACAGAAAGATATAAAAACTAGGTTACCAGAAATTGAAGGTTTTGTAAATACTCCATTCTCATGCTTGCATTTAAAGCTCCCATGCATGCTGAGATTTTACGTACAGGCTGAGATTTTCATATTTAAGCAGATGATAAAAGGCAAGTCAACAACTACACCAGTGAGTTGCTAAGCCACCAGAGAAAAGCAAACTGTCCTAAGCATAAGAACCAGTCAAGTTGTGAGCTGTGGAATCCATAAGCTATGTATAAAAATGAAGTCAGTGAATCATGATCTCATTCTGAACAGAATTTGGACACACATGTACATCTGGATGACTTGTTTGAAGCCCAAGAGTTGGTGAAAATTACACATTGCAATACAGGGATATGCATATGCATAAAGGAAAAATGATTTTTTTTTCATTAGATAAATGCACTTCCATGTGCAACCAGTCGAGTGGCAGTTCTTACTTTTATTTTTGCATATCCAGAACATCACCTTTTTAATTATAACTATTACAATCTACAAAATGCTAACACGTTTTTTTAACCTGGCTCATTTCAGAAACTGTTCAGAAATACAGCATGATAACATATTACTAAGAGAGAATCTATAAAAAATAATGGCAATAATACACTTTTGGTTAGCAACATTATTTGAGAGTTACTAGGAGCAGAAAAGACTTTTACATATTTTTGGAAAGAATCAATAAATTTTCTCTTTCTTCTCAAGTTACATAACTTAAGCATGTTTTGTAAGGTATAAATTCAAACCCAGTCCAGAAAACAGGTTATCTGTGAGAACACAAATAACTACCCTATCTTGTGAAATGCAGGATGGCAAAAGGGATAGAAAACTCACAAATTTTTGAAAGAAATTAAAATAATCTTTTGCATTTTATGATCACTGGTACACAGGACATAAAAGAGGGGCTAGATTTCATTAACAGGGAGTTAAAACTCAAAGAACTCATTGGAAATTAAAGTGTCATCCAGTTTCATAAGAGGAAAACCTACCACATAGCAACAGCCTTCTCAAGTATCAGCTCCAGTCAAAAATAAAGTCTAAATGATGACACATTAAAAAAAAAAAAAGACTGACGAACAATTATTTGTAAACCTTAATATGTTAACAATATAATTTTCTGAATAAAAAGAGATGGAAGTTGCTGATTTAGTGAATGAACCAAAAGGGACTAAACTATATGTAAAAAGTTGAAATATTTATAATATATCTGCAAATAGAAATATATCTTTCATTGCACTTTGGTAACCATTACAGGGAAGAATGTTATGATAAAAAGATAAACTGATGCTTTACAAGATTAGAAGTTCTTTGATAAAAGAGAATATATCATTATCTTTTTTTACACCCAAGAGCTATCATAGATTCTTAATTGTAGTAAGCCTACAAAAATGTTAAAAATAGACTTTCTATAATTTACAAGAATTAAGGAAGTACAGACTTAGGGACAGAGAGATAATATACAAAAGAGATGACTGTACAGGACTATGTATTTTTTCAGACTAAGAAAAAAAGATCAAATAAAAGAGGCCTGGTTTAGCCACTGTGGAAAACATTATGGAAGTTGCTCAAAAAATTTAAAAAGAACTACCATAGGATCCAGGATTCTATTTCTGGATATCTATCCAAAGGAAATGAAAATAGGAGTTTGAAGAGATGTCTTCACCTCCATGTTCATTGCAACATTATTTACAAGAGCCAAGACATGGAAACAACTGAAGTGTCCATCAACGGATGAATGGATAAAGATGTTGTGGAATATATATGTGTATAGATATTCCACCATCTTATATATATATATATGTGTGTGTGTGTGTGTGTGTGTGTGTGTATGTCTGATATAAGTTTGAGAAAGACAGATACTGTATGATATCACTTCTATGTGGAATCTAAAAAAGTTGAACTCAGAAAAACAGAGAGTAGAAGAGTGGTTACCAGGGGCTAGGATGGGAGATGGGAAGATGTTTAAGGGTGCAAACTGGGAGCTAGTAAATGAATACATCCTATAGAGATCTAATGCACAGCATAGTGATAATAGTCAATAATACTGTATTATAAACTTCAAAGTTGCTAAAAGGCTAGATCTTAATTGTTCCCACTACAAAAAAAGAAGTGATAATTATGTGATGTGATAGAGGTATTAGCTAATGCTGTTGGTGATTATTTTGCAACATATAAATGTATAAAATCAACAAGTTGTACACCTTAAACTTGAACAATGTTATATGTCAATTATATTTCAGTTTAAAAAAAATCCTGGAACTGGTTTTCTCTGCCTCTTGTGGAGAGAAAGCTGAGCCTTGTTTAAGAAAGTAACTTATTGAGTTACTTTACATGTTGCTATGTGGCCATGATATAGCTCTAACTACAGAAAATTAAAGAAACTAAAGATTACATAAGATTATTTATTTATCAGTTTACTTATTTATTTATTTTTAAACTATAAACCTATAAGTGATTTTATACATCTGGGGTTTTGGAGAAAGGTAACACTTCCTGATGCTATAAAATGCTATGTATCTCTTAGAAAATTAGATATAACATATTGCAAATCCCTCATTTAACAGGTAAGAAAACTGAACCCTAGAAGTATGAAATTACTTACTCACAAACACATATAAAGAGAACCAATTATAGTTTATGTCTCTAGACTCTAAAACTAGTATTTTGCCCTGGTACAACACAATAAACTCTAATAGAATGCAATAATTCAAATGAGGGACCATGGTTCTATGATTGTTTTAGAAATTCCATCCTACTACAAGAAAGAAATAACTTCCTATTCACTAGGAATTGAAGTGTTGGAAAATTAGAATATCTTCTGGTTTTTCACAAACATTACTGAGTAGTTTATGGACGGCAAACTGCGTAAATGTCTGCTTGGTTTTCCAAAAATGAGAGAGGGGATTGAGAATCCATGAGTCAAAGGAGAAGAAAGAATACCTTACTCTATACTATTAATAAACTGCCCTAATAACTTTACTATTTTAAGATGATAGGAAGCATCCATTCCAACTACATGAACTTTGTTTTAATATGCTTCATGGCTTCCTAGAAACATAATTAATCAAAAAGTGCTGGGGGGGTGACCTTCAAGATGGCAGAGGAGTAAGACGTGGAAATCACCTTCCTCCCCACAAGGACATCAGAAATACATCTACATGTGGAACAAAGCCTACAGAACACCTACTGAATGCTGGCAGAAGACCTCAGTCTTCCCAAAAGGCAAGAAACTCCCCACCTTTGTACCTGAGTAGGGCAAAAGGAAAAAGAAAAAACAGAGACAAAAGAATAGGGATGGGACCTGCATCTCTGGGAGGGAGCTGTGAAGGATGAAAAGTTTCCACACACTAGGAAGCCCCTTCACTGGCAGAGACAGGGGGGTGGCGGGGGGGGAGCTTCGGAGCCACAGAGGAGAGCACAGCAACAGGGGTGCAGAGGGCAAAGTGGAAAGATTCCCACACAGAGGATCAGTGCTGACCAGTACTCACCAGCCTGAGAGACTTGTCTGCTCACCTGCCAAGATGAGTGGGGGCTGGGAGCTGAGGCTCAGGCTTTGGAGGTCAGATCCCAGAGAGAAGACTGGGATTGGCTGTGTGAACACAGTCTGAAGGGGGCTAATTCATCACAGCTAGCTGGGAGAGAGTCTGGGGAAAAATCTGGAACTGCCTAAGAGGCAGGAGACCATTGTTTTGGGGTGCACAAGGAGAGGGGATTCCTTCCCTGTCTGCCCACAGAATGCAGAGCACCGCCTAAACGAGCTCCAGAGACGTATGCGAGCTACGGCTAGCAGCTCGGACCCCAGAGACAGGCATGAAACGCTAACGCTGATGCTGCAGACACCAAGAATCCTGTGTGCAAGCACAGGTCACTATCCACACCTCCCCTACCCGCAGCCTGTGCAGCCCTCCACTGCCAGAGTCCCATGATCCAGGGACAACTTCCCTGAGAGAACACACTGCATGCCTCAGGCTGTTGCAACATCACATGGCCTCTGC
Source organism: Balaenoptera physalus (assembly GCF_965194825.1). Taxonomy (NCBI): domain Eukaryota; kingdom Metazoa; phylum Chordata; class Mammalia; order Artiodactyla; family Balaenopteridae; genus Balaenoptera; species Balaenoptera physalus. Next base: position 45,011,818 of record NC_138891.1, read on the forward strand.
TGCCACAGGCTCGCCCCACATGCCAATTATAACTACAGTACCTTTCCCTCCCCCTGGACTGAATGAACAAGAGCCCCCTAATCAGCCGCTGCTTTAACCCCATCCTGTATGGGTGGGAACAGATGCCTGAGGGCAACCACAAGCAGAAGTGGGGCCAAAACCAAAGCTGAACCCCAGGAGCTGTGCAAATAAAGAAGAGAAAGGGAAATTTCTCCCAGCAGCCTCAGGAGCAGATGATTAAATCCCCACAACCAACTTATGTACCCTGCATCTGTGGAATAACTGAATAGACAATGAATCATCCCAGAATTGAGAAGGTGGACTTTGGGAGCAACTGTAGACTTGGGGTTTGCTGTCTGCACTGATTTGTTTCTTATTTTTATGTTTATTTTAGTATAGTTTTTAGCGCTTGTTATCATTGGTGGATTTCTTTATTGGTTTGGTTGCTCTCTTCTTTTTTGAAATTATTATTCTTTTATTTTAATACTTTTATTTATTTACTTTTTCTTTCTTTCTTTTTTTTTTTCCTCCCTTTTCTTCTGAGCCATGTGGCTGACAGGGTCTTGGTGTTCCGGCCTGGTGTCAGGCCTGAGCCTCTTAGGTGGGAGAGCTGAGTTCAGGATATTGGACCACCAGAGACCACCCAGCCCCACGTAATATCAATTGGCGACAACTCTGCCAGAGATCTCCATCTCAATGCTAAGACCCGGCTCCACCAAACGGCCAGCAAGTTCCATGCTGGATGCCCCATGCCAAACAACTAGCAAGACAGGAACACAACACCACCCATTAGCGGAGAGGCTGCCTAAAATCATACTACGTTCATAAACCACAAAACACACCACCAGAGGCGGCGCTGCCACCAGAAAGACAAGATCCAGCCACACACCAGAACACAGGCACCAGTCCCCTCCATCAGGAAGCCTGCACAAGCCGTTGAACCAACCTCACCCACTGGGGGCAGACACCAAAAAGAATGGTAACTATGAACTAACAGACTGCAAAAAGGAGACACCAAACACAGTAAGTTAAACGAGATGAGAAGGCAGGGAAATATGCAGCAGATGAAGGAACAAGGTAAAAACCCACCAGACCAAACAAATGAAGAGGAAATAGGCAGTCTACCTGAAAAAGAACTCAGAGTAATGATAGTAAAGATGATCCAAATCTTGGAAATAGAGTGGAGAAAATAAAAGAAGTGTTTAACAAGGACCAAGAGGAACTAAAGAGCAAACGAACAATGATGAACAATAAAATAAATGAAATTAAAAATTCTCTAGAAGGAATCAATAGCAGAATAACTCAGGCAGAAGAACGGAAAAGTGACCTGGAATATAATAGTGGAAATAACTACTGCAGAGCAAAATAAAGAAAAAAGAATGAAAATAATTGAGGAGAGTCTCAGAGACTTCTGGGACAACATTAAATGCACCAACATTCGAATTATAGGGGTCCCAGAAAAAGAAGAGAAAAAGAAAGGATCTGAGAAAATATTTGAAAAGAATATAGTTGAAAACTTACCTAACTTGGGAAAGGAAATAGTCAAGTCCAGGAAGCACAGAGAGTCCCATACAGGATAAATCAAAGGAGAAACTCACCAAGACACATATTAATCAAACTACCAAAAATTAAATTACAAAGAAAAAGTATTAAAAGCAGCAAGGGAAAAGCAACAAATAATATACAAGGGAATCCCTACAAGGTTAACAGCTAATTTTTCAGCAGAAACTCTGCAAGCCACAGGGGAATGGCAGGACATATTTAAAGTGATGAAAGGGAAAAACCAACAACCAAGATTACTCTACCCAGCAAGGATCTCATTCATATTCGACGGAGAAATTAAAGCTTTTACAGATGAGCAAAAGTTAAGAGAATTCAGCACCACCAAACCAGCTTTACAATAAATGCTAAAGGAACTTCTCTAGGCAGGAAACACAAGAGAAGGAAATGACCTACAAAAACAACCCCAAAACAATTAAGAAAATGGTAATAGGAACATACATATCGATAATTACCTTAAATGGAAATGGATTACAGGCTCCAACCAAAAGACGCAGACTGGCTGAATGGATACAAAAACAAGAGCTGTATATATGCGGTCTACAAGAGATGCACTTCAGACCTAGGGACACATACAGAATGAAAGTGAGGGGGTGGAAAAAGATATTCCATGAAAATGGAAATCAAAAGAAAGCTGGAGTAGCAATGCTCTTATCAGACAAAGTACACTTTAAAATAAAGACTATTACAAGAGACAAAGAAGGGCACAACACAATGATCAAGGGGTCAATCCAAGAAGAGATATAATAATTGAAAATATTTATGCACCCAACATAGGAGCATCTCAATACATAAGGCAAATGCTAACAGCCATAAAAGGGGAAATCGACAGTAACACAATAATAGTAGGGGACTTTAACAGCCCACTTTCACCAATGGACAGATCATCCAAAAAGTAAATAAATAAGGAAACAAAAGGTTTAATGACACATTAAACAAAATGGCCTTAATTGATATTTATAGGACATTCCATCCAAAAACAACAGAATACACTTTCCTCTCATGTGCTCATGAAACATTCTCCAGGATACATCACATCTTGGGTCATAAATCAAGCCCTGGTACATTCAGGAAAACTGAAATCATATCAAGTACCTTTTCTGACCACAGCACTATGAGACAAGATATCAATTACAGGAAAAAAACTGTAAAAAATACCAACACATGGAGGCTAAACAATATGCTACTAAATAACCAAGAAATGACTTAAGAAATCAAAGAGGAAATCAAAAAATACCTAGAAACAAATGACAATGTAAACATGACAACTAAAACCTATGGGCGGCAGCAAAAGCAGTTCTAAGAGGGAAGTTTATAGCAATACAATCCTACCTCAAAAAACAAGAAAAATCTCAAATAAACAACCTAAACTCACACGTAAAGCAATTAGAGAAAGAAGAACAAAAAAAAAAAAAAAAAAAAACAACCCTGAAGTTAGCAGAAGGAAAGGAATCATAAAGATCAGATCAGAAATAAATGAAAAAGAAATGAAACAATAGCAAAAATTAATAAAACTAGAAGCTGGTTCTTTGAGAAGATAAAAAAAATTGACAAACCATTAGCCAGACTCGTCAAGAAAAAAGGGAAAAGACTCAAATCAACTGAATTAGAAATGAAAAAGAAGTAACAACTGACATTGCAGAAATACAAAGGATCATGAGAGATTACTACAAGCAACTATATGCCAATAAAATGGACAACCTGGAAGAAATGGACAAATTCTTAGAGAAACACAACCTTCTGAGACTGAACCAGGAAGAAATAGAAAATATAAACACACCAATCACGAGCACTGAAATTGAAACTGTGATGAAAAATCTTCCAACAAACCAAACCCCAGGACCAGATGGCTTCTCAGGCTAATTCTATCAAATATTTGGAGTAGAGCTAACACCTATCCTTCTCAAACTCTTCCAAAATATAGCAGAGGGAGGAACACCCCCAAACTCATTCTATGAGGACACCATCACCCTGATACAAAAACCTGAAAAAGATGTCACAAAAAAAGAAAACTACAGGCCAATATCACTCATGAACATAGTTGCAAATTTCCTCAACAAAATACTAGCAAACAGAATCCAACAACAAATTAAAAGGATCATAAACCATGATTAAGTAGGGTTTATCCCAGGAATTCAAGGATTCTTCAATATACACAAATCAATCAATGTGATACACCATATTAACAAACTGAAGGATAAAAACCATATGATCATCTCAATAGATGCAGAAAAAGCTTCTGACAAAATTCAACAAGCATTTAGGATAAAAAGTCTCCAGACAGTAGGTATAGAGGGAACCTACCTCAACATAATAAAGGCCATATATTACAAACCCACAGCCAACATCGTTCTCAATGGTGAAAAACTGAAACCATTTCATCTAAGATCAGGAACAAGACAAGATTGCCCAGTCTCAGCACAATTATTCAACATAGTTTTGGAAGTTTTAGCCACAGCAATCAGAAAAGAAAAAGAAATCAAAGGAATCCAAATCAGAAAAGAAGAAATAAAACTGTCACTGTTTGCAGATGACATGATACTATACATAGAGAATCCTAAAGATGCTACCAGGAAACTACTAGAGCTAATCAATGAATTTGGTAAAGTAGCAGGATACAAAATTAGTGCACAGAAATCTCTTGCATTCCTATTCACTAATGATAAAAAAACTGAAAGAGAAATTAAGGAAACACCCCTATTTACCATTGCAACAAAAAGAATAAAACACCTAGGAATAAACCTGCCTAAAGAGAAAAAAGACCTGTATGCAGAAAAATATAAGACACTGTTGAGAGAAATTAAAGATGTTACAAACAGATGGAGAGATATACCATGTTCTTGAATTGGAAGAATCAACATTGTGAAAATGGCTATAGTACCCATAGCAATCTACAGATTCAATAAAATCCCTATCAAACTATCAAGGTTATTTTTCACAGAACTAGAACAAAATTTTTACAATTTGTATGGAAACACAAAAGACCTCGAATAACCAACGCAATATTGACAAAGAAAAATGGAGCTGGAAGTATCAGGCTCCCTGGCTTCAGACTATACTACAAAGCTACAGTAATCAAGACAGTATGGTACTGGCACAAAAACAGAAGTATAGAGCAATGGAACAGGATAGAAAGCCCAGAGAAAACCCACAAACATATGATTACCTTATCTTTGATAAAGGTGGCCAGAATATACAATGGAGAAAAGACAACCTCTTCAATAAGTGGTGCTGGGAAAACTGGATAGCTACATGGAAAAGAATGAAATTAGAACACTCCCTAACACTGTATACAAAAGTAAACTCCAAATGGATTAAAGACCTAAATGTGAGGCCGGACACTATAAAACCCTTAGAGGAAAACATAGGCAGAACACTCTATGACATAAATCACAGCAAGATCCTTTTTGACCCACCTCCTAGAGAAATGGAAATAAAAACAAAATAAACAAACGGGAGCTAATGAAACTTAAAAGTTTTGTACAGCAAAGGCAACCATAAACAAGATGAAAAGACAACTCTCAGAATGGGAGAAAATATTTGCAACAGAAGCAACTGAAAAAGGATTAATCTCTAAAATTTACAAACAGCTCATGCAGCTCAATGTCAGAAAAGCAAACAACCCAATCCAAAAATGGGCAGAAGACCTAAATAGACATTTCTCCAAAGAAGTTATACAGATTGCCAAGAGACATATGAAAGGTTGCTCAACATCACTAATCATTAGAAATGCAAATCAAAACTACACTGAGGTATCACCTCACACCAGTTAGAATGGCCATTATCAAAAGATCTAGAAACAGTAAATCCTGGAGGGGGTGTGGAGAAAAGGGAACCCTCTTGCACTGTTGGTGGGAATGTAAATTGATACAGCCACTATAGAGAATACTGTGGAGGATCCTTAAAAAACTGAAAATAGATCTACCATATGACCCAGCAATCCCACTACTGGGCATATACCCTGAGAAAACCATAATTCAAAAAGAGTCATGTACCACAATGTTCACTGCAGCTCTATTTACAATGGCCAGGACATGGAAGCAACCTAAGTGTCCATCAACAGATGAATGGATAAAGAAGATGTGGCACATATATACAATGGAATATTACTCAGCCATAAAAAGAAACGAAATTGAGTCATTTGTAGTGAGGTGGATGGACCTAGAGTCTGTCATAGAGAGGAAGTAAGTCAGAAAGAGAAAAACAAATACTGTATGCTATCACTTATATATGGAATCCAAAAAAAAAAAAAATGGTTCTGATGAACCTAGGGGCAGGACAGGAATAAAGACGCAGATGTAGAGAATGGACTTGAAGACAGTGGAAGGGGATGCGTAAGCTGGGACAAAGTAAGAGAGTAGCATTGACATATATACACTACCAAATGTAAAATAGATAGCTAGTGGGAAGCAGCTGCATAGCACAGGGAGATCAGCTCAGTGCTTTGTGACCGCCTAGAAGGTTGGGATGTGGGGGTGGGAGGGAGATGCAAGAGGGAGGGCATATAGGCATATATGTATACATATATACTTTATTATATACATGCATACATATATACTTTATTATACTTTATTGTACTTTATTATACAGCAGAAACTAACACAACATTGTAAAGCCAGTATACTCCAATAAAGATGTTAAAAAAAAAATTGCTGAAGAAAGAAAAGAGCATTGAGCAGTAAGAGGTAAGATTTTTTTTTAAATTAATTTTTATTGGCATATAGTTGATTTACAATGCTGTGTTAGTTTCTGCTGTACAGCAAAGTGAATCAGTTATACATATACATATATCCACACTTTCCAAACTCTGTGTTACCATAAAACTGATTTTTTTCTAGGTCTATCACAGTCTCACTTTTGCTGTTTTTTTGCAGAACAACAAAAACTAAAGTTACATTTATTCTATGTCTGCTTACAATGAGAGCTGCTCAAATTAGCAAAATTAGGTGGAAAAGTTGTGAAATATCTGTTACTTTCTAGTAATGGTTCTTATGTTTCTAAACTTTTTACCAATCATGGTGCCTATTCTGTTTGATCATTATTGCTGAATATTTACCCCATGGTCTCCTTATTCCCAGTGTCATACTAAATCATATTGGAGCTAAGGCAAAAGGAAAAATCAATAATCCTAACTATTTAAAATTTTGATATATTTTAATTATGCATTTTTATTCACATTTCATTTGTAAAGTATAATTTAACATGACTATGGATGTTTTTATGCCACTTAATTTGTGTTCCTAAACTATCTTTATGGCCTATAATTTTCCTTTCTCATCATATCCTCATGTGGTGCTGATATCAAGATTATTTTGGGTCATGAAATAGATACAGGAAGTATTCCTCTTCTAATAACATGCCAAATAATCTATCTTTACTGGAATGTTTTGACTTCTTTGAAAATTTACAGGAAGTTACCTTAGAAACTAGCCTGGATGTTCTTTATGGGAAGATTTTAAACTGCTGATTTTTCCACTTAATTGTTCTAAGAATAATCAGACTTTGTATTTCTGCTTGAGTAAGTATTGCTAAATGTTTTTTCTAGGAACCTATCAATTTAGGTTAAGTATTCAAATTCAAAACATGTGCCGTGCTCATTTCAATCTATTCCAGCCCTGTAAACATTCTTCCAATGATTCATAGCCAGTTTGTTTTTCATCTTTCTCATTGTGGATATTCTTCCCAAATCGGAGTTTCTATTATTTCAGCAGACTTATGGATTCTTCACTTGATCTTAGCCAAAAGGCCGAGAAGCGATACTTATGGATTCTTAATATACATTAGGTAAAATGTTGGACATTTTTGGATGGGATATAAAAATTAAGAAATAATCCTCCTTCTAAATATTTTGAAAAATATAGCAAAAGGAAGAAGAAACACATAAGGTTAATTACTGTGTATGCAGAGAAATACAAAGTCTACAAAAGAGATTTTTAAAAATCTATGAAAATAAATCAGTGAAAATATTTTATTCTGACCAAAAATGTGATAAAATGACATCATTTGAACAGGGATAAAAGGGTAAACCTTTGAAAAGCAGAACCAGGCACCAGTGTTCAAGTTAGGATTAATGACATTAGAAGACACTAGGAAAAAAGACCAGCTGCAGCAGACAAGTGAAGGCACTGTATTGTACTCTGAACCTAACTCAGTGACCCAGAATAGCTCAGAATTCGTCATTTTAAAAAAATTTGGCTTTGGGTTAATATTCTGTTAGAAGGTGAGATTTCAGCACATACATGGAAATTTGAAAATATTTAAGAGCGATTAGAGTATTGAAGAATAGATGTTAGTGGAGTTCAAAATGTCAGGGACTGTATTAAAATACTCATTTTAATGTCAAATTCACACAAAAAATAGTAGCATGAAATTTGAAGAAGAGAAATATGTAAATGATTTTCTGATATCACCAAGACTGTTTTCAAGGATGTTAGGGGAATTGGGAGAGAATGGTATAAGCAGATTGTAATTGGTAAATGGCTAAGTGATGGTATTAGAATTATGGCCCAAAATACACATTTAGGAAGAAGATATACAGCAAATACTGTCCCTCATATTGCATTTTAAGGAGTACAAAAATGTGCAAAGAAAGAGTGTTCTTTGAAGACATTTTTAGATACAGGGTTGGAAAGTAAGTTTTAGTCTGAAGATAGTCAATTTCAACAGAAGTTTGAATGTGGATAAGATCCCATTAGAAATGTTTCCAAACGTGAGGAGCATTTCCCCAAAAGAACGTGATCAAGACAATAGAAGGAAAGTTTGGCCAGACAGGACATTTTAAATAAGGCAAAACGATGAGACCAAACGCATCACAAAGAATATCTGCCTCAACTTAATTCTTGCAAAGTGAAATGATGTTCTTTGCTGTCAATCCCTGTACCCAGTATTTCATGAGTTAAGACACTAAAGGCCACCTCCTTGGCAGTGAGGAAATGATTCAATTTAAGATTTGTAATTGTATATTCATAAGCTTACTTTTTTTCTCATGATTATCCCTTTTAATATACTCAGACATGACCACTATAAACCAGAACGCTGGGACTTTTCAAATAGCTTGGACAGAGCATCGCTTCAGGATAGATGGTCATGCAAAATGGAGTTTAGTTTTAAAGGCTAATACCACCACCACCGCCACCAACCCCCAGATATATTCATAAAATTAAGTTTGAGCACGTATCTTTTACATTTCTTAATTCCACAGTCCTTGCCAGCATAAATTAAAATGTCAACTCTCTTAATAACTTTACACTAAAATTATATGAAAGAAAGCAAAATGTTAAAATCATAAAATCCCAGACTTTCAAGTTAGCATTTAAATTCATAACGTTTGGGGTAGAGGGAATTGAAAATATTGAAATCCTACCTAATTAACTTGAAGAGTATTCCTATGCTAATATCTCAAGTGATTTTATACATTTATTTTTATGAAGAAAACATGATAAATAATATACTATTATAGCCTTTCCACATTACTCAGAGAAGGACAATTTAGGTTGTAGGAAGAGAAAAAGGTCAAAACGGGGTTTTTTCCCATAATTCTTCTAAGTTCCTTTTCAAGGTCTCAACATTATTTAAGAAAAATTGATGGAATACAAGTTAAAACAGAAAATGATTTTATATCAGAAAAAAGTTCATGCGTGAGGCAATATAAATTATAAACCATAAATAAAATCATTTAGATGTCAGTGAAACTTATAATTGGAGTGTCAGGTTTGTCATAATTAGTCAACGTCTTCTTTCAAATAATATAATTTCAAAGCTATGTATTTGTATCTCAGTTAAATTTTTTAGACCTCCAAGGGAATTAGTGCTCATCTTGGCCCTTATGAGGTTTCTTTTCTCTGAAAGAACAGATGGATTTTAGTAATTTATAGAACTCGACTATGCGGTGGAACCCTGATACTGTCAGTTACATGCAACAACCTGACTTCTGGCGTTAGAAGCCCAGGTCTTGTCCTTCCTGACCTCTCAGGTTATTCACAGCAATCCTTTCTTCCTAATGTTTAGTCCTAACCTTCCTCTAATAACCCTACTCCTTCCTGAAGTAAAGTACCTACCACTGAATATTCCAACCATGGTCCATGATAAATTTTATCATAAATATTGGTTAATTATTCAACATTTAACAAATATTAAATTCCACCTTCCAATTCTTACTACCAGCAACAATCTATCAATATATTTTATTGTGACTTTCTTGTGGCCTTCATATTCACATCTCTTCCTCTAAAAGCCTTGGAGATCAGAGTTTGGAGGTTTTGTTTCTTAATCCAGTAAAACAGTTATTTTGGAGATAGGAAGACATTCTTGAAAAGTTATTCTTAAAGATATGATATTCATCCCTACTATTATGGAATATTGAATAACATTCTAATTAACGGATCATTTTGAATGCAACTTGAAACAAATAGCAATTTAGTAAAACTACTTAAGATATAGAAATAAGATTTGAAGAAAGGAAAAAATATGCTTCAGGAAAGGAGTAAAGTTAGAATCCAAAATCTTTGCTGTAATTTCTGGGTAGTCTGTACAATCTCCCAGTCTCTTACAAATCTATCCTACTCCCTTGTGGTTCACATCACCTAGATTTTTTACTTTTTCTACTTCATACGTGTGATCTACCAACATCCTCATCACTCTTTCTTATCAAGTATTTTACTGCCTTTTTTGTTATTTTTACATGATAATTTTATCCAGAATTCTTGACGACATTCACATGAACTTGTGTGACTTGAAAATGTTTCCTTTCATTCAACCTCAACACCACATTTCCAATTGTCACACCCTGGACCACATTATCATCCCAAACTGCTCCTCTTCAAAAGCCTTGAATACAAATAATGCACAGGCTGTGTCAATGGCCCCTTAGACTTTCAGCTTCTCTGCTCAAGTTTTCCTATTTAATATCACTCATCATAGTGAGACTAACAATGCTTTGAAGATCTCACCTTTTTTCATTATTTTAAGCTATGTTATACTTTACATTTCCTTCTTATGTTCATTAGATTCCATGATCTGTCACAATATTTATTCCACTCAATTTTAAAAAAATAAGTCCTTCCATCACACTCAATCTCACAAAATTTACATGATTTCCTCATCTTAGGGTTAAAATAGTTTCTGAATATTGCCTGGCAAGTTTACTATGTTCCTGTAGTAGGTTTACTCTCCTACTCTAAAACTGCTGTACCTTACCTTTTCCTTACTCAAATTACCTTCCTTAGTTCTTTCCTCCCTCAAATTTACTTCCTTAGTTCTTTCCTCTCACCCAAGCTAATAGCATGATCAAATACTCCATTGATAAATATAAAGCACGAGAAAATCGAACCATTATCTTCTACCACCAAATCTTCAAGCTGTACTAAAAGCTGTCCTTTTTATAATCAGGGATATCTCTCTCCTATTGTTAAATGTAAATACCTTTATGTGCCTCTAGATTCTATTTTCATTAATTTCCAAACACATTCTTTCTCCAGACACCCTCTCTTCTAAATCATCACTATCTCTCTTTCAAACAACATGAGTAAAAAATACCGTTTCCCAAACAATGTTGTAAGTTCCCCAAACAATAGCAACTACAACAGCACTCCCTGTGCCAATATAAATGTCCATCCATTCTATTATTTCCCAGTCCCCACAGAGCAAAAACTGTCAAATGTCAACACATTATCTCTGCACATCCATACAACCTATTTACTCACCACCCCAATTTATCCTGGTTTCACCTGCATTTCATTAGAAATATTGCTTTCAAGTTCAACAATTACCTCCACATTTTCTAAGCCAATATTTTCCCTTTTACCTTTATTTTTCATTTTAGATTGTATCAAAAATAATCCATCTTATTCCTCACCACATGGCATATAATTAGCATTGGGCTAAGCCATTTTACTCTTCTTCTTATACTGCTTTTTCTCTTCAGCCCCTACACTCGTGCTAACCTTCATGCACCCAGTTTACTGCTTAAATGTCTTTCCAAGGATGTGAAAGTTGTGTTGTAAGCAGGTTCTAATTGAATAACAGTAGCATACTACAGATTTCACTCTATTTCTTATTTTTTTTCACTCCACCCTGTATCTTTTAAAGTTCTAAACATGTTGCTGTATGTGCATTTGATTTGCTATTACTAACTTCATTGCACTCCATAGTATCATCCACACACTTCACACTTTTCTTTTCTTTTGGCCATACCAGGTGGCATGCAGGATCTTAGTTCCCCGACCAGGGATCAAATCCATGCCTTCTGCAGTGGAAGTGCAGAGTCCTAACCACTGGACGGCCAGGGAATTCCCTCCACACACTTTTCTTAACCAATTATCTAGATGTTCACCAAGGTTACCTCCATTTCCATGCTCACACAAAAGTACTGAGAAAAACATCATCACAATTGCTCTGAAATGGAACATGTAATATTTTTCTGACTTGATTATATTCATAATTAATTTTACCGTGAACTGCCAAATTACTTGTCAGAATTGCCCACAATGGTTATACCACCTCCAAAAGGGGATAGTTCATGTAGGGTCTTCTTGCTATCTTCATGAAAATTTTGCCTTATCTGATCCTCTAATTTTTTGCTACTTAGACAGTTGGTAAATCATTTTCTTTTTCTTCCTCTTTCTCCTTCTCTCCTTTTCTTCCCTCTCTCCCCTTCCCTTCCTCTATTAGTCTGTCTCTCTCTCTCTCTTTCTTACATTCCCCAATCTATGAAAGTTGAGCAACTATTCACTATTTAGCCATTGAATTCTACCCTTCTGTGACCCTACCCATGCCCAGTTTTGTGCTTATTTTTATTTTCTTGTTGAATTGCAGGAGGTCCTTTTATTTTAATTAATAAAGCTTTGTCAACTTTATAGAATAGAATGTCTTCTGTTAGTCTCTTACGTATCTATTACATGTGTGTATCATGCCCAATTTTTAATACTAATATAATCAAATGTATCATTTTTATTATGGTGATTTTCTAAATAAAAGTATTAACAATAATGATATAACTTTAATTTTAACACTTACTTTGTGTTAGACACTTATATAGGTACTTTATATATATATGTATGTATTTTAAAATTTATATGGAGAATAAAATTTATTGCCTAGAAATTCTTTATCGCTCCCAAATTATAGTGTGTTCTCTACAAATTTATTCTTTTAGAATTAAGTATTGACTGTCCACATTTCGGTTTAGAATTCATTTGAGATCATCTTTGTACATGTCGTAAAGTAGGTCACGTTTTAGTTTTCTCCATATTGTGAAATGATTTTTTAGTCACTATCTACTAAACAATCCATTTTTCCCTTACTTATGGTGCCTCCTCTATAACTCATCACTTATAAAGCATTTATGCACTATGATCTACTGTTCATTATTACTAAAAAATTTTACTAAATATGTCAGGTAGAAAAAATGCTCTTTTTCAAATGTATATTTCATTCATGAGTTATAAATTCCACATGTATTTTAGAATGTTTGACGTAGTCTTTTGTTTTGAATTTTTATTGTAGTATAGGTGATTTACAATGTTGTGTTAGTTTCAGGTGTACAGCAGAGTGAATCAGTTACACATATACACTCTTTTTTTATTTTAGATTCTTTTCCCATATAGGCCACTACAGAGAACTGAGTAGAGTTCTGTGTGCTACACGGTAGGTCCTTATATGTTATCAATTTTATATATGGTAGTGTGTATATGTCATCCCAATCTTCCAATTTATCTCTCCCCCACCCCTTGCCCCCTGGTAACTATAAGTTCGTTTTCTACATCTATAACTCTGTTTCTGTTTTGTAGATAAGTTTATTTGTACCCTTTTTTTAGATTCCACATATAAGTGATATCATACAGTGCCTTTCTCTGTCTGACGTACTTTACTTTGCACAATACCCTCAAGGTCTATGCATGTTACTACAAATGGCAAGATTTCATTCTTTTTATGGCTGAATAATGTCCACATATGAGTGATATCATGATATTTGTCTTTCTCTGTCTGACTTACTTCAATCAGTGTGACAATCGCTAGGTCCATCCATGTTGCTGCAAATGGCATTATTTCGTTCTTTTTTATTTTAAACAAACTCTTCATATTTTTAGTTATAACAGTATTGAATGTTTATATTTTTAAAAGATGCACTAATATATTTGCAATCACAAGCTATAGAATCCATTAACATGGTATTATATCTCTACGTGTTCAGATTCTCCTTTGTTTTTTTTAAATAGGAATGCTATAGTTACTCTATAAAGGATTTGTTTAGTCTTGTTAGGTTGATTCCTAGGGTCATTGTAGCTTATTTATTGCTTATTTTATATTTAATTTTTTCAAATCAAATGATTTGTTTTAATTTGTTAGATTTTCTAAATAGGTGATTATAGTATCTCCAAATAATATTGTGATTTTCCCTTTCTAAAACTAAAACCACTTATTTCTTCATATTTCATTGCATTGTCCAGGACTCAAAGTAAATGATTCTAATTTTCTATATTGAACATAATATTTATGTCAACAATTGGGAAGGGTATGAGACTGTTACCCTACTTGCAAGTTAACAAGGTAATTTGCCATGGTTCCATGAATGCTGACAGAAGACTCAACACTCATGGATCAGAGCAATTCACAGCAGTATCAGTACAAAGAGCATTAATACATTTACGCTGGTTTCCTGAGCCCAACTTTCACAGAGCAACAAAGAAGACCTGATGACACCTATAAACGGTGGACTGCGTTACAGTAGAGGAATGCTGAGCTTGCAGATCCCCCCATTTTAGGGGAACTAAGCAAGAGAGGGAGATGTTATTCCAACCCTCAGGATTTCTTGCTGCAATCAAAGCCCCCAGAATTGTCCAGATGAAAAGAAACCTTGAATTCCTTATATACACAGAAAGGTGCATAAGGACACAAGACTCATAAATATCTCCAAAGAGTTTACTATAACTTTTTGCTTTATAGTCCTTATAAAATTATTTAAAATTCTTCATTATAAATTGGTATTTAGCATTATAAAATACTTTTCAAATACCTATTGAAAATTATTTGAGTATTCTCTTTTAGTCTATTAATATGAGGAATAATCCATAATAATTGATTTTGTAATGTTAAATTTTCCTTATCATCTTAGTGTAAACTAACTTAATCATTATATAGATTTTTTTCAGACTATTAAATTTGGATAAGTGCTATTCTTAAGCTTTTTAAATTTCTACTCATACTTTAATTGAGCCTAAATCATCTTGGTTTGTAGCACTCTTGATTGATTTTAGAATCATGGCTATCTTAAACTCCTAAAATGAATTGGACAGCTTTTCTTGTTCTTCTGTCTTTACATACAACTCATTTAAGATAGGGATTTTCAGTTTATAGAAAGTTTAGCAGAACTTACCTAGAGTGTATTTGAGATGCAGATCTTTGACTAGATTTTTCATTTTCATGAGTAGTTATAGGTCTATTTAAGTTTTATATTTTCTCTTGCACCACCTGTGCTTATTTTATATTTTTCCAGAATTATATGCATTTCATCTAATTTTTCAAATGCATTACCTTATAATTCTCCATATATTATTTATCATTTTTAATCATTTTTTTATTCTGTTTAGAGCTTTGTATTTTATTCATTAGTGCCTTCTCTCCTCTTTTTTTTCCTGTCTCATTAAAAACTTAACTATGTTGTTATGCCCTCATTTTATTCACTTGCAAAGCAACGTTTTACAGAGTTGACCACTCTGTACTCCTTAAAACACTCTCTCCTCTTGGCTTCTAAGGTTTAATCTGCTGCTCATTCTCCAGATCCTCCATCCAACTTCTATATACTGGTTTTCCATAGGGTTTGTTTCTTGACTTCCTAATTTTATTTTTTGACATTTTTCCTCTGAATTACCTGATTTGGTCATGCGGCATTACATATAATGTAGGAAAAGAAGGCTAATTAATTTATATTCCAAAACCCTTCTCTAAGCACCAGGTATTTTATTGAACTCTCTATTCATCATATTCAGTAAATAAAGCTCCATATTTTGTTCTTAACTTCAGGCCTTCCAAGGCTTAGTTAAATGGCACAACTATGCACTCAGTTCCTGAATCCAGAACTCTGGACCTAATTATTGTTTTTCCTTTTGTAACCTTAAATTCTGATCCATCAGAGTGTCTTACCATTTTCACCTACACATATATTAGAGACGCTTCTAATCTCCATCTTTATTTTTCACCTAAGCCCATGCCTAGACTACTGAGATCCTCAACCACTACTCTCTTTGCATCCACCAACCTTACAAAAGGGCAGGAAATTTATTAAATTAAGAAAGGGTACTAACCGAATTAATGAAAAATGATCAAAATGTACTAACTTTATTTTAATCACTTCAGAATAACTTTTGTATATATTATAGTGAGAAAATTAGACAAGGAAAATATGTTGTCAGGGAGCAAGGTCTTCTTGGCAGTATCACACGTATGTAGTTGCATAAGCACAACGCAAAATCAATGTGCTTGTACTATCTTAAGATGTATGAAAATTCTCACTTTATTTCTCTATTAGTGTCTTAACTTTAAAGTTGTAGTCAAATTTATATATCTTCCTCTAGGCATTCTTAAATTCTCTTAGTTAAAATTGCTAAGGCTTCTCCTTTGCACATATCTCAGCTTTTATTAGAGCACACATCAAAAAGGGGTACATAAATTTATATTTATTAGTATGTGTACATGTCTCCTCTTCAACATAGTATATCCTATAACAGATATACACTGAAAAATACCAATTATTTCTCATTTAATCTCTATTTCCCATGGCACTTACTTGGCATGGAAACTTGCGCATAGCACATGTGAATTAGTTTTTATTGAGTTAAAATCAATTGTGAAGAGTAGCACATTTTGATTCTATAGAGCCCTTATTAATTAAAATATTACTTAATATACAGACTGAAGGTAGATTTTATTAACGATGTACTCACTAAAATTTTGCTTGATAATTAAGATGAGAGGAAGAGAATAGGGAAAGGAATATCTAGTTAATATGTAGGGCATTTGTTACAATTTTATACAGATTGAGGTCTCTATTTAACATGTATGAAACATTTGGTTCAGGCTATAATAAACATGGAATTAGAATCAATGAAATTATCTTTCTATAATCACATCACTCTAACATTTGATTGAATTTATACGTTTTTCCAACATGCCTGCTCAGATAAACAGAAGTATCTTGTTTCATAATTTTCTACTATTTAAATGTGCAGCCAAGTATCTAAAAGTGAAGAACAGCTAGAAAAATTATAAACATAATTGTTTTGTTGGCTTACTTACTTGTATTTTTAGTATTAAAAGGGGGGGAAGGATAAAGAAAACCAGAGGTTCCTCTAGTACAAAGAAAAAAAATTATGCTTGTTTCACCAACAATGGATCTATTCTCTTCCTTTTAAGTAACTTAATCACAATTTTGTTCAAATATCTGTCACAGACTTCAGATGAGGTGGATCTCAAACACAGTTGTAAAAAGTGAATCATGACTGGACAGGTACCGGTATCAATCTCATTCATCTTGCCATTGATCGATTTAGAAATGGGTGTATGTCAAAATACTAGCCAACTCTTCAATATCTGATCATTTTTAATATGGAAAAATATTTACTAATATTCAAGAGAGCTGAGTTGAGGTTTTCTGTTAGTTGTAGGTAAAAAATTCTGATGTAATAAACTAGAATTGTGAATTGACAAATTAAGGAAGGACAAAATGTTTTCTATAAAGCTAATATAATGTAATGTGCAGAATTTGACATCTCTAAATTCTTTCACTCTATTACTCCTTTCTTATAAATCCCAAATCATCCAATTTATGAAAACCTGAAGTTTATCATTTAAATAATTTTGGATACCATGTTTGTTAAGTATAACTCTGTAATTAGGTCAGGTTTAGTAGATTAAGGAGCCTGCTATTCAACAAGGCCTGAAGGAATGTGGCACCAGACAAATTGTGTTGGATGCTAATAAGAGGAATACATGACTGGGCATGAAGGCAATCTAACAGTGCAACTCAAGGTGCAAAGGCAGCCTGAGCACTGATCAACAGGGAAGACAGTAAGAAAAGATATAGATGAGGAAGGAATGACAGACTAGATCTACTCATCATTACTTTGCCAAGGAAGATTTCTATTTGACAAATTACTTATCACACTCAGAATTTTTCTCCAAATATTCTCTGATTCTCTGCTGTGTTTTCAGTGCTCTAATAGCTTTTTCATGGGAAGCCATCGTTTAAGGAAGCTTCATAAATTTTAGTTTATAAAATAGTTCCCCAAACTGCTACATTAAGGATGGATATTAATTGTTGTTTTCATGAGAAAGTAAACAGTAATTTTTAAAGGTAAATATTATTACATGAAGGTAGCATTTCTGGAGCTAAGAAACCCATCGTTAAACTTTATTTTCACTCTATAAATACTGCTGCTCTTCATACTGTTATGGTCAATCAACCACAGTAATATATCTCATCAGGGATGTTTTTACTTGTAATACCAATAGTAATTGGATATTTCTTTCTAGTATTTCTCCTAAACTGAGAGAGATGTTAGGCTCTTTTGTTCCCTTTTTTTTCTCTACTTTCATTTGGAAGTCTAATCTGTGTTTGTATAAAAGATAGAAAAATAGCTTACAATTAAATACAAATCAAATCTTTGATCCAAAACAACCTAAAGTCAACTATTTTCAAAACTCTAAAAACTTTGATCATGTTTGAAAATACTACATTGAAAAACTATGTATCAAACACACGCAAAAATGTCTCTTTCATCTAAAAATCAGTCCTCTTGATTTAAAATACCAGAACATATTTCATAAATTGAGCTATTATCCCTCTAATCTATAAAATATAATACAAAGTGAAAGGTAATAATATTTTCATACATATATCATACATACACACACACATACACAGTCTCACATATACGTATTTGGTCAGATTTGTTTTGCCAAATAAAAGTGGTTTTAAGTTTGCATTTATGTTCTATTGACTCATTTGAATTTCATCAGTTATCTGAAAGCAAATTCAACCAAAACAGAGCCCAACAGAGAGATACTGGGATTGTCACTCTCATGCAAGCTAAAGAAACCTGACCTTATCTCATGTGAAGAAGAGACATGGAAGTGAGGATCTCTCTCAAGCAAGTATTCCGGAGGGCTCTCTCTCAGCAAAAGAGAGTGATTTGGAAAAAAAACTTCAATAGTAGCACAAGGAAAAAAAAGCTCATCTCTGTCAAGCATTCCAGATAGACAAAAAAAAAATTCCCGTGAAAAATTGAAACCTCAAACCTATACAATTACACTTGTGCAGATATTTTCAAATTTGAAAAGTATATGAATCTTATTTAAGCCTGAGGAGCAAATGCAAAATGGCAGGAGTCTCCAAACTATGGTGTCCACGTCCAAAAACGACATAAGCAAGATCTACAAAAAGATATTAGAAGACAACTTTAGATAGATAGATAGATAGATAAACACACACATATATGATTCTGTTTATATTATATGATGATCTGTCATGCAAAATCATGGAATAAGCAAGAGTTCCACAATATAGTAGGAGAATCAACTGTTGAGTACTCTTTTTCTTTTTTATATTATTATATTAGTGTAGTTGACATATGTATTTTATAAATAGTGGAATCTTCATGCTAATTGTAATGTTATAGAAAGTAATCTTGGATACAAATACGCTGACTGTCATGGTATATGCCAGATGCTGGGGCAGATGAGGTAGTAACTAATGTGCCCTGCCAATAAAATTTGTTTTTCAAAAATGGGAGGATAACTAATTTAGCCAAAAATCTCATATTACCAACAACTGATTTTAGAAATTTTAACAATACTATCAGCACTAAAATCAATTGTATTCGCCTAAGAAAGATGAAAGTCTAATATCTACAGAATAAACAAAAATCATCAAAACGTAATTGTTTATATATACATATATATGAGAGAAACAAAGAAAAAGAGAGAGGAGACTGTAAATATGTCATACAGGCATTTTTTAAATTTGAAAATTGTATAATATGGAGTTTATTTTGTGTTTAGCCCAAGAAATTGTGAAGCACTTACATTTAATTCAAAATTGCTGTAAACGTGTGTAACCAGAGATAGGGATTGTACACAAAAATCTCAAACAATATTAGTGGCCCTGGGGTTTTCATGATGTGTGAAACAAAGAACTTGTCTCTATGTGGGAAAATAAATTAAAAGTATAAACCTCAGAAAGTGTAGGTAAATACCATTTTAAGTCTGAAGTGATGAACGATACAAACAATGAAGGACAAATGCAAAATTTGTGGAGCCTGAAATTTATAAAATAAAAACCTCTTTACTTTGGATGGGGCTCCAGCAAGTGAAGAGCCCTGAACTCTAAGCTTCACAGTAATTCCTCTACTAGGTACAATTAATGAGAATTCCTTCTTTCTACACTGGCCATATTTAATGTTTTTCCATAGTTATATAAATGATGTTTCTCAAGGCATAATGTTCAGTCAAAAAGGTTACTTTTCAGATGGGTAAAAACAAGCTCAGTTATAAAACAGTGACAATCAGAGCTTTTAGCTCTTTAAATTGAATTGTCAGCAAACACAACAAGGAAAATGCGTTAACCATGACAAAGAATAAGGCATATTCTAAATTACTCTCACTTTATACTTTTAACTCAATCTAATTAAAAAATAAAAGTTGTTCTTTTTTATTAGCTCCCTGCTTAATAAACATCCTACAACCTGCTGTTTTCTTTGCAGCACACCTCATTAGATAGCAGGTGAGTTTAAATACTTGTATTTCAGCTTGCCAATACAGTTTCATTCAATTTTGATGAAATAAGGTGTGGTTTTACAAAATTCCACTTCTTAATTCTATAATATCATGAATTCTGAAGAAATGTATTCTATTATTAATTTGTTTGTTTTAGCTAAAACAATGGTTATACAAATTACTCCTGGTGTTACTAAACTATAGGAAGTCATCTAATGTTCTTTCATACTAACAAAAAATTTAGCATCTCCTACATGCTTGGCATTGTTCTCAATGCTGGAAGAATAAACAGAAAATATTATTGCTCTCCTGTATTTTACACTCCAGTAGGAATGAGACAGACAAAAAAGTAGTTTCTGCTTTGCAGATTTTTCAGAGGAAATATCTACATTTCTATCATTTTATACTCTGTAAATATGTTAGTGAATATAATTAACAAAAATATTTTTCTAGTGCCCATATTCCTCATGTAATTCAAGATGAGTTTGTCTTCATATTCGTATGAATATTGACTCTATGTTTTCTATACCTCTTAGATAAAGAATGTGTCTGATAAATGTTGGACTAACCAATGAATCTAATATCCACAGGACCCAAAATTATTGAAATTAATTGTCATGTTTTCAATCAAGGGAAATAATAAATATATTCAGCTGTTTTCATTCTTCATATGCAGGAAGATATAACCTAAAGACAGACAAAGACCAGAGAAAAAACAGACCAGACAACACACTACGAGAAAAATGGAGAGAATATCATTACCACACATCTTACATGAAACTTGAAATTTAAAGTTATTTTAGCATTTATACAGTCTTTCTCTATTGTTTTCTGGGACTAACTTGTCCTTTTCCAGGCAAATATTTCCAAACCTATTGATGATGTGTTTAATATACTCTGACAATCAACACGTTGCACTTTAAGAAATACTGTGATAGGGAGTCTTTAGGGAGGATGCCCATAGTATGCTCCTGTAAGGGCAGGAAATTGTAATGCAGTTCATGATGTTTCTACTGCTTTGACTATAATATATCACAGAGTTTGGTACAACTTCATTTAAATTTTGGTATTTTTTAACACAGTCTGTGTGGTA
This sequence comes from Balaenoptera physalus, assembly GCF_965194825.1. Lineage (NCBI taxonomy): Eukaryota > Metazoa > Chordata > Mammalia > Artiodactyla > Balaenopteridae > Balaenoptera > Balaenoptera physalus. The sequence goes on from NC_138891.1 coordinate 45,033,239, forward strand.
TGAGAACAGTGAATTGAATTTATATTTAGAAGAGCCAGGTTTTCTTGTTGGTCCTGTCATACAAAAGATTTGAACGAGTTGCTCAATTGTTCTTAATCTCAGCCCTATCATATGCAGTCCTTCAATAATTATTCTAAGCTCACAGAGTTGAAGATTAAGTAAAGCCACCACGTCATATATTTATTCATCCACTCATTCACTTATTGTGTGAATGTTTCTCTGGTTTTACTGTATGAGAGACACTGCTAGGCCGTGAATATAAAATATATTTTTTTAAAATGGCATTACTTATGTCTGCTCTCAGGGAGTCTAAAGTCTATTGAGTGAGGCAGATATTATTAGTTACACAAATAGCAGTTTAACTTTGGTAAGAGCTAAGTAAAAAAGATATGCAATATTTAAAAAAGATATGCAGTATTATTATTATTATTTTTAATTGAAGTATAGTTGATTTACAGTGTTATGTAATTTCAGGTGTACAGCACAGAGATTCAATATTTTTATAGATTATACTCCATTTACAGTTATTATAAAATATTGGTTGTATTCCCTGTGCTGTACATTACATTCTTGCGTTTTATTTATTTTATACCTAGTAGTTTGTACCTCTTAATCCCCTTCCTCTATCTTTCCCCTCCCTTCAGTCCTCTCCCCACTGGTAATCACTAGTTTGTTCTCTGTATCAATGAGTCTATTTCTGTTTTGTTATATTCATGAATTTGTTTTATTTTTAAGATTCTACATGTAAGTGGAAACATACAGTATTTGTTTTTCTTTGTCTGACTTACTTTATTAAGAGTAATATCCTCCAGGTCCGTCCATGTTGTTGCAAATGGCAAAACTTCATTCTTTTTATGGCTGAGTAATATTCTATTGTTTATATATACTACATCTTCTTTATCCATTCATCTATGGGTGGGCACTTAGGTTGCTTCCATATCTTGGCCATTGTGAATGATGCTACAATAAACATTGGGGGCATATATCTTTTTAGAATTAGTGTTTTTGTTTTCTTCAGATATATACCCAGTGGAATTGCTTGATTATATGGCAGTTCTATTTTTAATTTTTGGAGGAACCTCCGTACTGTTTTCCATAGTGGCTGCACCAGTTTACATACCTACCAACAGTGAACTAGGGTTGCCTTTTCTCCACATCCAAGCCAACATTTATTATTTGTTGTCTTTTTTGACAATAGCCATTCTGCCCAACTGTTCTTGAATGACATCCACTTTCTCTAACAGTACCATGTATTATCATAGTTATTTTAAATTTTAGGACTGGTAATTTCAAAATCTCTGCCATATGTTAGTGTGGTTCTAATGCTCGCTTTGTTTCTTCAGACTGTATTTTTCTTGAATTTTAGCGTAAGTTGTAATTTTTTAGTGAAAGTTAGACATGATGTAATGATTAATAGAAAAATAGATAAATGGGCCTTCAGTGTGAGGTTTTATATTTATCTTGTAGGAGTTAGGCTGTGTTTAATGTTTGCTATATCTATAGGTGTCAGAGGCTTCAATTTACTTCAGTGTCTTTATTTATGTCTGTAGTTGCCTTTACATGTGTTTCTCAAGAAACATCTTAAATAGAGTCTGTTTCTAACAGCTCTCTCAATTGTAAGCCATGGTTACACTGGAGTCCTACTGATAAGGTGGTAAAGTATTGGGAAGGGGAAGTATTATATAATCATGTGATTAAATCTTAGTGGTTTAATAGTCAAGAGTCCCTGGGCCGTGACCTTCAGAATAGTTTCTTAGCATTATTTTCCTCCCCATTTGTGTGACAGAGAGGGTAGAAAGACTCAAGTTATATAATTGCCCTTCCCCTACAGCATATTATATTCTGATAAAGCAGTTTCCCCTGAAGGCAGGATTTTGCTACTGAGAACAGACTGTTCTGGGCATATGCCAAAATGGTTACTTTTCCCCTCTCCTTACTAAAAGCAGGAGGGAACTTTTCTCCAATCATCACTGTGAGAAACTGATGGGCTTTTGGATGTAAAACTCATGAAAATGTGGGAGCAACTGTTCTCCCAAGAGTTTTTAGCTCTCAAGTTAGTCCCTGCTCAGCCTCCAGAAATCAGTCAATTACTGTTTAAACGTTCTTACCACTTACTGACTCCAGTAGATTCTACTCCCAGTGTACTGAGATTCTCTGTTATTTGGGTTTCTCCAGTTTTCAGGGCATCAGTTTGCCTTATAACCTCAATTCTCTGATGGATGTCAGAAGAGTTGACTTTTAGCTTTTTCAGCTTTTTAAAATTATAAGTTTGGGAGTGACAACTTCCAAGTTCTTTATATGTTGGAGAAGAAACCAGAAGTGAGGCCATGGGAGCAGCCTATTTCAAATGTCCACATTTTTTACTGGCTGTATCCAAGTCTTACAATGGCAGCAGTGATTGGGTGAATGGACAAAAAAAGGAGTTTTAATGTAACTATCCAGGAAATCAACGATGAGTACATTGGTTTGTGGTTTACTTAAATCAATTGGGTATGTTTATAACATGCTTATACCTAGAAATTAGGCTATATATTTAAACACACACATATATAGTCAATTTTTCATTATTGTCAGAACACCAAGGTAAATAGTAAGTGATAAGTAAATGGCTAAACAATTTGGATCTCAAGTTTGAAATTAAGGCAAATTGTAAACCATTCTCCAGGTTACAATCATATTGATTAAGGAATTGATTCATGGATCCCTGTCAATATGTGCCCAAATGTTACTCAAGATGCTAAATATGATAGGAACTTTTTAAAAAGTAAGTCCACTTAAATTATGGTATTTTTTCAAAAATCCTAAATTACTATATTCAGGAACTATATCAATGGACAATGACAAAATACACTAATATATGAGGCTGCATTAGGTTTGATTTGGGGGGGTTAAAGGATTCGGACAAAAGATTTAAAGAATGTCAAATTAATTTAATGAGGAAACATATACCAAATTTCATCGCCATTATTCCTGTTAGTCCATGTTTTTGGGTAGCTGAGTTCTCTACCATGATCACATTTTCTATTATTTTTATACAAAGCTTACGTGAGTCTCTTTTATCAAAATATTTTATTTCTTCCTTTAAAAAAATCTAGTTGATATCCCTGTTTTTTTGTATAAAGTATGCCTTAATTTCCTAACTAATTTTATTTGAAAAGGACTATGGCTTTTCTGTTCCTATGTGTCAAAAATTTAAGTTTCTGGCATCCTTTTCTAAAACTAAGCTTCTGTAGTCTCAGAATTTGATAGTAATAGAAGTTCAAACTGGCACTCTTTATTGAGGAACTTAACTGGCTAGTGGTGTTTTGTGATCATGAGGCTCTGTTTACCTAGTTAGAAAATAATTTGCAGTACACTTAATCTGAAATTTTATATAAGAAAATGGAAAGTGTTGCAATGTATTTGGTATGTCTTCTGAACATATACAGAACTTATTGGAAAGGAGAACTTCTAAATCAAGCTTTGTGAAAACCAGTGTTGCTAAAAGATTTCATTAAAGCTATGTTCAATATAATCTGTCTGGATGCTATTTAGTATATTTTGTAAGCTGACATATGGTATATATGTAAAATGTTTTTGAATTAATTCAAATCACTGTAAAATACTATCTTGATTCTTAATCATTTTTAATTCATGTATCTCCGTAGATAGATACAGTATCCTGGTAGAGAAAGGACATAACATTTGTAGCCCCAAGTTTGGGGTCAAAGTAAATATTAGTTTTTATTGTTTTTCAGGGTTCAAGTACTAGTTTTGTTGTTGATGTTTTGTCATGACAACATTAATCAAAAAAGACATTTTTCTCTGTCACTCACAGTCTTAATAAATTGGTTACAGTAATATGTATAGATAATATAGATTCGGAAAAGCTCTTTAATTTTCTGCCAAAGTAGTTTAAAATTTTTTTAATATTTAGTAAACTATTTTAATAAATTTTAAATTCTGTGTAGTATTAGCATAACTTTAGCTAGTGAAGTATAACTTTATTTTCCTCCTGTTGTCTTTGCTGTATACACAATTGTGACTATTTTGATTAATGTTTTTGATGTTCCACTCTTTTATTTTTAGTGTCATTGTGTACAATGATTTTATGTGTCTTATGAGAGTTCATTGAATCAGGTTTGGAATTGGTCTAAACTGTTTTACTGAAATAAGAAATGCACCCTTTGAGGACTAACCACTGGTCAAGGCATGAAACTTAATGTGTCCAAGGAATTTTAGGGCTGTTTGTTATGAATAGCAGTTAGGTTGATTATTCACACATGTCTTTGGTGAGACCTCTGGCAGGATTGGTTATATAGCAAATATATGCCCATATGATCAGTGGGGTTTAAGAAACCCTGGCCAAGTCTTCATTTTGGATTCCCTGGTTCCAACTTGTGCAGTGTATAGGTTGATGGTTCCTGGTTTGAGAGAAAAAAGCTGGGCCTTGTAAACTCTTAGAGGAATGACAATTCACGCTGGTGGCCTCTGTGTGTCAGACTTGGACTTAAGCATATTCTTGCTTTAAATGCTTCTGCTATATTATATCCTCTTCTGGCAATAATCTGTAGATTTGTATGGTCTGTCATTTTAGCTTCTGTGCATCTTCTTTAATAATTGAATCCTAACTGCCAAAGATATATACTGTTGTGCAATGTTTCAAAGCTACCCTTAGACTAACAAAGCTTTATAGCTGAAAGGGTTTTAGCCAGCATCTGTCTAATCCCATTCACTTTAAGAAATAAGAAATTGAAGCAACCAAAGTTTAAATTACTTGCAAAAAGCACATACATAGTTGGACATAGGGGCTAAAACTACTAAAACTACACCTTCCTCCTTTGAGAGTAGTCCCTTTCAATTCATCACACCAAATCTAAGCCTAATAAAACTATACCTAACTTATAGGTGTCATTAATGCTTTCTCAGAGCTAAAAGTATAGGAACAAGCCATTGGTTTGTGGTTTACTTAAATCAATTGGGTATGTTTGTAACATGCTTATATCAAACTTATATTTTAGGACTTTAAATGTTTCTTTTACTTGTATAGCTTATATAAGGACACTGTGATTAATATTTATATAAATATTTTTATGCATAATTTGTGTTTATAATTCTCAGAGTAAATCACATATTACCTACATTTCATTAGCTGAATGAAGATATATTATTATCTTTTACTCAGACAACACACATGGATTGAGATTCATCAATGTTTATACATTCATCAGTGTATAAAATGATGCTTAACCTTTGTGTCTTTAGGGGAATTTATAGATAAATGGGAGAAATATTAATAATTAAAATCCTATGTGAGAATTATTATTTATTTAATTGTCTTTAAATCCTTTGATTTTTAACATGAATTTTTCTATACATATATATATATATATCTTTTAAAAAATTTATGCCAGAAATATATGATACCTTTACATGCAAGAGTCAGTGATCTAAGGAGTACTGGTCACATACTATCCACCTCTAAATATCTCCTCAGAATTTGACTTGCAATAAGCTAGCATGATCAATATCACGTAAGTAACTTTCTGTGAGCTTTGTCTCTCCAAGTTAAATTCAATGTTCACAACCATGGTACTCATAATCCTTACAATAATTTAAAGGTAAAGAAACACTGTTGTCTATTTCTATACTGTTTGCTTGTATTCCTTAGGTACCTCCATATAGACCTGTAGAAAGATTCACTGTACACAAAATAATGAAAACTGAACTAAGCTACAATGTGTAAGAGCTCATATAAAGAAGGATTTGAAACCATATAGTGGTTTCATAAATTATCAGTTTTAGAAGCTCAAAAATGATACAAACATAATTAGGTCAGTGACTTGTAAAAATAAACAGAAGAATATTGTTAACATATTAACAAGAACCTGTCTGCGATATATGGAAGGATTGGAAATGTACTTGTAGTTCATCTGAAATATTTTTAAGGTCTCTCTATAGATTTAAATTTCTGCCTTTTGTGTATGCTAAGCTGATTTAAATGAAACAATGAAGCTATTTATTACCGTATGAGTTGTATTTTGAATTGCAAGTATTATGTTTTGTTAATTACTTTAAAACAATTTTGAGTGGTTTCATTTGCTAAACAAATGTAAATAGTTATTGTTTACGTAGAAAGAAGTGGAAAAACACTAATGAGCAAATACGTGAAAATTAAAATAGTTTTTCACCCCAACAACAACAAAATCCTCTGTTAATGTTTTTGTTTTGATCTCCATTTTATTTTTCATCAAATAAATAAATATTTTTCTAAAATTAGAACCACCTGGATAGGCTGCTACAGAACATTAATATCCCACTTTTATAACAGTGACTTTAAATTATTTTATTGCAGAATTATACTAACACAACATTATTTTGGAGATTAGATACATACCATTTTATAATCTACCCTAAGCTGATCAAATGTTTTCTTGATGTTGATAATTTAGTTTGTGTCCAAATTATATTAATAAACAATCCATAATGAATTTATTTTGGTTCAATCTTTGCTCACAGCCTTCTTATTTTTTTTTTTAGATTCATGAAATGGATGTTATTGTTACAAAGTACATGTTCCCTTTTATATCTTTTGGTATATATTGCCAATTAATGCTCTAGTATTGTGGGATCAATATAGCCAAATGTGTAAAAAACAGTTCATTTTCCAGAAGTACTATCCTCATTAGATGTTTATTCTTTAAAGTCAAATAAGAGAAAGTATCGTCTCATTATTGTTTGTGTATTTTAATACTTTAATAAGGTTATTATTCCTTTTCTATAATTTATTGTTTATATATATTTCTTTTTAAAGAAATCCATGCATTCTCTATGGAATATCGGTTCATATATACTTTCATTATTTGTAAAAGTCCTTTATGTTGAAGCCATTAGGCTTGTCTTGGGCTATAAATTTAAATAACAATAAATTCCACTAATTATTTTATTGGGAAAAAAGGACTGAAAATTAAAAAAAAATTAGAGAATCTAATGAAATAAAACTGTAAACAACAGTAGAGTTGATCAATAAAGCAAATTTTAACAAACTTACAAAGAAGCAGGTAAATAAAAAGATGGAAAAAAATGCAAATACTAAACTGTAATGATAAGAAAACTGAAGTCGCTCTATTAATATGACACAAAGTAATATTTGGGAAAAGATATTACAATAACAAAGAGAGACATTACATATTTTAAAAAGTGCATTCATCAAGAAGAAACAATTATATTTATGTGTGTGCATATACATATATTCACACTTATGAACATATATTTAAAATAAATGGAGCAAAACTGACGCAAAAGGAAAGTAAGACAAATCTAAACTGTAAATGGTGATTTCATTATCCTTTCTCAGAAATTAGTTGAAAAACAGTCAAAAAAAAATGATATAGAAAACAAACATTATCAACCAACTTGTATACAAAATATAGCTGTCTTGCTTTTGTATCTACTATGAAAATCTTTACATTTTATTTATATTTAATACAATGATCAATAAAGTAATACTCAATATGGTTGAGTTTAAATAGATCAACTTTTAATTTTTCTATTTATCCAATCTCTACTGTATCCCTTATTTCTTCATTCCATATTTTGGATTACTTGAGTAGTTTTTGATTTTCCATTTTGTCTCCTCAATTGACTTACTAATTATAGTTGTTCTTTTTTCATTAGTAGTCACTCTGGTGTTTATAATATGCTACCTTAACTTATCACAGTCCGTGTTAAATTTATATTATATCAGTTCATGTGTAATTTGTAACATCAATTTACATTACAGCATTTAATTTACACTTCTCAAACTTTATCCTGAACTGGGGTCTGGGGAAACAGGCATATCTGTGCTTGACAAACCCCAGGTTTTGTGTTGGTCTCAACCTATTCATAGTAATGCTGATACACTAGGAATGACTGAGACACTCACTAGGGCCCAAACTACTTTTGGTGAACCTGCACAGACATTTCTCTGACTAGAGCAGATTTTGTGGATGAACCAGCCCTTGTTGTACTTACTATGATTGCAAAACACACCTCAGCAACAACCATTAGGGAACTTTGGTTTATTACTCACAGGTTTATTACTCACAGAATTTACAGGGTACATGAAGTGCTCAAGGGCAACACAGTGAGATTGAGGCTGGAGACAGACAAAGAGAGAGTGAGAGAGACAGCTCTTTTTGAGTGTTCAAGAGTTGAGTGCCTAGAGTTTCACAGGTCCCTTAGGCTCTGTTCTCTTTTCTTCAGTCTTTTTTCCTTTCTGTCCTTCACAATAATCAATAATCTCAATAATCAATAGACTCAATAATCTCCATTGTCCTCTCTTCAAGTTTGCTGATTCTTTCTTCTGCCTTTTCAAATCTACCTTTGAATCCTTCTAGTGAATTTTTCATTTCATTTATTATATGTTTCAGCTCCAGCATTTATTTTTTGTCTTCTTTTTAAGTTCTGTATCTCTTTTTTGGTATTCCCATTTTGTTCATACATCACTTTCTTGACTTTCTACACATCTTCCTTTAGTTCTTTGAGCATCTTTAAGACAGTGGTTTTAAAGTGTTTGACTAGTAAATCCGCCATCAGATCTTTTTCAGGGACAGTTTCTGTTGTGTTTTTTTTTTTTTTTTTCACTTTGAATAAGCCATACCTTCCAGTTCCTTTCTGTTTTTCTATTTTTTTTCCTATTTCTTTGTGATTTTTTTGTTGTTGTTGAAAAATAGACATTTGAATCTAACAATGTGGTAATTCTGTAAATTAGATTCTCTGTGTACCCCAGTATTTTCTCTTTTTGTTATTTTTGTTTGTTTGTTTTGTTTTGTTGTTGTTTTGATTCTTGTAAGCTATCTCTGTGCCAAGGCTCAGCCTGAGGTGTAAACTTAAGGTCTTCTCAGATCCTTGTGAGCTCTTCTTGGGCATCACTGTCACTTTCTAACTTACCCCATGTATGTGGTTGTTTTTTAATGTCCAGTCTTTAATGTCTGGCTCCCTAAAAGAGAAAAGGAGAAAAACAAAGAGGGAGGGAGAGGGTGCTAGCCCTATGAGTCCCCTGGAAGTGATTTTAGCCAGAAGATGAGGGGCTTAAAATATGGGAGTGGGGAAGTGTGATAACAATGGGCACCAGCCTGTTTGGCTGCACCTTTGTGATCAGATCAAAGATCCCCTAGTATTTGGAAGACAGGGTCCTTTTTGCTTACTCTGGCTCCCTCAAGCTGTGTGCTGGCTACTCCAGGAATACAAGGACAACTGTCTGCCACTGAGCTGGGGGTGGGGAATAGGTAGCCCTACTGTGCTAAGAGCTGAAATTGACTGAAATTAACTGCAATTTACCATCCAAGTCTTTCTCTGGAAGTTGCAAGCCTTCAAAAGACTCCAGAGTTCCAAAATAATTATATCAAACAGATTATGCTATTGCAATTTTTGTCTAGGTGAGAAAACAGATTCCTGTCACTTTCTACACCATCTTTCCCAAGTGCTCCCCATGTTGTCTATTAGTTTAAAGAGGGTTGAATTTTGTTCTTGCAGGCTTTTAATTTATTCATAAATCTTTTTAGTGTGGAAAATTTACAAACGGTAAATAAGGGTCATTGAAACTTATCAAGAAAAGTTTGGAGATTTTATTTCTAGGTAATATTATAAAAATAAGATATCTAAAATTTTAAAATATCATAAATAGAATAGCGTATATTTTCTGAATTACTTATATGCACAATGAATCATAGAAAGTATGGTGGATTATAAGAGGGACATCAATTATTATTTCCTGCTTTTAAGATACATTTTAAAAGTATTTTGCAGCTTATATTCTTCATCTGTAAAGTGGGAAGAATAATGTTATACTATATAATTAACATGCTTTAAAAACTATAAATTCTTAGAGAAATGTAAAAATATGTTTTTATAATTTTCTTTATAAACCAGTAAAAATTGTATATACAGGAAAATAAAAAATAAAAAACAATTTACCACTTTCCAGAAAATTGGAACAATTTTTAAATTTACGAATTTTGTAGGATATTAATAATTCTTCTTAAATGCCTTTCAGAGGCCCAATTTAAATGAAAATGTATCCTAATTATTCATTTATTTTTATAAATATTCATGAAGCTAAATGAAAAGTACACTTAGCCATTTGTTTTTTAAAAGTTATCTGTAAAGATAGAAGTTAATGTAGATTTTAAAACATCATGGATAAATCATTTAACATGTCTTACCCTTCATTCTCCTTATGTGCATAGTTGAACTACAATGACCTCCTCTATATGATTTCTAAAACCTTATGGATGTTAGTTAATGTAGTGAAACCTTTTGATTCTTGTAATATCACAATCTGAGATTAATAATATAATGACATATTGAATAAACTATGTCAAACAGATGGCATAGTTGACTATACATAAGAGTTGAATGTGGCAAGTTGGATAAAGCATTTATTTAATATATGTAAAATATCACAATATATTTTGAGGACCATAAATATAAAGATGAGAATTGCAATATTATGATATTATAACTTTTTATAGTGTTTTCCTTTCTGTCAGTTGTTTCACAAAACTACCTACTATAGAATTATATGCCATCAAATTAGGGCTAACTCTTGAGTAGACACTGAAGTAATATAAGGGCTAGTAGATGTGCTACTAAAAAGTTTAGTGCTTTTATTTATTATAAATTATAGAGAACATTATAATGAGAATATTTCAATTCATGGTAGGATAACTTGAACAAAAACAGAAACTTCTGTAATCCTATAGAAAGCATGAAATAGGGGAAAGATATTCCTAAGGAAGGGCAAAATAAATAATATGAATTTCTCCTAGGACCCTATTATAGATGACGCTTAGCATAGAAAGTTAGTTAAATGAGATTACTAACTGTAAGTAAAGGAGATGGGAGTCCTCAGGAATAGAGAAGTGACAATGAGGGAAGTGCTATAATTCTGTGAGTTGGTGATTTTTATGGGCATGCATTTCACTAATTAAACTTATGTTTCTTTTGTAAATAACTTTTAGATCTAATCCCTGTGTTTTTGGTGTATGGCTTGACAAAAACAATGAAAGTGAAGATTTACCTGTTGAACAAATAGTGAAAGAATGAAAAATAAATGGGAAAGGGAAATAAATAAAAACAAATAAATAAGAATGGTAGGACAAAAAAAGGATAAAAGGAGGTAGCAAGGGCAAGAAGAATTATCAGTCAAATCTTTGTTTTGCAGTAACTAATATAGGTAGTCAGGGAAATATCCATACATATTTTAGAATGATATAACTAAGGAATAGCAACATGATATCTATAGCCCTGTAGATCATAATCAGTGTGCCTTAAAGTTCTCAACAATATTTTTGTTTAATATGCAATCCATCTGGATTTTCATCCTGACTTTTCCCTTAATTTTGTGTAGTTCCTATAATTTTAATAATAATAATGTATACACACAGACAACATAATTTCTCTCTTGTAAATGCCAGAAAAGATGTTATTATCTTTCTATAAGACATTTTTAATATTAAACAGAATGCAAAAATAAGTTGAACTTTTAGTTCAAATGGTTTTAATTATTCTTATTTAACATTTTTCCTTTAAAATATTTCCCACAACTCAATATAATATTCCTCAGTGTTTTAAATTTACTAAATTCCAAATGCTTTTGTGTCGCGATGATGCCAAACTTATGAAATAATGACACAGCTTTGTGTATGCTTATTTACCTTTTTTATAGAACATTGTAATTGAGAATACTTGGCTTGATATTTTCTTAATCTATGCTAAAGATATTCCTCATTAATACTTTATTTTCTCTTAGTTTTTTAAAAATATTAAACTAAAGCAAAAAATACAACAGTGTAATATAATTGTGCATACTGCAGCAATAGGTAATTAAACATGTTTTTAAAAAGCAATACAAAAAATGATATAAAGTAAGTCCTATAGTTAAGAAAGTACTACTTTTTAAAAAAATCAATTATTCTCTGAAACACAGGAAGCTGCTTTTCAGAAATTACAACAAAGCAAACTTCTGGTAACCATCCTACTGTATATCCATTTCTCAAAATAGTACAAGCTCTTTCACAAAAAAAAGCCAAGTCATTCATTATAAAATGCCCCAAAGGCATAGATTTTCTCTGAGTGAGCTTCATGTTTCCCCTTTACAAAGAAAATCAATTTCAAAAAAATGGGAAGAAATGCTTAGCAACAGCAATTCAGTTGCTTTAAGCTTATGTAGTGACTATACAGTGTATAAATATATAGATATTTGAATACCATTTATTCTTGTTATTTAAACAGTTGAGTACATATTTTCACTGAATGTTTAAGTGCATAGCACATTTGCAATAGCATTCATTGTGTATCATAACCATGTACTGCAAGTAAAATTCAAATAATAATAATGTAAGCTTTTCACATAATAATTATTCAAAATTTTTGTTTAAGTACAAATGTGTTATGAAAATAAATGATTTCACAAGATGGTATGTTATAATAGATCCTCAAGCTACATAATCTTCAAAATATCTAAAATCATTCTTTTTAAGAATAACACTTGCAAATAAGCACTTTGTCCCATTAGCATTGAAACAATATATCATTTTAACACCAGTTAGCTGTTATTGTAGTGTATATTTTATAGTTTCACAGATATAACACTAATTCAGAAAAATACGTATTTTTTCCTTAAGCATATGGACAAAGTTGGACAAATGAAAGCAGGCTCATTAGAACATGAATGCTGCAGTTCTGTGAAAGGTTACTTTTCCTAGTATGTAAATTAATTCATACAAAGCACCATCTGGATAATAAGTAGAACATTTTGGATAGTCTCTTTCCAGGGATTATGGGTCTCCTTTGCACAATATTCAGCTACATATTTTAAAGCATATTAAAATTGCAATTATTCAGCTGGGGGTTAGTAAACACAATTTTCCTATTCTTTCAAGTAATAAAACTCACTGCTTTTGAGTGTTAGTATAACTAATCAAGAATTGCCCATAATGCCACACAATTATTGGTAGTCGTAAGTGGTGCTTCACCTATAAGGTCAGCCTAGCTTTGGAGACCTGCTTGTTTTCTTGGAACACTGGAACCGAACACCTAGAGAGAACTTGTGTGAAGACTGTAGGCTTCAATCATTCTTCTTGTTGCAGTAGACTGAATGTCTAGGTATACATTTCTGATTATTATATTTTTAGATGTGTTCATAGCTGGCTACCTTTAAGGTAAACAAAATAAAAGTAGAGTAACTGCAAAATGAACATATTCTTTTTAGGCTTTGTTCTTAGTCCTACCAAGTATTTTGAAGACTAAATTAATTTATGAACATTTAAAATTTTGTAGATATTTTTACATTGTATAAAGGTAACATTATTTTTATATATTCAACACATTATGCTTTTGAAATAGCTTCACATGTATATTTGAAGCTCAAAATAATATAGTGAGGTAAGTCCTGGCAAGAGATTATTTCCATATTAGAGATGGAAAACTGAGGCTTAGCTTACAAGGCTTGTCAAAAATCACATAGTTCTACGAATTAGCACTATCCTCAATACTAATAAATCATTTATCGCCCTATTCCCTATGGGTTTTTATGTTCCCCTACATCAGGAGAAAACTGCACTTTATCTTTTTGCATCTACACTGCAATAGAACTTTAAATATATGAAGAAAACAAACTTGGGCTTTATGTATTTGGGAAAAGCTGCAACTGTCCCATCATTGTCATTTTAAAACGATATTGTGTACAACAATTTCAATAGAACTATTTGACATTGTTGATGTCCAAATTTTTGTAATTAAACAGAAGGCATGTAATAAAAAGTTTGATTTCATATTTGAGTTTGATGCCTGGCAGATTTCAAGCCCCATAATTTCCTCTTTCTCTTCTGCCCCACATCTGAGAATGCCTGGATGCACCCGCCTTTGGCACTGATAAGAGGTTCAAGTTATGAAAGCCCTGGCTCTCCTGCACAGAAACCCTCACCATGCTTCCACCCCAAAACTACCATAATACCCTAAACTAGTCTCCTTTCCCTATTCTTTCAAACCATTTTTGGATCAGCTTGGGAACCTGCCCTGCTCTCCATAGAAAGCCTCATTATGTATGTAGGCAAACTTTTCCTACTTTCTTAGTGCATGTGTGAAATCCTCAGCCTCACTTCTGAAGCACATTTTGAGTGAGGGGTCTATCTCACCTCAGCTAAGTGTCTAAAGCAGTGCATTATGTAGAACACTCCTATTAACATCCAGTTGAGCAATAACTGCTTGTTGAATGAAGCTCAGAGAAACATTGGTATGTATATATTCAATCCCACTTTTTTTCTTTTAAAGAGAATGTAAATTAATTAAGCTTATACTCCCCCCATAGAGTGAGTGTTTGTAGGCAAAGGAAAACATCCTTTTGGATCTATGAGTTTGGGTATGTTTAACAAAAATCAGTCGTTATGCTCTTAGCCACATCTCACTAAATATTCATAAATTATGTGTGCCCATCCCATTGATTTATATTTGTATATTTATAGTCATTGTGGACTATTTAGTCATTGTGGATTAAATGTTGTTGATATTTGAATGCATCACTTCTCTATAAATTTCTCTATGTAAAAAAAACATTGAGTCTATTTCATGCAGCTAAAAAATTCATCTAATTTCTTTTCAAGTTAGTGTTTTGTGATCATTCTAAATCATCTCCTGAAATCATCTCCTGTGTGCTGGGTGGGCTTATCAGTGGCATGACTTTCTAAACTGTCAGTCACTTAACATAGCATAAAGCACTTAACTAATAAATAAATTAATCCAGACCTCAGCTGAATGTCTTCGTTGCCAACATTAGGGACCATATTTCTGCTAAAGTTTATAGCTCTCTCTCTGCCCTCTGAATTTCTGATTATTCATACATCATCAGCTTTGGGTAAAGACATTCTGTAGCACAGGTATAATTCCAGAAGTATAACCATCTGTATTCTGCATGGCATCATATTAATAAACATCTGAAATATTTATTTGTTAAAATAAATGTTATATCAATTTGGGATATTTTCTACCAATTTTTACACTGGCAAAGTGAGATACACTGTTTCCTTTAAGCCTTGACCTGTATGGTCCACTTCTTTCATTTTTCTTTCTGTTACTTTGAAAGATATACAAAATTTAGGTTTAGTTACTAGATGTCTATTTTTTGAACTTTTAAAACTATACTAGCCTCCAGGACAAGGAGAGGCTCCAACATAGTCAAATTGAAGAATGGTAAAACAAATAATATCTCTTTAGAGAAAGTTATTTGAAGAAAATCAGTGGGACCTTCAGGTGCAAAGAGTAAAGCATCAAAGAGTTATGGCATTTCACTTCACATTTCAAAGTTCTTTCTCTTTAAAGTTTGGTTCAACAAGGAAAGGGCTCAATTAAGGAGAGAAACATTTTCAATCAGATCAGCAGTAACAGTAGAAAAAATACAATTTAAAACACTACAACAAAAATGAAATGTTGACAGCCTCTGAAAGAACAGAGAAAAGCAGTCCATCTAACAATTAGGGTGAGAAATCGGCCAGTTTGGGCATCTACCACTTTGCCCACCCCTCATCCTATCCTGTAAACTTTTGAATTCCCAGCTGTTCAACTCTTCCTTCAGCTCATGTGTCCTAGAGTTCTCTAATGCTTCTATCCATCACCTACCTGGAATTGATAACTAAAAAGACCCTACCATACTGACAACCCTTGGACCTTGCTCTGTGCTATGGCATATATTTCAGTTAAAGCCATTTACACTTAGAACACTTACTCCTGGCTCAACCTCTGACTTTCTGAATTCTATATTGTCATCAGCACAGTAGGATAATCAGAAGAATTCTATTCTTGAACTAGCTTGAAGAAGTATGCAGGAATCAACTAACATATGCTGAGAAATCTTTTAATTTTTAAACTTCCTCTCATTCTCCAAGAATACACACAGAGACTGATTTCAGATTTTTACCTTAGTTCTTCAAAAGAAAAGAAAAAAAATGTTGAAAAAAGAAAAATCTTAAACCTATATTTTTCAAGTTTTCAAATATAAAAATAAATGTCTTCTAATAGGAATAATTTATAATTATGGGTGGTTTTCAAATCCCTCATCATTACCTTCACACTGTATTTTCTGATAATTTCCCAGATTTTGTCCAAGTTTAAGATGGTAAATTATTATTTTTTTATTTAAAAGATATTTCCTTTTAATATGCAGATACTTCTTTTTAATATTCATTTAATTGTAAACTATTCTTTTGCTGTTATTTTAATTTTATGGCATTATTGACCTAAAACTAATATGTATGACAGTAATCCTTTGAAGTTTACTGAGGCTTAATTTTTGGCCTAATACAGTCTCTTTTTTTAAGATTTCATGTGTGTTTGGAATAAAATGTGTATTCACAGTTTGTTAGTATTGAAATCTAAGTATACCTAAAAAAATCAGTCTAATGAATAGTATTGTTTAGGACTTTATCAGCATGTTTTATCTACTCAATGTTTCTGAGGACAGTGCAATGATATTACCAATTATAATAGCTGAGTCATCATCTCTCTCTACCTTTCCATCATTTATCACTTGATATATTTTAAGGTGTCTTGTAATATGCATATTTAATAATGATGAGTATAGCCTCTGTTTATATATTTTTATGTGTATATATCAATACAGATATAACTTACTAAATACTAACATAACTCTACTATTCCACTGTATTTTTGTCCTCATCAACATGATTTTAATATTAAAGGAAACTCTTGTCCAGTAAAAGAAAAGTTACTATAATTTCATTGTTCATTCCTGGAATTTCCTGAAAAACTCATTTAAATGAAGAACAAAATATTCATCTCTTCAGTTGATAGTATTAAATGACTATGGATTCCCCAAGACTCTTCAGAACCCTCATCTCAGAATCCTCACTCGTTATAATTTCAAATATTATTATGGCATAATCACTATCCAATCCCAATAAAGATCACAGATTAAAAGACCATCTTAAATGAGACCCCAAAACACATAAACATTCCAACTTCATTCTCTTCCCCCTTCAGGATTCTACCAAGATTCTCTCAAGGTAGTACTCTCCCCTGCCACAGTAAGAATAATCTCAGCTTTTTCTCATCAGCAGTTTATTTTAATGATATTTTGAGAGAACCAGTAGTCAACAATCTTGGAGGTCCACCAAACTCTAATTGAGACCTCTACACTGTCATGGTCCAAGATCCTCATATCTGAAACAGTGTTCTCCTCTGAGGGCCCTTGAGATCCCTACCAGGACAGAAGTCTTCACAGAGATGTGATTTATGCAGGCATACAAGGCCATGAGCTTAGACGGGCTCTGTGCTTGCTCTAAGGCTCTATTATTATTAAATTTCTCATCAATATCTGAAAAAGGGGCACTGTGTTTTTATTTTTCATTGAGCTCCACAATTCTGTAGTCAGTCCAGCCTGTCTCTCAGCGATGTCTCTAATTAGGAGTGAGATACATACATTTCTGATTTATATTTTTCTGCATTATTTCATTGATAAAACCAAATGAGAATATTTTGTCTCCTGCAAGTAAATGAATCATTTGTAGGAATCTTTTGCTTATCTGATCAGACTTTAAAACTTTTATAATATTTGCCTTATTATTAACTCTACTATTTGTTATTTTTTGTTGAACAACTGTAAGAAGGGAAATTCATGGAGAATTTCAGCAGGAAAAAGATGAGCAGTTTTCCTTTGGAATGGACCCAGCTTACCTTTATAGCAGTTGTGTGTAATAAATCAGTTGTTTTTCTCTGTAGCTGAAGTCAAATGTTAGGTAAATTTTTAGATGTTAAACACCACAATGGACCAGAAAGTCAGAAATTTAAATTATCTATTAAGTTTTATTTTTAAAAAGGAGCTTATCTTTAAGGTTTTATCGTTATGGAAACTACCTTTTATAACCAAACTTTCACAGGCGTAGAACTTAGAAGATTTCCCATTCTATGTCTTTTTTTCAAATATTATACATATGTGTTTATATATATATATATATATATATATATATATACATATATATATATATGGAGAGAATTAAGTTATTTAAAAATGCGATCAGTCCCCCTTTTAGGTAGTGTGATGCATCATAAAAGCTGTTCTTTGAGAAATTTTTAATGTTTTTGGAAATAAAACACTTTACTTTCCAAATTTTACCTCTCTTGCCTCAATCTAAAATATGGAAGAATCTAAAATGAAACAAACATTCAATAGATAATCACATTAGTGCAACATAATCCTCCCTATCTAAGACTGATTTACCTCTCTTTTACCCAAAACATAATATAATATGTTAATTCATAAGAGTCTCTATATATAATTTCCAATTTTAGTGAGCAGTCTTTGCCCCCGGTTGTCAAATTGTAAAGAATGATGCTGGGTTTTATTATAGCTCAGCAGAATGTATGCTTAACAATAAAATATACATTTCTGAAAAGGCATAAACCTTAGAGTAATGTATGCTTCTTTTCAAGATGTGCATTAATAAAAAATAATACCTAGGGTATTTATAATAGTGCTGAAGGAATTGTCACAATGAACATAAGTAGGTTTGGACATGGTAAAGCACAGATTTACAGGGTATTTCTCACAGAGTTTTCTAAGGCAGAAATGAATGCATATATTCTGTTCCTTGAGTAAAATGTAGCAACAACAAAATAGGTTAATACCAAGTGCTATTAATTTATCCTTCTTGGCTTTTACATGAGAAATTGGTTAGGATATAAGACTAGTTAGTTTCTTATTTAAAAAAAAAAAAGGAAATGTGGTAACCATGAAGTAGTTCTCTATCCATAAATTAATAATATCAAAACGGTTCATTTTAACCACCTTTTAAAATTAGAAATCCATTTTCCAATAGAAAAGAATCTGTACTTGATAAATAATGATAAAGATATATAACTTATTAAGAGGTACAATGCAAGCTCCTTTACAGGCATTATCTAAAATTCTCTTTTCTTTTAATTGAAGTATAGGTGATTTACAATATTATATTAGCTTCAGGTATACAACTTAGTGATTCAATAGTTTTTATAGATTATACACCATTTAAAGTTATTACCAAATAATGGCTATATTTCCATGTTCTGTACAATATATTATTGTTGCTTATTTATTTTATACATAGTAGTTTGCATCACTTAATTCCCTACTCCTATATTTCCCCTCCCCCCTTCCCTTTCCCCACTGGTAACAAGTAGTTTGTTCTCTATATCTGTGAGTCTCTTTCTGCTTTGTTATATTCGTTTGTTTTACTTTTTAGATTCCACATATAAGTGATAATATAGAGTATTTGTCTTTCTTTGTCTGACTTATTTCACTAAGCATAATGCCCTCTAGGTTCATCCATGTTGTTACAAATGGCAGAATTTCATCCTTTTTTGTGGATAAGTAATACTCCATTGTATATATATACTAGATCTTCTTTATCCATTCATCTGTTGATGGACACTTAGGTTGCTTCCATATCTTGGTTATTGTGAATAGTGCTGCTATAAACATTGGGGTTCATGTATCTGTTTGAATTAGTGTTTCATTTTCTTCCGATATACACCTAGAAATGAAATTGCTGGGTCATACGGTAGTTATATTTTTAGTTTTTTGAGGAAACTCCATACTGTTTTCCATAGTGGCTGCACCAATTTACATTACCACGACAGTGTATTACTAGGGTTCCCTTTTCTCCACATTCTTGCCAACATTTGTTATTTGTAGGCTTTTTTGTTGATAGCTGTTCTGACAGGTGTGAGAGTAAACTGGTGGTTACCAAGGGTTGGGGAAGGAGGAAATAAGAAGTTGTTGCTCAAAGTGTACAAAGTGTCAGTTATGTAAGATAAGTGTTAGAGATCTATTGTATAGCATAGTACCTATAGTTAAAATACTACTGTATACTTAAAGTTTTGCTGAGTGGATAGATCTTATATTAAGTGTTCTTGCCACAAAAAGGCAAAGAGGGTAGGAGGAAAATTTGAAGGTGATGAATATGCTTATGGCATTGATTATGGTGATGGTTTCATGAGTGTATGCTTATCAGAATATCAAGTTGTTTCTGTCAAATATGTGTAGACTTTAGTGTATCAATTATAACAACAAAATGTTTTAAAAGATTTATCAAATTTATAGTTTCATTTTTCTTATAAATTAATGTAAGAGTCATTTGTTCTTCTATTTCAATATGTTACAAATTTAGTGTGCATGAGTCTGCATTCTCTAAGCCCAGATAACACAGGAGCACAGAAAAGACTGATTTTAAACACCTGAAATATTGAGAGATGAGAGGTAGTTCCTATTCTGAGGCCAGTTTGCTAGTTAGGGTAATTAATAATTCTGTAGAAAATCTCAACAGTAACATTAGTCACATTTTTTTGGAGAAAGCTCAACTTCACCTTACACGTACTTCCAAATTTCAAGTAGAGATATTAGTCATGAGAGGATTTTGTCTCTCTCCTGTCTCCTTATTCCCTCTTTTTCTTTTCCCATCTTCCATCAATTACCGAAGCATGGATAAGGTATAAAGCAGAGGCCAGAAATGGAAAAAAGCAATTCCATGTAAACTGGTAAATATTTACAGTGATACACAGGGATAAATATAAATAGGAAGAATCCAAAGGTTGAGAAATGATGGAAATAAAGTGTTGCATCTGTTGCTATTTGATTGGTAGTCACCAATGTATAAATTGATATATTAGATTGACTATGGAGTGAAGAGACCAACAGAACTGAAATGATCCCAAAAGAGAGAACAAGTTAAAATTCTGTTTTTCAGATCAGACTCTTAACCATGTTGGGTTTACTATGCATACTTATGTAAAATGAACTGTAAAGCAATATAGCAGTTTCCAGTTCCTCTTCACTAAAGAGCTTATCCTTATGATTCCTGCAATGTTATGTTCCAGGTTGAATTCTTTTCCACTCTGGAATACTCAGCTACTTCATCAAACCCTTTATTTTAAAATATTAGTTGTACATAGCATCCTAAGAGACATAATTTATGCACCAATGTATTTTAATTATTTTTTGCAAAGAAATTTAATTCCTCCCAAGAACCCCCAGAATATTGCTTATTGTTTTGTGTTTTTGTGTTTCTCTCTCTTTTTATCTTCATAGTTGTATTTGAGTTCTTGGAAACTATATTCTTTCTGGAGGTATGGAATTTTTCTGAGATGAGGCAACTGTCTATTTTTAGAAAGATTCAATTTTGGCTTGAAGAATTAGATGAAAATTAATCTCTCAGTACACAAAAATTTGGGACAGAATTACTTCCTATGCAAAGGCATTAACTATCTTCCTTGCCGTCATGTTATATCGCCTGTAAGTACCACCATTTAATCATGTTCAGAAAAAAACAAGATAATAAAAATAGTACTCTTTCATATTAGGAATCTCAGTACAGGAGACCTCAAAGAAGGGGTCTTCAACAAAGGTCTAAAGACCCTGGTATAAGCTTGGCCAGTCTGATTCAAAGTTAGTGCAATGCACTCAGAAGTCTCTTGTACATTTAAGGGACATTTTCTTATATTCATGCATTGAAATTTCCATATACCTAATCTAGATGTGCATTCAAATAACCCCACTGCAGTTCATGCCAAACTAGGAATTCCTCAAGATAAAAGAAGGGAAATACATCTATAATATATTAACCATGAGAACAGATTGATTATAGGTATAATTTCTGCCCAAATTTTCTGCCTGTGAGATACTAATACACCTAGTAGAAATGGAGACTGAGTAATCTTCTGCTCTTTGCTTACACTGGATTTTTGCTTAAATTAACACACCAAAAATATTGTCTCTAATTTTAGTGCTATGAGCACTTCTGTTTACCTCTTTATGCTTAGCACCTAGAACAGTGCCTGGTATATAGTAGGTGCTCACTAAAGGTTTGTCAAAAGAATTATGAAATTGTCCTAATTGGAAACAAAATCCATGAGGGAAATTTTACATCTTGCCTACTATTTTCTTGCAATCTTGTGAAAAACAGAGTAAGAAACAGGTTATAAGTTATTTAGGAAAACAGGTAGCTTTAGGGGTTTGTCTAATCCTGGTTCTGGAAAACTTGAAAGTTTACTACATCTTAAAATCCCATATTGGAGGAATTAAAACCCAAAAATTCTGAGCCTGATAAAGTTTCAGGAAATTTGTCAAAGGGGTTACATAATAGAGAAATATTAATTGATAAATACCCCTTCACCTTTTCTTTTTATTCATTTGAAAAATTAGGCTTACGATTTTCAGATTTTTTTGAATATTTGGTTCACAAATACCACTAGTTTTGATAACCACCAAGTTAATTTTAAGGTTAGATGAGTTAACTATATATATAGTTAAACCTTGAACAACTTCAGGGTTAATCTGCATATAATTTATAGTCACCCCTCCCTATCCATGGGTTCCTCTGAAGCTGGAAATTCAACCAACTGCAGACCATGTAGTACTGTGGTATTAATTATTAAAAAATAATCACATATAAGTGGACCTGTGCAGTTTAAACCCATTTTGTTCAAGGGTCAACTGTATAGTTTTATACAGGGCATGAAGGGTATCTACCACTATAAAGAAATCTTTTCCTGAAAGGAACGATAAATCTATTGTCAATGGGAAGTTCAGAAGCCAAAGATACGAATGGGAAGGCATGAGCTGAGCACTTAAAAACTGTTAAAGTACTTTCCACCTAACTCTAAGACTCCCATGCTAAGATAAGTTGGTCATGGAAAGGGTTAGATTTTAAGTCGCCTCCCAATCTCAAGAAAATTTTCATGCTGTGAGGTACACTGTAAAACACCACAAAATTCCCAACCCAACAGCACATCCCTCTTAGGTATTAATTTGGGTTAGAGAGACCCAAGACTTAGCTAAATAAATGTAGTCCTCAAGTTTCAAAGAATTGAGTGCTCTACCTTCAGGTGCACCTGCGTGTTTTATATCTAAGAACCGTGGTTCTGGAAACTGTAGATAACTACAAAAAATGGCAAAATCTTACTAAGACAACCTAGAATTATAAGGAACATTATGGGGAACATTTCAGTTAGACAAGCTCATTCATCTAAGAAGTGCACTTGAAAGCAAGGGTTTCCAAACAACAAAGAAAATGGGATACCTATTTTAATTGGCATGCAGAAGCCTCCAAAAATCTTGAAAATTCCAAAATAGCTTCACTCTTGAAGAGTTGTTGTAAAAGGCTAATGAAAAATTAAAGACACAGAAGTACCTAAAATAAAAGATTATAAGACTGATGTGATATGATATATGACTCCTACTACTCTTCTCTTTCTTCTTTTACCTGAGTACTCAGTCTACTAATTCTCTCCCTGAATTGTCTTTCCACTCTGAAGAGGCTACAAAACCATTAATGAGAGTCTGCCAAGTTAGTGGCCTTAAAACTGCAACAGCTCCAAGGCCAGAACCTAAAACAACAACCTTTGCACCTCCTCACCCTTTGCACCCTCCTCGTGGTCCGTCATCAAAATCCTGGCCCAGAAATTGGTCACATTTGCAATCAACTGGATACTGGAAAACAGATTGCCCTCAAAGGTTTTGTGCAAATCCTTGGACACTAACTCCGATGTCCCCATGTCTATCCTCAAAGAAGACACCCGTATGGTCCCCTCCCAGGGTTGATGAGACTCTAAGAGATTCTCCAGTAAAAAAAGTTAGATTGCTGAAGCCAATGAAAGTTATACAGCTTTTGATATCCCGATGGAATTGAGAAATAGAAAAGGATAATAAATTTAAAAATTCTAATTAAATGAATAAATTTAGGAGTCTTATTTAAAAAAATACTAAGTGTAACACCCACACATACATGCGCACACACACACACACACACAATCTTTACAGAGACAAGAACAAAGATTTAGCAAATAGCAAATAGCAAATATCTTGGAAGTGGTTAAGTTTACTATTATGTTACAGATGATAGAAGTAATGTCTGAGACGCTGCCTGCCAATTCCTGGCCTGCCCGTTCCATTTACACAGGTGTCAGATCTGCCTCTAGGTGCGAAGGCCTCCCCTGACTAATGCTGCTTCCTCCTCCATCTTTCACAGACTTTAGCCATCAATAAATCATTTGCAATTTTAACTCTCTCTCAGTGTCTGCTTCCAAAAGACACAGCCAACATAAGGACTTTGGAGTATTTTTATGCACAGGATTTGACCCAGGATATGAAACTGATTGCCATCTTTTCATTCAAATCATACCTAATGTAATTCCTCCTCACCATCACCATACATGAACCAATTTTGCTTTTCTGGTTTGTTTGGAGACTGTCTTTTGCTTACCTCTTTATTATAGAGCAACTCTAAGAACAGCAAGGAAATGAGAATTGCTTGTTAGATTGAGAAATAAGTTTATCCAAGAAATTAGAAACTGGCATCTTTCTGTAAGTTAATAATTCAGCATAACCACAAGAATTGTACGATTAATCTAGGCCTTTTCTTAAAAAATAAAGAAAATATTAAATCACATTTTATGGTTGCAGGATGTAATGCAAATGTGTATACATTTTTTTCAGATCAATGTATGCCTCTATGCCACAGAATTTTGCATTATTTTCTCTCTTGGTCCTAGTTATATAAATCATCTGTATAAGCAACTCTTTTCTCACATGGTAAATTGTAACACAATATAGAATTACTTATATTTGAGAGTTACATGATTTTGAGAGTTACATGAGAGTTGTTGTGTAGAGAATAAGTAAGGACTGTGAAATAAATTTGTGTTAACATTATGTATCTTTTGCAAGTATTTTTGCTTTTATTAGATATGCAATTCTATAAGAACTGTAGCCACAGTGGTGAAAGAGAATATCTACAACCTGGAGTATTATTTATCATTTATCTATGAAAAGAGTAGCAGATTAAAAAAATGACAATTTACTTATAAAGAAATAATAATCAAATAATTTTCTAATGCTATTTTAAATATATATTTTCTCATCTGAGTACATAACCAGAGAGTTGGAAAAATTCGACCTCCTTAAAATCAGAAGCAGAATGGATTTTCACAGGTCTCTTGAATTTTCTGGCCGGGAATTCTGTACATTCACATAATTCTAGTCCTATTTAAAATAATGAAATCCGAAACAAAAAATGCAACATTTTTTAGAAACATTATAATGTACTGGCTATGCTATGGTTATATAACATGATTATATGTGGTTATATAATATTAAGACATACTATGTCAATTATATCTCAAAAATATGTATTTTTACATATTTTTACAACTGGTATAGTAATATATATTGGCATGCAATATTCAGTAGATAAGTTAAAAATTTATATTCCATTTTATTCTGTAATTACATGTTATAAAAGTGCCCACCAACTGAAACATTGACAATCATGTCATTTGTTAAAGTATTCCCATAATGTATAAATATTTTTTTAATGTTGATGAGAGTTTTTCTTTTTCTTGTTTTTTTTCCTGTGTCTAGCTAGAGTTCACATCCACCTGACCAAAAAAAAAATTGTGGTGAAGAGAAATATGAAATTCTTCTAACATGTTTTCTTTGCATTACTAAGAGTTCCATATTATAGAGTTTATTAAAAATTATCTCTACTTCAACTGTACCATGTTGACCTTTTAACTTTATTTCCCCTGTGGACTATATAACCTTCTGTTTGGTTTTATTACTAATTTTAAGATTTTCATTATTGATGAAAATTATTTCATTTTATTGATGATGACTCAATACTTTACAATGGATTATTCACTCAATAAATTAACTATAATTTTTATTTTGTAAATACAATTTTTTTAATCAGTCATCAGTTTTATACACATCAGTGTATACATGTCAATCCCGATTTTTATTTAGCAAAACATTAACATATTTCTCACTAAAAAAGATACCACACATCAATTATTAGTAGATGTTGAAATATGCACAATAATATGAAACTAACATATTATACATTTCTTCTAACTTCAATTTACAGGATCCATGAGATGTCTGTGCTTGGTAGAATAAGTAATTTCAGTCTTTTATATTTCTTCAGTTCAAGCATTCTCCAGAAGTTTTGAATTCAGTGAAAGAAACCTAATGTCAGTCTATTCTTGTTCTCTGGGAAATTCATCCAAATGGATAAACTTCAAAGTAGAAATTTCTTGAACTTTGCCAATACTCTCTTCAGCTAAGCACTTAGTATAATCACTGTCTAATCATTTCCCACTTAACTCCCACTGGCTCACTCAGGTCTTGCGATGCTGGTCTGCTTGCTTTTCCTCAAACACTTAAAGCTTGTTCACCCTTTGTGATTTGTCAAATGGCTGTCCTGTGTACCTGAAATGTCTCCCCAAGTATCTCCATAGTTAACTCTCTCAAGACTTTGATCAAATGTCACATTCTATTTATAGTTACAGGGAGTTATAGTCCCTCTATTTATAGCTATAACCCTCACCCCAAGGCCGAAATGAACTTAGGAGTCCATATATCTTTTCGAATAAATGTTTTTGTTTTCTTCAGATGTACACCCAGAAGCGGAATTCCTGGATTGGATGGTAGTTCTATTTTTAATTTTCTGAGCGATCTCCATACTGTTTTCCATAGTGACTGCACTGATTTCCACAAACAGTGCATGAGGAATTCATTTTCTCCACATCCTCACCAACACTTGATATTTGCTGTCTTTTTGATAATAGTCATTTTGACATGTGTGAGGTGATATCTCATTGCGGTTTTGATTTGCATTGCCCTAAATATTAGTGATGTTGAACGTCTTTTCGTGTACCTATTGGTCATCTGTATGTCTTCTTCGGGAAAGTGTCTAATCAGGCCCTCTGCCTATTTTTTAGAGTGTGGGTTGTTGTTTTCTTTGATATCGTGTAGTATGAGTTCTTTGTATATTTTTGGTATTAATCCCTTGTCAGATACATCATTTGCAAATATTTTCTCTCATTCACTAGGCAGTATTTTTGTTTTGTTGACAGTTTCATTCTCTGTGCAAAAGCTTTTTAATTTGATAGAGTCCCATTTGTTTATTTTTACTTTTGTTTCTCTTGCCTGAGGAGACATATCCAAAGAAATATGACTAAGACCAATGTCAAAGAGCATACTGTCTATGTTTTCTTCTAGAAGTTTTATGGTTTCAGGTCTTACATTTAAGTCTTTAATCCATCTTAAATTTATTTTTGTGCATGGTGTAGGAGAGTAGTCCAGTGTGATTCTTTTGTATGTGGCTGTCCAGTTTTCTAAACACCATTTATTGAAGAAGCTGTCATTTCCTCATTGTATACTCTTGCCTCCTTTCTTGTAAATTAATTGCCTATGTAAATATAGGTTTATTTCTAAGCTCTATTCGATTCCATTGATCCATGTGTCTAAAATCACCCAGGTTTTTAGGTTGGGTTAACAGGTGAACAATTCACTTAGAGGGGAACACTTTGAGGGGTAGAAGGTGGAACCAATGACATTGTATTTTCTCTATATTTAATATGGGGTGACTTTGGACATTTTCAATTTTCACAATTTAACTACTTATTGTGTCTCTAGAACATATTAATTCTAAGACCCGGAGTCCTAGACTTTAAAATACATGTTTTGAAGGTGATTAAATTAAAATAAATAATACATTAAAAAAGCACCCCCCCCAAAAAAAGAAAAAAGAAAAGAAAAAGCACCAAAAATATTGCCTGCCCAAAATGCTGTCTAATTATATAAATTAATGGAGACTTGGAAAATCTTATGTGCAGATGAATATACAACTTAAAATATGAGTGCAGAAATTAAGCACTTGGGAGAAGTGTAGAGACAAACATACTCTAAGCCTTCAGAGGAATATTATTTACACTTAAGAAAAATACTAACAAGTCCTAAAGCTAACTAATATACTTGATAATCAGACAATCACCAGGTTTTTGCTGGAAAAATATAGGCTATCTACCTCCAGCTCCAGAGCCATCTAAATGAAGCAGAATGTAATTCTTTTCTGAGTTTGAATGTATGGTTTACTATTAACTAGGAAAATTTTTAAGGTAAAATAAGGTATCAAATAATTAAAATAATATAAAATTTGAGATGTTTATTATTGACTAACCAAATTGTTTATTATATTAGTAGGTTTATAAAAATAATACTATTTAGACACTTTTAAAAAGTAATTAAAAATCAAGATAACATAAGTATATATTAAAAGCAAAAGGTAAAAATACTTTGCTGTACCTCAAATGTTTCTAAGTCTATGCCATTGGGGTTTTTTTTATTATTATTATTTATTAATTTATTTATTTTTGGCTGTGTTAGTTCTTCGTTTCTGTGCGAGGGCTTTCTCTAGTTGTGGTGAGCGGGGGCCACTCTTCATCGTGGTGCACGGGCCTCTCACTATCGTGGCCTCTCTTGTTGCGGAGCACAGGCTCCAGACGCACAGGCTCAGTAGTTGTGGCTCACGGGCCCAGTTGCTCCGTGGCATGTGGGATCTTCCCAGACCAGGGCTCGAACCCGTGTCCCCTGCATTTGCAGGCAGATTCTCAACCACTGTGCCACCAGGGAAGCCCCATTGGTATTTTTGAAGAATTATTTAGAGTATAATCTTATTTTAAGTTACGTAGCAGAATTGCCTGCAATATGTATATATATATATTTTTTGGTTTAAGGTTTATTAATCTAAAAAATGTAATTGCTGACACTTTCAGCTAATTTTTTTTCTGTAGGTCTAATTATTTTTAACTGAGAAACAAATTTTTTATAGATGCTGAGGTACCTGGTAAGCTCAGGGTAAATTCTGATAATTAACATTTTTAAATTCTAGTTTTCTATAGAAACATTTATTCTTTCTGTTACAGTTTTTTGTTCCCCATTCACTTTATCATTCTTCAAAAAATATTTTTATGATACAAACTCATCAAATAAGTTGCCTATATTTATGCTTTAAAAATGTCTCCATTTTGGAGGTAAGGACACAACATGAAATTTGCCCTATTGACAAAAATTTTAAAGTGCATAATACAGTATTGTTGACTATAAGCACTATGCTATACAGCAGACCTCTAGAACTAATTCATCTTGTATGTATATGTCCAAACATATCAAATGGTATACATTACATATTTTAGAATTTTATATATATGTAGTTTTTTTGAGTATATCAATTATACCTTGATAAAGCTCTTTTTTTCAAAAAAGCATGTTGCCCAGTTTAGTCACTTCAAAATCATAGGCTTTCTCAACTTTATTCTGCTCTGGTTCAGAATATGTATTTATTGAATTTCAAATATGAGATCAGTCTAAAAACTCTACTGATGTTATTTTCCAAAATATAATAATAAAATTTCAAAATTAAATCTTTAACATTTTTGACATCTAATCACTTAATTTAATTCCTCCCTCTTCTACAGGGAAAATTTTCAATTTTTGCTTGCTTTCAAGTTTTATTTCCAATAAATCGCAATTCAAAAAGCCTTCAAAAGTTGAAATTTAGTCATTTTGCTTGCAAAATTATTTGATTAAAGATTCATATCAGATTTGAATAGAATGCTAAAGAACTCATTTACAAAAACTTTTAATCCTACTGTAATAGTTTTTACAAAGTAGTTTCCCAAAGGCTCAAATATTTTTAAAACCAGTCTAATGACAGATAGCAAGAGAGGAAATACCTACTGCTGTCTTAAAGTACTGGCTTCTACTTTGTTTTTTATTTTAATTAATATTTTAATATTCAATATTAGTTATCACAAAATTAAAACTCATTTTCTATATACATTCAAAGCATTTGTATACTTTGATAGCCATAGTCTGTATTTTGATTAGCAGAATTTTGCATGTAAATATGAATTATGTGGGCATTATAACCAATCCCAAATACTTTGCTATGCATAAGTTTCATAATTCACTAATAATATGTTCTAACCATGATTCTGTGCTCTGCCAAGATTTGTACTCTTTTAATTTTGTATTTGGTATAGAACATTTTAACTAAATTTATTATTTCATGCACAATAATATTGTTATGCTTCACCATCGACATAATGAACTTTCAAACTTCACTTTGATTGCATATATTGAATCTAATCATCAAACCAGCATTTGAACTAACACAATTGATATTTCTATTTGACAGTCTGATGACTTTGATATAAAACAGATCATTCAATTGTTTTTAAAGAGTTCGTCTACTGGTAACACCTCTAATCACATTAATAGCCATCTCTGCATCTTTTGTTCATAGTCACCTACAACTTAATGACCATTTCTCTAAATGTGACAGTAAGTATAAATAAGTATATCTTGAGAAGCTACAGACAGGCTGAAGCTACCTATCTTGTTTTGGTCTTTTTTTTAATAAGGAAGGAAATATATTCTATTTAATAAAACTAATATTAACCATATTTAGTGAAAATTATTTAGATTCATATAAGCTACAATTGTATCTGAAAGGAACCCTTGTGAATTGACAGTGTGTTCAGATCACATCAAGGATTTTAAAGACTATTCTGATAAAGCTCAGTTTAATAAGAATAAGAAGAGTCTTTGGAATATTTATATTTTTCTGATCACAAGACCATGGAAACCAACAAAATTTTTGTGTAATTTAAGTAAACAGAGAAAGAGGGAAGATCAGTATGTGGTACAGCCGGTTGGTCCTTAAGGAAGTGTTTCATGGGAATTGAGGAAGGAATGCATAATTTTATCATGGGGGAGTTTGGTGACTTAAAATAAAAGATAATGCATGCATGAATATGCACACATGGAAACTAAGGTATTGCTGACTTGATTGTTGACTCGATCAGAGAGATTAGATTAAAAGCATCTGATATCTATTTTACATCACTTCTTCTACCCAGTAGCTACTGGGAGAAAGAGCACAAGTAGTTGAAATGGAGTTTCTCATGATAATTGGTCTTTGAAAATTGACTTGAATTTTGGAAACAACAATAGCCTGCTGGTGTGATGATTCATTTTGGTGTACTCTCACTGAAAGTTTATCTGCCTTTCAGTGTAATACCTTTTAAAATGCATAAAACATAAGATAAAAAATTAAAAAGAGAAAATTAGAATTTTTCAGAACATTAGTCCCATAATATTTGACATATTTTGTATAATATTTTGAAGTATTTTCCCACTTTATATGAGTACATATTAATATATTTGGAGTTAATATGCACCTTGTTCTGTAGCCTCATTTCTATGTTTAAAATACTTGTGAACTTTTTGAGTCTATAAATGTAGTTCTCAAAATGGCTCTTAATGACTTAAGCTTCCACAAGCAAAATGTACCATTAATCTTTCAACAAATATTTTATTGTTGAACATTAATGTTATTTTCAAGTTTTGCTATTAGAATTAAGCTTATACTAAATATTAAAATGTGCATTCTAGTATTTACATATTTAATTAACATTAATTAGTATTTAATTGAGATTAAATATTTAATCTTTTTCTTAACAGAAAAATATAGGCCCATTGTAAATCAGCTGAGTTCTATGAATTTTAATTCAATATGTTAGGCCAAGAAATCTGTGTTTTCATTCTGTGAATAGTACCTAAATAGTCACAGAGTTAATTTAATTTTAATTCTTG
Source organism: Balaenoptera physalus (assembly GCF_965194825.1). Taxonomy (NCBI): domain Eukaryota; kingdom Metazoa; phylum Chordata; class Mammalia; order Artiodactyla; family Balaenopteridae; genus Balaenoptera; species Balaenoptera physalus. The sequence goes on from NC_138891.1 coordinate 45,064,749, forward strand.
AGTATTACATGTTTTCTAGAACATGCAAAGGCCAAAAATAACTTGGAACACTCTACTTCTGGTCTTCTTCCTCTCCTAAGATACACTCAAAGAGAGATAGAGAGAGAGAAAGAGATTGAGAGAGAGAGGTGGCCGAGCGGGAAAGGGAGAGAGAAGGGCTCTGACTGTGGCATTTTTAATGTTTATTCTAAAAATTTCTGGTGAATGAATTCTAAAGATATCAGGTAAGTTTTTGACATGATACTGTATTATTTCTTAGGGCTTATTCTGCCCTTTTCCCTAAATGCCCTGCCTCAATATGACATCCTAATTTTCTGGTATGAATTGCTTCCTCCTGAGGGTATGATAAGGCTATAGATTTTCCATTAAGTTTGTTTTCAAAGAGCTTCATTTATTTAACCTACACCATTGAAAATGGTTTGAAGAATTTCTACTCATGATCTTTCTGAGTGGAGAGTTTGGCTAGTTTTGCTGAAAATATTTCTTCTGGCAATGTACTCACGTTTTGATAACCTATCTAATGTCTTTTCCAAGAACTTTCTATACATACATCACATGATCTTTTTAAAAAATTTTAATTGATATTATTTTCCCAAGCAGATGAATAATGTGTTAACTTACTTGTTATGAGTCTTTGTAGCTGTGGGAAAAACAAGTGTGATGCTTTTATGAACTATCAACCTAAATAAACCTAGGAGACAATAATCAAGCCAAAAGTATTTATTTGGGATCAGATTGTAGTTTGGGGGCACACAGATTCAGGTAGCAAGCCAAACAGCATCCTGCTAGGGAGTAAAATCAGGAGCTTTTTAAGGCAGAGAAGGGAGGTTTTCATTATAAAGAATTATAATTGGAGTTGGAGGCTGAAGCTAATCTTGGCTAAATGTGATTGAGAGCTAAGGCTATCTCTAGAGGGAGGTAAAAATCCATTACTTCGGCAAGTCGCAGATGTTCTTGCAGAGTCCTTGGAGTATTTGTTGTTTGGCCCAGTTCAGAAGTTCATGGTTCCACTCAAAGAGGACGTGTGTAAAGTCTACTTAATGGCCTCTTGGCTCAATTTTAAAACTCCTTGATGTAGTGACTCCATTTTATTTCACATTTTATAGTGCATTTAAAATATCTGTCTCTAAACAACCTACGAACATGTATGTTTACTTTTTGAACATGGTGGTCATCATGGCAAACTTATCTCACTAAAGATTTTGCCTATAGATTCACGTTAATAAGATGAAGATTACAGTAGAATGTAATGATAGATTAAAGGATTATTAAGAAATGTGTCATTTTGGCAAGTTTCTTGACATAGCCTAATGCATATTACCTTAACATTCACATAGTTGCTTTATTTTTTATTTCAATATTACATATCCCCTCAAAAGTGGTGATTTCTGCATAACTTTGCACAGGAAATAGCAAGGTCTTTTATTTGACCTAAACAGTAAAAAGCTGATAGTACCAAGCTTGGCCTTTTAAGTCAAAGGCTTCTTTTTCTTTATTGCATGTAATAGACAAAAACTAGATGCAGAAGCATTTCTTGTGGCTATTGTTCTTTCACCCTCCCCAGATTGAAACTGCTATCCTATTTCTATCATCTTACATTAGTTTTTCTTCTTTTAAACTATGCACACATTTATAAATACCGTATCCATTCTTGTGTCTCATTCCTTTGCCAATATTATGCTTATGAAATTTATAATTGTTTTTGTGTGTAGTGGTTTATAAATTTGTATTTTGAAATAGTATTTCATTGTATTAATATAGCCCAATACATTTATTCATTCTATTGTTGATGAATAGTTGGTGGTTTCCAATATTCTAGTATTTATGAATAATACTGCTCTGAACATCTTGTACATGTCTTTTGGTTTAATTTCTGTTGTATATACACCTAGAAGTAAAATTGCTTGTATTTGGATGTACTTATATTCAGCTTTAGGAGATACTGCCAAATAGTTCTCTAAAGTAAGTGTAAAAATTTACACTCTTAGAGGACTCAGAAAAACTGCCCAGGACATCCTACTGCTTACCTCACTTTAGGATATCATTGTAAGATATTTCCCTTTGGGAAAGATATGGGTGCATTTCTGGCTCTTAGATGAATAATTGGACTTTGTAGGAATTGAATGTAAGGGAAGGAGGGCATGTGTGTGTGTGTGTGCGCATGCACGCACGTGCGTGCACTGGCAAGGATAAGAAGCAGAATGTAGTTGAGAAAATTAGAAGTTTGTCCAGGCTCCTTGTTCACTGCAAACTGTCCCTCTACCTTCAACTTAGTGACAGCAGGGCCCTCTTTAGCATTTTTTTTTTTTTTTTTTAATAAATACTGGGGTGCATGTATCATTCCAAACTATGGTTTTCTCCAGATATATGCCTAGGAGTTGGATTGCTGGATCATACCGTAGCTGTAGTTTTTTTAGTTTTTTGTTTTGTTTTGTTTTGTTTTTTAAATTAATTAATTAATTTATTTATGGCTGTGCTGGGTCTTCGTTTCTGTGCGAGGGCCTTCCTCCAGTTGTGGCAAGTGGGGGCCACTCTTCATCGCGGTGCGCGGGCCTCTCACTATCGCGGCCTCTCTTGCTGCAGAGCACAGGCTCCAGATGCGCAGGTTCAGTAATTGCGGCTCACGGGCCCAGTTGCTCCGCGGCATGTGGGATCTTCCCAGACCAGGGCTCGAACCCGTGTCCCTTGCATTGGCAGGCAGATTCTCAACCACTGCGCCACCAGGGAAGCCCTTTAGCATTGTTGAATTGATTGCAATGTGGACATTTAACCAAGCTTGGTAACCTTTTCCTTGGAAGTTTGAATCGGAGCTGAGACCTGTTTTGGGGTTACTGGCCTCATCAACTAGATGAGAATGAGAACTGTAGTGGCTGAATTCTGTTACCCTTTATATGGTGCAGAAACATTCTTGATGTTTGGAAATAAGAAGTAATTGTGCAGATATGAAGAAAGAAGTAAAACATCATATGCCACATTACATCAGAATTGTTAATTTGGCCAAATTATTTTTTGTGTGTCTGAAATCTCTTGTCTTTTACCACTTAACCTCTGTCCTCCATACTTTACCTTTTTGTTTCAGTGGTTCTGACCTCCTTTCCTACTTAAAAACAGTTCTCAAGAAATAATGTGAAAAAGTCCTTCCCAATGACTTTTGATTCACTGATAAAGCTTAAAAATTTCGCAACTATTTTCATATATCAAAGCCATCACAGCTTTTTAAGTTTTCACCCAACATCATAAAAATGTATGTGTTGAGTCCTTTGCACTAGAAAAAGGTTGAAAACATGTTTTGAGGACATGAGACCCTTCTTATGGCTCCCTTGTCACTCTGGAGAACAGGTGTTGAACTTCCCAGTCTAAACTATGAATGCAATAATTATTTTAAGAAAAATGATATGATACCTTTCACATGAAAAATATCTGAGCATACAAATCAATCCTGAAACTGTGTAGCTTAAAAGCCACAAACTAAATCAATAGTCATTAAACTCATTAATGTAAGACTTGAGTTATTCTAAATCCTATCCTGCTTTTAGGAAGGTGATGGGATTGAGAATTATGTTCCAGCAGACACTAGGCTCACACTTCTGTGAGGCCCTGTTTAAATGATAGGGCTTCTTGTCCACAGTGTGAGAAGCATTGTTCTAAAGAAACACAAAAGGGCTTATATTTTGCTGTAGCTCTTATCATGACCATAGCCACCAGGTTTAAAGTTTGTAGGAGGCTCTTATGTCCTAAGGCACTTGTTTAAAGCAACACATTTGTTTTTTGGCTGTTCACCTCCAGAACTCTATGAAAAGTTCAAAATATTTAATATTGATGTAGCCTGCCAGGGGCTTGATAGCTGGACCATCAATCAATAGCGACAATCCACAATTTTCATTTTATCAAGTGCAACAACACCTGTTGAAGATATCTGTTTTGTGATATGTTAAGTGAATTGCCATACACATTTCTTTGGTTCTCTTTTCAAGCATGAGCTTAACTACACACTGAAAATAATTTACTAGAAAGATGGTTATTTAAGTATGTATAACTTGGCAAAAAAGGCATCAAAATAGATGGATTTTTAATTTATGCATGCCTGAATTTTACGTCTCATTCAGACATAAATTACTTTAAGCCAGAGTATTGTGCAGACCTATGTTGTATCTTAGATATAGAAATGTCTACAGTATGTGGAAAATATAGCCAAGAATAAAAGTCTGAAGCAACTCATTCTTCTTCTCAATATAATTCATATTAAATATTTTTAAAATATTGAGATGATACATAAATATAATAATCTAAAGATATTCAGATATAATGTTTTTGAATTTATTAGCTATTGATATTCAGGATCAATATTCCATAGCATTTAATATAGGCAGGTGAGAATTTTATGTCCTCCAAACCTCTGGGCTCTCTTTTCACTTTCTGACCTCCCTGACCTCCTATTACATTCCAGTACCCACTAAGCCCCTGAGTAGCTCCTTGAATATGTTGTATATTTTCCTTGCCACACAACATGTGTTTTGCAAACACTGATTAAGTGTTTGATATGTAATGGGTATTTCAACACAGACAAGGATAATGACATGCTCCATTCATAATGTTGCCATATGTAGAAGATAAAAATACATGACCACCACCTAAAAGTGAATTTCAGAAGAACAAAAAATATTTCTTTTAGGCTCTGGGACATACTTATTATGAAAAATGATTTGTTGTTTATCTAAAATTTAAATTTTACTGGGTGTCCTGTATTCTATCTTTCAATCCTAACCTGTCTTCAAGGTCACCACTTGCTTGGGAAGTCAGTCACATGCAAAAAACAACTGTAATGAAATATAAGAAATACTGTGGTAGCATTCTGGAAAATGGAATATGTTAGATCTTAAATATCCACTATTCATCAAGCATTTGTTGAGTACCAGAAACTCTGTGGTAGTCACTCTGTTGGGAACTTGGATACAAAGAAAAATGAGATATACTTTCCAAGATGGTTAAAGATTTAAAAAAAGAAAAGGAGTGGAAATTCAGGTCTGATGTTTAAGGAAGAAATCAATAAGACAAATATATTATTTAGATATCTTCGTCAAAGGCAATTTTCACAGAAATAGACAAAACAATCCTAAAATTTGTATGGGACACAAAATACTCCTGATAGCCAAATCAATTTTGAGAAGGAAGAACAAAGCTAGAAGCATCACAATGCCTGATTTCAAACAATATTACAAAGCTATAGTCATCAAAACAATATGGTATTGGTGTAAGAAGAGACACATATATCAATGGAACAGAATAGAGAGCCCAGAAATAAACCACATGTTTATATGGTTTATATGGTGTATATGGTCAATTAATTTATGAAAAAGGACCTAAGAATATACAATAGGGTAGTCACATCAGTAAATGGTGTTGTGAAAACTGGGTAGCCATATGCAAAAGAAGAAAATTGGATCCCTATCTTACACCATAAAAAAAAAAGAAAACATCAAAATGGATTAAAGACTTGAATATTAGACCTAAAACCATAAAACTGCTAGAAGAAAATATATGGGGGTAAGCTCCTTGACATCAGTCTTGGCAGTGATTTTTTGAATTTGACACCAAAAGTAAAGACAACAAAAGCAAATATAAACAAGTAAGACTACGTCAAACTAAAAGATTCTGCACAACAAAGGAAACTATCAACAGAATGAAAGGCAACCTACTGAATGGGAGAAAATATTTGCAAACCACATATCCTATGAAGAGTTAATATACAAAATATATAAGGCACTCATACAACTCAGTACCAGAAAACAAAACAAAACAAAAAACCAACCCACAAATAACCCAATTAAAAATGGCAAAGGACCTGAATAGACATTTTTCCAGGGAAAACAAACAAATGGCCAACAGATACATGAAAAGGTGATGAACATCACTAATCATCAGAGACATGCAAATCAAAACTCCAAGAGATATCACCTCACACCTGTTAAGCTATTATCAAGAAGACAAAAGATAAATGCTGGAGAGAATGTGGAGAAAAAGGAACTCTTATAAACTGTTGGTGGGAATGTAAACTGGTACAGCCACTATGGAAGACAGTACAAATGCTCTTCAAGAAATTAAAAATAGAACTACCATATGATCCATCAGTCCCATCCTGAGTATACAGCCAAAGGAAATGAAATCAGGATCTCAAAGGAATATCTGCACTCCCATGTTCATTGCAGCATTTTTCACAATAGTCAAGATGTGGAAGCAACCTGAATGTCCTCTGATGAATGAATGGATAAAGAAAATGGGGTATTTACATACAATGGATTTTTAAGCCTTAAAATAGAAGGAAATTCTGCTATTTGGAACAACATAGATGAACCTGGAGGGTTTTGTGCTAAGTGAAATAAGCCAGACAGAGAAAGACAGTACTGCATGATATCACTTATGTGTAGATACTAAAAAATTCAAATTAAATTAAAAATTAAAAAGTTGAACTCATAGAAACAGAGAGTAGAAAAGTGGTCTTCAGAGGCTGGAGGATAAGGAAATAGGGAGAGGTTGGTAAAAGGATACAAACGTTCACTTATAAGATGGATAAGGTTTGAGGATCTAATGTAAAACACAGTGACTGTCGTTGATGACACTGTGTTGTATAATGTAAATTGCTAAGAAAGTAGAACTTAAATGCTCTTATCAGAAAAAGCGGGGGGGTGGGGGATAAATATGTGAGGTCACTGATGTTTTAATTACCTTGGGGGGAATCCTTTCACAAGGTATACATATGTCAAATCATCATGCTGTACACTTGGAATAGCTTACAATTTTGTCAATTATACTTCAATAGAGCTGAAAAAAAATTGGTAGGAAGTCAAAAGCACAAGTAAATCATCCCAAAATTATAGAATGCAAAATAATAACAGAACTTTACAACATGTTTACAGGTAAGAAAAAGGGAGATGAGGAAGACAAGAGAAAAGGCTCAAAGTCAGAGGAAATAATGAAAAAAAATGCCAAAGAAACAGGAAAGTTTTACATGTCAGAAGGCAACAGAGAACTTAAAGAGATTTCCCAAAAAAAAACTACACATTTTTTGTTCAAAAGTTCTCTTCTTTCCTTTCCTCTTTCTCTCAGTTAACCTTTCATCTTCTACCCTTTTTCAGGCTTTGCTGAGCTATTGAACTGACACACAAATAATACATCAATACAGTATATAACAATATATTAATATTCAGTAAAGGTCAATAACAAATGATTGTTTTATCCATATTTAGGAGAAACTATTATAAAAAATTAACATAAGATTCTTAGATGCACGATATTTTTTATAATTTTCTAATTCAATTGTTTTCAAAAGAAAGTCCTACTATGAGCTGGATATTGTGTTAGCCCTGGAATACAAGAGAGAGCTGGACAACCTCAAGAGTCACTCTCTTCCTTGCCACTCTCTATTCCTTCCCTCGCTGTTTTGAATCTTGCTATATCGAAATACACTACTTATTCATTTAATTGTTAGTAATATGTCTTCCCCACTAGAATATAAGCTCAATGAAGGTAAAAAGTTCATATTCTTTATTATTGCAGTATTCTCAGTGTTTAAAACAGTGCCTGGAATTTTATAGGTGCTTAATAAATATTTATTGCTTAATTTAATGAATAAACTTTTTCTAGCATTTATAGTCTAATGTGACCTATGGACAGTCTAATGTGGTATGCCACAAAATCATATGGTATGTGCCACAATACAGGAAATGCAGAGAGCTTTGGATCACACAAAAATATTTCCTACTTCAAATACAGGGAGATAGCAACAGGCTTTTTGAAGGAACTGTAATCCTATAAGAATGAGTCTGTATCATTGAGCTATTATGAATCAAAACAGTCAATGAATGATACACTTGAGAGAGAAACTGTCATTAGTTCTCAAATCATAAGAGAATAAGAGAGGCAGTTGTATGACCTGATTTCCAGTAGGGCTAACTTCATTATCATGTACAATATCAATTAGATGATTAATTATATGCTACATGAGATACAGTTAACAATTATATATATAATTGGTATATATATATTAAACATATATATGTTTAGTCAAACTTCATTATGTTTTTGTTTATAGTCCAAATTGGTCCTGCCTTATATATATTATATATATTTTTTTTCTTTTCCTTTTTTGCTATTTTGCTGAACAAATTCAGACATAAAACATTTTCACAAAGTAGGCCTGAAGTGTAAAATCCCAATTCTTGCCACATAAGCAGTACATATAAGTAATAATATAGCTAATGTATTTTCTCAGATACTGAAATGAATTTAAAAACAACACATATGCCATTGCTTTCAATTAGATTCTAACCCAATTTTTTGAAGAATTGTAAATTAAAAGGCTCCTTCTTCTCATAAACATCCAATAGTTATTATGACCAGAAAAGCATCTATCTCTGTACAGAGTACTACCAAAATAAGGTTTTCTATAGATGCATTTGAAAAATAAATAGGTAATATCGTGGTAAATTAAAAAAACATTCATATTTCAATTTTATATTTTATTTTAGAAATAATGTTTATTTCCCATTTATGCTATAGGAAGATGAAATTTTAGGTATTTAGCAATAAACTCTTATTATACTCTTCCCTTGGGCCAATATCATAAGCTCTGAAGGACGATTATAAAAAATATTATTTCCCCAAAATTACCAGGAATTTATATCCACTAGATTATCTAAAATTATTTAGACACTCCAACTATACCTATTAGTTGGTAATATCTTCTGTTGTGTTCCTACTTACCTATATTTCCTAAAAATGCAATCTTTCCAAAAATAATAGGTGAAACTTAGCACAAAGGAAGAAGTGCTTAATTTATTACAGTAGAATGTTTGTTTTATTTACATTTTTATAATTTACTCCACATCCTGATGTCTGATATTAGATAAATAAATGAACCTAAAAATGTCAGATAAGGATTTTCAAGTAATAAGACTAGTTATTAGTATTAAAAAATGAAATATTTGTACAGGTGTATTTTCAAAATGGTATGTGTTGGCCAGCATGCAAACTAAATAAAGAAAATGCATGCTAAAATACAACCATATTTGTATAACATTCTAATTTTTGTGTAGCTTGATTCAGAGGGAACAAAGTAGATCTCTAAGAAGCTAAATATATGAAACTAAAAATATAGTGGAATTACCTTGAGGGCAAATATTTACAACATAGCAATTAAGAGAGTGAGCTTTGGCAAGCCTCAGAGTTCTGCAGCTGATCCTGGGGCACCTGGCCTACACCAGCATCTTCATGATAATAGGTGGTGGTAAAAGCAGAATTAAAAGGAAAAGAAAATTCTAGTGAAAGCATGCTCAGTGTAGGTACTCAATTTACGTTTTCAATAGTTCAAAATCTACTAAGTAGAAGATTTAAATCCAGGATAACTAAGCATAGAATGGCAAAAATTACAAAGTAATAAACACTTAAATAACAAATTCTTACCCCCAAAGATTTCATAAATTAGAATCAATACAGTATCAAATACAGTATATAATATCACTGCATGTGAAATGGTTAAAGAAATTAAAACTGGAAATACAAAAATAAGCAAGAAGCAAAGACTAAAATATAACCATACAGACTTGTAAAAGAACTAAATGGAATATTTTAAAGGTAATGATTTAAATTTAAAATTAACAAATTATTTAAATAACAGTTTTAAGAAAGATGAAATTAAAATAGTAAATTGGAAGATATACTGAAAAAAATTACTGGTGATGCAGCTCAAAGACACAGGAAGATGGAAAAGGATAAAAAAGAGATTAACAATTAAAAGAGATAGAATAAGATAGTGTAACATACATCAAAGTAGATTTTCAGGAAAGAATAAAGAAAATAAGAAAAACTATTATTTGAGGGGATAGTGGATGGGAACTTTACAAAACATTTGAAAAATACAAACTTCAAATGCAGTTAAGACCAATAAGTTGCAAGCAATGCAAATAAGTTATCCACCTTTAGGCATATTGTAATGAAACATCAGTGACCTGAAACACATCAAAGACAAAGAAAAGATCTTAGACATGACCAGAGAAAAGGGAATAGCAATTAAACTGACAATATTATTTTCAGCAGCAAATATAGAAGTCAGAAGAAAGTGGAGTAATATCTTCAAAGCACTGAGATAAAATAACCTGCAAAATATTTTTTAACAGTTGAAATAAAAGAACAACATATTCTGGTAAACAAAACCTGAGAGATTTTAACAGCAACAGCCCTAAGCCGGAATAAATTGTAAAAAATGTCTTTGGAGAGAAAACAAATGATTCTAGAAGGAAGTTTTAAATTGCAGTAAAAAAATAAATAAATAAAATAAATAAATAAATAAATAAATAAATTGCAGTAATAAATGTAAACAAATAAGAATAATTAATAAATATGGAGGTAAATCTAAACACATATTATCTACTGTGCAGCATAATAATTGAAAATATGTTATGTGCCTAAACAGTCTGATTTTTAAGTTACCTCTTGTACTCATTAGATTATTAACATGAGTAAAGTTAATCTACTCTGTGCCTCAGCTTTCTCACCAGTATAATAAAGGTTAATAATAACTTATTCTAGAGGGGTTTTGTGAGGATTAAATCACTAAACAGACTACAGTATGTGATTGATGCATAGAAAGCTCCATATGTGTTAGATACTGATATTACTACAGCTACTACTTTATAGAAATTACAATAACATGTGTAAAAAATTTTTAAAAAAACTTAAATATTAGATAAGAATCACCTGTAAAATGGGAGAGAAGGATTTGAAATAAAATGTTTTAAGGCCATTTCACTTTGGGGAGAATGAAATTATTAACCTTAGATTTTACTATATATGCATTATAAATTTGAAAGTAATCATCAATATGTAATTGCTAAAGTTTGTATGATGGCCAAAGAAGTAGAGAAATAAAAATAGAATAAGAACAAACAAGCAAATATCACTGAATTATTTTATTTCCTATTTTATTTTTTAATTTATTTTAAAAAAGTTTTAGTGAAGTATAGTTGTACAATATTATATGTTACAGGTGTGCAATATAGTGATTCACAATTTTTAAAGGTTATACTCCATTTATAGTCATTATAAAATATTGTCTATATTCTCTGTGTTGCACAATATATCCTTGTAGCTTATTTTATACATAATAGTTTGTGCCTCTCAGTCTCTACCCTTATATTGCCTCTCCCTCCTTTCCTCTCCCCATGGGATACCACTAATATGTTCTCTATATCTGTGAGTCTGCTCCTTTTTTGTAATTGTTTGTTGTATTGTTTAGATTCCACATATGAGAGATATTATACAGTATTTGTCTTTCTCTGTCTTATTTCACTTAGCATAATACCCTCCAGTCCATCCATGTTGTTGCAAATGCCAAAATTTCATTCTTTTTTATGGCTGAGTAATATTCTGTTGTATATACTACATCTTCTTTATTCATTCATCTGTTGATGGACACTTAGGTTGCCTCCATATCTTGGCAATTGTAAATAATACTGCTATAAACATTGAAGTGTGTATATCTTTTCAAGTTAGTGTTTTTGTTTTTTTCAGATATATACCCAGGAGTAGAATTGCAGGGTCATATGATAGTTCTATTTTTAGTTTTTTGAGAAACCTCCATAATGTTTCCCACAGTGGCTGCACCCACAGAAGTGTACAAAAAGTTCCCTTTTCTCCACATCTTCCCCAACATTTGTTATTTGTGTCATTTTTAATGATAGCCATTACGACAAGCGTGATGTGATATCTCATTGTGGTTTTAATTTGCATTTCCCTGATGATTAGTGATGTTGAGCATCTTTTCATGTGCCTGTTGGCCATCTTCATATCATCTTTGGAAAAATGTCTATTCAGTTCTTCTGCCCATTTTTAATTGGGTTGTTTGGTTTTTTGTTTTTGTTTTGTTTTTTTGATGTTGAATTGTTTGAGCTGTTCATATATTTTGGATATAGGTCCCTTATCTGTCATACCATTTGCAAATATTGTTTCCCATTCCATAGGTTGTCTTTTTTGTTTTTTTTTTTGAAGATTTTCTTTGCTGTGCAAAAGCTTTTAAGTTTAATTAGGTCTCCCCACTGAATTACTTTAAAGGGTAAAAAGGAGAGAAAAAACACCACAGAAAAATAGGAAAATACACAGAAGAAGAGAGTAATTGAGAAAATACAAGTGTATCAGTAATCATAGTAAATGTAATTGGAATAATTCAACAGATAACTGGTAGAGCTAACCTCACTATCATGTACAATATCAATAAGATGATTAATTACATGCTGCATGTTATGTAGTTACTAATTATATATATATATATTTGTTTAATCAAGTATCATTATATTTTTGTTTATAAACCAGATTTGTCCTGTATATGTTATATTATCTTTCTTTTCCTTTTTTGTTATTTTACTGAACATATTCAGATATAAAAATTATTCTGTACTATAGTAGTTGACATAAATTCTCTGGAAATAATTTTGTCTCCATGTTTTGAAATTCAACATTTGTATCCCATATCCAGTATTTCCTCTAGAGAATATATACTTTAGAGAATTATTTTACACACATTCCCTAGATAACATGTACACAGGTAATCCTTAGCGTTCACACTAATGCTCAAAATAGAAGCAAAAATCTACATGCAACAACACAGAAATTTTTTTGAAAATAAGTGTTTTTTAAGAAACATGATATAAATAGAGTATTGTTTTTAGAAACCTCAAAATCAAGCAAAGGAAAACAATGTATTGTTTATAAATACATAGCATGTATGCTGCAATAAAGCTGTTTAAAGTTCAGATGGTGGAGACGGGGAAAAAGGTACAAGGCATATCTAGATTCATGTGATGATAGTGACAATTTTCTAGTTTTTTGCTGAGTGATGGGTTCACTTTTTCATGTCATTTTATTATTGTGCTTCATAATTTTTATATAAGTTGCATTTTTGTTTGTATCAAATTTTATATGATATTTGAGAATGACATTTTATCAGTCAAGGTCCCAGCAAAAAGAGATGACACTTTTAAATTAGTACAATTTGGAGACAGTTTAATAAAGGTAATATCTACAAGGTTTGGGCAATAAGAAAACCATAAATAATAATGCAATTCCCAAGTTAGTAATATTCAGGAACCATTTCTAGACCTGAAGGTGTCGTGAGAGGGAGTGGTTACCACATCCAAGAGACAGAGAGGTCTGTATGGAGAGTATTATCTGACAGGAGGTGGGAAGGCATAGCCAGCCTTCAGCAACTTCTCAAAAGTGAGCCAGAGGAATAAATTCCTGACCTCACTCTCCCACAGTCTAATCTTCTTGTACTCTGTGTTGGCTGGATCATAGGAAAAGAGAAGGAACAAGGGATCCTTGTCATGCAAGCTACACACCTCAGCTTCTCAGAAAACAGACCCAGATAGGGAGAAATAGAGTCTGCATCTGGAGAGGGGGCATAAATGGAAAGTTTCCAGCTCGGTGTCTGGCAATATGATACAGCCAAAATCACTGCATAAACTTTGGTATTCAGAACTTCTTCAAAACTAAACTTGCCTCTTTAGAATGTAATTTGTAATGCAAAATTGCCTTAATTCAACAGCATATGGATTGTAGCCAATCTTCCACAAAATGTGGAAAGTGTTTAGGATTATAAACTAAGGCTTGGAATAGTTACTGCTTTCTAGTTCCTTAATTTTTGTGTTTTAAGCTTCTATGTCCTTCTCAAAATTAAGAGGTGACTTTAAACAAGAAAATGTATGAAAATGAACAAGCTACAGATTAAAACTACTCTACAAAGGACTTTTTCTAAAATAGAAAACTTCTGTTGGTTCTTATAAGGTAAATTTAAATTTGCCTTGCCCCATGGCACTCTAAAAGATTGTATGTCTCATTTATCTTCATAAAGACCAAACACTTTAACAGAGCAGCCATTTGTTGTACAACAAATTAAATTATTTTTAAACTATTCTCCTGTTGTCACCAAACATCTTTAAAGTCACCTTAAAATTAATATGTTATCTTTTTGATAAACTTTCACAATATCCACTTTGTTGTGAGGTTTAGAATATTTCTTAGGTGCATAGTTCTTGTTTCCATACAAAGAAGTGTGTATAAAGTTAAATAGAATAAGAGAGTAGTGAGAATTAAATGTCTGGTCTAGCTCTTACAATGAATTATTGACTTTTGATAAGCTGTTTAATTTATATGATCTTCAGATCATCTTTAAAAGGAAGAATTTGGATTAAGATTCCTCTGAATCTTACTACATTAAAGTTTTCTAACACATACACACACACACACACACATGCACACACACTGGGGTCCACGATTACGTGTGCTCAGGCTGATCCAGCTCCTATTTTTTTTTTTTTAATTTCTCTTTCTTTTTAGTTTTTAAAAATGAAATTTTACTTTTAAGTGCTTTGGTCAACATTTTTAAAATCCCAATTTATAAATGGGCAAAGAACTTGCACAGACACTTCACTAAAAAGAATATGTTGATGGCAAAACACATCAAAGGATACTCAACATTATTAGCCAACAGGGAATGTAAATTAAAACCATGATGAACTGTTACTACATATCTATTAGGATGGGTAGAAGCAGAAATACTGTCAATACCAAATAATGACAACAGTGTGGAGCAACTGAATCTCTCATATATTACTGCTGGGAATGCAAACTGGTACAGCCACTATCGAAAACATTTGACATTCTTCTTTTAAGTGTTAACAAACTTAACCGTATGTCTCAGCAATTTCATTTTTAGGTATTTACCATAGAACAATTAAAACTTAAATTCTCACAAAAACCCATATATGCATTTATATAGTGACTATTCATAATCACCCCAAACAGGACTTAAAGCAAAACCCTTCAATTGAAAAACAAATGGTGAAACCGCCATATAATAAAATTCTACTCTGCCAAAAAATGACTGAAGTATTGACACACAAAAAAAACTGGGATGAATCTCAAGGGCATTATGCTGAGTGAAACAAGCTGGTCTGTAAAGGTACATACTTTATAATTTCATTTGCATGGCATTTTCTAAAAGACAAAAATATAGTGATGCAGAATAGATTACTGTTTGCCAGGGGTTGGGTCAAGGGAAGATGGGAGTAAAAAGACATAGCAAGACAAAGCTGTCTTGGGTGAAGGAAACTTTTTGATTGTAGTAGTGTTAAAATTTGTAGGACTGTACACATACAAACAGACACACAATTCAATTTTATTGTATGTGAATTTTTTAAAAACCTTAAGCAATATCAGCAAAGATGGTAACAAAATCTTGGGTCATTTAATGTAGAAGCAGGTCACTATACTCCTTAGTGGAAATAAAGAGAAGTACTCTGGTAAATAACACTTTTTAATGTTGATAGTCTTGAAAAATGTAAACATAAATAAATCTTCTTCACTATAGGCTTTGTTGGAGTCATAAGATTCACAGAAACATAAAAAATTGTAGATTTGAGACCTTAAAGCATCATATTGATTAAATTGAACCTTTGTTATACAGATGATTCGTCTCTCAACTTTAGATAAGAAACTAGTAAATTTAAAATAATGACACATAAGTTATTGTGTTTAAATGTTTTATAAACTTACAGTGGCAGCTATCATTTTTTAACCGACTTTGAAATCTTCTGTTTAATGGTCCCTCCCCACAGAAAAATACCCCCACAGTTACGTGAAAAGAGAACCTTTTCCTTTGGGAGGTCTGAAAATGTAAGGATGAAGTAATAAATGAATCATCAAGCCTCTGGCTTACAGAGGAAAAGTACCTTAACAAGCAATTAAAAAATGCCTTGAACCTTCCCTCTGCTTAAATATAACAGAACTTTAAACTCAGTTAATGCCTGGTAGCTTTTTATTATGAAACAATATTGAGGCCTGATATATTTTTACATTCATTAAAGAATAATACAACTTTGAACTTTTTGTATTTTACACTTGGCAATTGTATTTATAATTAAATCCTGGTTATCATTAGGCAATCAATTGATTTTTAAGTGGCACTCAGTTTAGGTGATCCCTAAAAAACAAAATCCCTATTTCATTCTCCGTGTAAGGAAGTTATTTTCTAGAATCTGAGTACACTTAAACTGCATTTGCACAGAATGTGTTCACCTTATATTGCCTATTTGATAATTTTTTAATTGCTACTGAGCAAAAAACAAGCAGCTAAAAGAAACACATTTAGAACACTTGGCAATTAGGGATATCTTTTTCTTATACTTACTTTTATTTTTAAACATTTTACTTTGCTTTTAAAACCGGGGAAAAAAATAAAATCTATAAAATTTTAAAAATGCATATTTCTTCTCTGAGTGTGACTGATTTAAAAAAATAGGAAAATAATTCCTGAAAATATCGTTGGATTACACAATTTAAGTTTTGCATTCAGATTTTAAAAGTATCCTGTTCAAAGATAAATATGAATTGAAACAGTTGGAAGTTTCATTGAAATTTCATAACAAAGGACTTCAGAAAAAAACAAAAGACAAAAAGACTTCTAATGTTATAATGTATTGAAAGGGAAATCATTATAATATACAGTCTATTTCTATTTTATATAGAAATAAAACTTTTTCCAAGTTACTTAGAGACAAATCAAACGTTCAGATTTGGGATCCCAACCTTCCTTTGAAAATGGCAAATTTTAATTCATAATTAAACATACCCAGAATTAATGTCCCCAATCTATTATATTCATATCATAAATATGAGGGTAAACATTTTGGTTTATGATAGAACTTGTACTTCTTACTCTGACAAGAGTTGTGTCTTATACTAATATCTTGGTAAAATTTTAAATTTTATTTTCTAAAGATAAAAGCATAGGTAGTATTTTGTTGTTTTATGACCACCACCAGCATCTATTGAGCATTAAAGTTTCTTCAATCACATTGTTTCTCTGAAGTAGATCCAAATATTAAATTTTATTGTGTTCCTCATTTGCATAATAATGTGAAACCTATAGAATAGTAAATAGTGAGAATGTAACATATTGAGAATAACTTATAGCACAATGGCTTATATATAGCATTGAAATAATAATGAGCCCTTGTTTCAAAATTAAACATAATGATTTTTGTTCCTTTATAACTATGAATAGTTTCTAGTTCTCTATTTTTTCCTTCCTTTTTTAAAAAAATTATGATAACACTCACTATTTTTATCAATCTGTCTCCATTGCTTCAACTCTTCCATCTTTTCTATCTCATTGGTAGGGCCATATAACTTTTGAACACTTTATTGTAATAGAGAAGACCAGAGTATAGAATCCAGCTCTAACTTTTAACTGTAAATTGGTCTTCTGCATTGAGGAACATCTAGATGCAAGGTTTTGGAGTCATTATTAATGACCTTCTCTTTCTTGCTTACTTTTCAAAATATGATTTTTAATGTCTTTTTCAAAGTTGTAACTTTTCCCTCTGCTTCTCTCTCTCTCTCCCACATCTCTTCCTCTCTCTCTTCCTTCCTCCAAATTGTATAAATCCTAATTACAAATACTTTTACTCAATTATATCTTTGTGAGAGACCAAATATTTTTGCAAAAAAAAAATCTAAAATATTCAAGAAAACCAACTGTAAAAATTGTATAAGTAATAAGAGAGTCAGTAAATAGGGCAGATAAAAGAACAACACAAACTAATAGTTTTCTGTACCAAAACAAAAACACATTAAAAGATGTAATGAAAATATTCTCATAACAGCACAATAGGATAATTCCTAGAAATATACATATTATATTGTGAGACAAAAATGAATAAAATTTAAAACTTTACTGAATATCAGCTCTGCTATATATTAATTCTATGATTTTAGCAAAAATTACTTAATTCTCTAATCTTTAGTTTCTTCACATAAAAAATAAGATTTATGGCTTCTAACTCAGCTGACAGTTGTTGAGATAAACAAGCAAACTATAAAACCCTGACATGTTTCTGTACCCATTAAAAAACAAAATCACTGCTTGCACAGGTAATGACTATATATCTCTCAATCTGATTTTCTGGTGATAGTGTTTTTGACCTCTACCTTAAGAAGCACTATTCTTTTGAACAAATGTGAGAACAATTTAAATCTGTGTAACAATATAAAGGGTTTAAAATTAAATTTGGGACTATGGTCAATATTTCCCTACCATAATTCTCATGTTAAATAATAATTAATTATTATTAGACATTATTAGATGTTAATTATTATTAGACATTATTAGAAATGTCTTTTTTAAATTCTCAAATTTCATCTTTCTTTTCTTAATTAATGGCAGCTCAGAAGAGTGAAAATGGCTGGAGATTGTTTAAATTGGTAGAAATCCTTTAGGAAGCTATATGGTGGTACAGGGAGAGATTTAGAGACATCTCTACTCTTGGCCCTGTTGAACTTGTTTATAGGAACATAAAAAAATAAAATAACTGAAAATATTTTTAAATACACTGAATAATTATTTATAAAGTTTAATATAAGAAAGATTAAAAATACTAATAATGCATAATTTATCACATAAATGACAAGGTATATTTAAGGCTATTAAATGTGCAAAACCATTCATCTTAAATACCTTTTAACACCATGGACATTAATATTGATATACATACATGCATACACACGTGCAACATTACAAAGAGAGATATCTACTCTATCATCATTCCTATTTAAAAGATAAATGTGGAGGAGACCTTCAAGACGGCAGAGGAGTAAGACATGGAGATCATCTTCCTCTACAGAAATACGTCAGAAATACATCTACATGTGGAACAACTCCTACAGAACACCTACTGAACGCTGGCAGAAGACCTCAGACTTCCCAAAAGGCAAGAAACTCCCCACGTACCTGGGTAGGGCAAAAGAAAAAAGAAAAAACAGAGAAAAAAGAATAGGGACAGGACCTGCACCTCTGGGAGGGAGCTGTGAAGGAGAAAAAATTTCCACACACTAGGAAGCCCCTTCACTGGTGGATAGGGGGTGGCGGGGGGAAAGCTTTGGAGCCACTGAGGAGAATTCAGCAACGGTGTGCAGAGAGCAAAGTGGAGAGATTCCCACACAGAGGATCGGTTTTGACCAGCACTCACCAGCCCCAGAGGCTTGTCTGCTCACCTGCCAGGGTGGGTGGTGTCTGGGAACTGAGGCTGTGACATCGGAGGTCAGATCCCAGGGAGAGGACTGGTGTTGGCTGCATGAACACAGCCTGAAGGGGGCTAGTGTGCCACAGCTAGCCGGGAGGGAGTCTGGGGAGAAGTCTGGACCTGCCGAAGAGGCATGAGACCATTGTTCTGGGGTGCATAAGGAGAGGGGATTCAGAGCACCACCTAAATGAGCTCCAGAGATGGGCACCAGCCGTGGCTATCACTGCGGACATCAGAGACTGGCATGAAACACTAAGGCTGCTGCTGCAGCCACCAAGAAACCTGTGTGCAAGCACAGGTCACTATCCACACCTCCCTTCCTGGAAGCCTGTGCAGCCTGCCACTGCCAGGGTCCCGTGATCCAGGGACAATTTCCCCAGGAGAACACACAGCACACCTCAGGCTGTTGCAATGTCATGACAGCCTCTGCCGCCACAGGCTTGCCCCGCATTCTGTACCCCTCTCTCCCCAGAGCCTGAGCCAGAGCCCCTGAATCAGCTGCTACTATAACCCTGTGCTGTGTGAGTGAAGAACAGACTCCCTCAGGTGACCTACACTCAGAGGTGGGGCCAAATCCAAAGCTGAACACCAGGAGCTGTGCGAACAAAGAAGAGAAAGGGAAATTTCTACCAGCAGCCTCAGGAGCAGTGGATTAAATCTCCACAATCACCTTTATGTACCCTGCATCTCTGAAATACCGGAATAGAAAACAAATCATCCCAAAATTGAGGTGGTAGACTTTGAGAGCAACTGTATACTTTAGGTTTGCTTTCTGCACCTAATTTGTTTCTGGTTTTATGTTTATCTTAGTTTAGTATTTAGAGTTTATTATCATTGGTAGATTTGTTTATTGATTTGGTTGCTCTCTTCCTTTTTTGTTTTACATATATATATATTTTTTTCCCCCTTTTTCTCTCTTTGTGACTGTGTATGTGTATGCTTCTTTGTGTGAGTTTGTCTGTATAGCTTTGCTTTTAACATTTGTTCTAGGGTTCTGTCTGTCCGTTTTTTTTGTTTGTTTGTTTCTTCTTTGTTCATTTTAGTATAGTTTTTAGTGCTTCTTATAATTGGTGGATTTGTTTTTTGGTTTGGTTGCTCTCTTTTTTCTTTCTTTCTTAATTACTTTTAAATTTTTTTATTTTTAATAATTCTTTTATTTTTTATTTAAATAACTTTATTTTATTTTATTTTATTTTCTTCTTTCTTTCTTTCTTTTTTTTCTCACATTTATTCTGAGCCGAGTGACTCACAGGGTCTCTGTACTCCGGCCAGGTGTCAGGGCTGTGCCTCTGAGGTTGGAGACCTGAGGGCAGGACATTGGACCACCAGAGACCACCCAGCCCCACGTAATATCAAATGGCAAAGGCTCTCCTAGAGATCTCTGTCTCAACACTAAGACCCAGCTCCACTCAACAACCAGCAAGCTACAGTGTTGGACACCCTATGCCAAACAACTAGCAAGACAGGAACACAACCCCACCCATTAGAAGAGAGGCTGCCTAAAATCATAATACGTTCACAGACACCCCAAAACACACCACTGGTTGCGGCCCTGCCCACCAGAAAGACAAGATTCAGCCTCATCCACCAGAAAACAGGCACCAGTCCTCTCCACCAGGAAGCCTACACAAGCCAATGAACCAACCTCACCCAGTGGAGGCAGACACCAAAAACAACGGGAGCTACGAACTTGCAGCCTGTGAAAAGGAAACCCCAAACACAGTAAGTTAAGCAAAATGAGAAGACAGAGAAACACACAGCAGATGAAGGAGCAAGACAAAAACTCACCAGACCAAACAAATGAAGAGGAAATGGGCAGTCTACCTGAAAAAGAATCAGAGAAATGATAGTAAAGATGATCCAAAATCTTGCAAAAAGAATGGAGAAAATACAAGAAACATTTAACAAGGACTTAGAAGAACTAAAGAGCAAACAAACAATGATGAGCAACACAATAAATGAAATTAAAAACTCTCTAGAAGGAATCAATAGCAGAATAAATAAGGCAGAAGAATGGATAAGTGAACTGGAAGATAAAATAGTGGAAATATCTACCACAGAGCAGAATAAAGAAAAAAGAATGAAAAGAATTGAGGACAGTCTCAGAGACCACTGGGACAACATTAAATGCACCAACATTCGAATTATAGGGCTCCCAGAAGAAGAAGAGAAAAAGAAAGGGACTGAGAAAGTATTTGAAGAGATTATAGTTGAAAACTTCCCTAATATGGGAAAGGAAATATTCAATCAAGTCCAGGAAGTGCAGAGATCCCATACAGGAAAAACCCAAGGTGAAACACACCTAGACATATATTAATCAAACTATCAAAAATTAAATACAAGAAAAAATATTAAAAGCAGCAAGGAGAAAACAACAAATAATATACAACCAAATCCCCATAAGGTTAACAGCTGATCTTTCAGCAGAAACTCTGCAAGCCAGAAGGGAGTGGCAGGACATATTTAAAGTGATGAACGGGAAAAACCAACAACCAAGATTACTCTACCCAGCAAGGATCTCATTCAGATTTGACGGAGAAATTAAAACCTTTACAGACAAGCAAAATCTAAGAGAATTCAGCACCACCAAACCAGCTTTACTACAAATGCTAAAGGAACTTCTCTAGGCAGGAAACACAAGATAAGGAAAAGACCTACAATAACAAACCCAAAATAATTAAGTAAATGATAATAGGAATAAACATATCAATAATTACCTTAAATGGATTAAATGCTCCGACCAAAAGACATAGACTGGCTGAATGGATACAAAAACAAGACTTCTATATATGCTGTTTAAAAGAGACCCCCTTCAGACCTAGAGACACCTACAGACTGAAAGTGAGGGGATGGGAAAAGATATTCCATGTAAATGGAAATCAAAAGAAAGCTGGAGTAGCAATTCTCATATCAGAAAAAATAGGCTTTAAAATAAAGACTTTTACAAGAGACAAAGAAGGACACTACATAATGATCAAGGGATCCAAGAAGAAGATATAACAATTGTAAATATTTATGTACCCAATATAGGAGCACCTCAATACATGAGGCAAATGCTAACAGCCATAAAAGGGGAAATTGACAGTAACACAATAATAGTGGGGGATTTTAACAACCTACATTCACCAATGGACAGATCATCCAAAATGAAAATAAATAAGGAAACACAAGCTTTAAATGATACATTAAACAAGATGGACTTAATTAATATTTATAGGACACTCCATCCAAAAACAACAGAATACACTTTCTTCTCAAGTGCTCATGGAACATTCTCCAGGATAGATCATATCTTGGGTCACAAATCAAGCCTTGGTAAATCTAAGAAAATTGAAATTGTATCAAGTATCTTTTCCAAAGACAACACTATGAGATTAGATATCAATTACAGGAAAAAATCTGTAAAAAATACAAACACATGGAGGCTAAACAATACAGTACTTAATAACCAAGAGATCACTGAAGAAATCAAAGAGGAAATCAAAAAATACCTAGAAACAAATGACAATGAAAACAGGATGACCCAAACCTATGGGATGCAGCAAAAGCAGTTCTAAGAGGGAAGTTTATAGCAATAAAATTCTACCTCAAGAAAGAAGAAACATTACACCTAAAGCAATTAGAGAAAGAAGAACAAAAAAACCCCAAAGTTAGAGGAAGGAAAGAAATCATAAAGATCAGATCAGAATTAAATGAAAAAGAAATGAAGGAAACAATAGCAAAGACCAATAAAACTAAAAGTTGGTTCTTTGAAAAGATAAACAAAATTGATAAATCATTAGCCAGACCCATCAAGAAAAAAAGGGAGAAGACTCAGATCAATAGAATTAGAAATGAAAAAGGAGAAGTAACAACTGACACTGCAGAAATACAAACGATCATGAGAGATTACTACAAGCAACTATATGCCAATAAAATGGGCAACCTAGAAGAAATGGACAAATTCTTAGAAATGCACAACCTTCTGAGACTGAACCAGGAAGAAATAGAAAATATGAACAGACCAATCACAAGCACTGAAATTGAAACTGTGATTAAAAATCTTCCAACAAGCAAACCCCAGGACCAGATGGCTTCACAGGCAAATTCTGTCAAACATTTAGAGAAGAGCTAACACCTATCCTTCTTAAACTCTTCCAAAATATAGCATAGGGAGGACCACTCTCAATCTCATTCTAGGAGGCCACCATCACCCTGATACCAAAATCAGACAAAGATGTCACAAAGAAAACTACAGGCCAATATCAATAATGAGCATAGATGCAAATATCCTCAACAAATTACTAGGAAACACAATCCAATAGCACATTAAAAGGATCATACACCATGATCAAGTGGGGTTTATCCCAGGAATGCAAGGATTCTTAAATATACACAAATCAACCAATGTGATACACCATATTAACAAACTGAAGGAGAAAAACCATATGATCATCTCAATAGATGCAGAGAAAGCTTTTGACAAAATTCAACACTCATTTATGATAAAAACCCTCCAGAAAGTAGGCACAGAGGGAACTTACCTCAATATAATAAAGGCCATATATGACAAACCCACAGCCAACATCGTTCTCAGTGGTGAACAACTGAAACCATTTCCACTAAGATCAGGAACAAGACAAGGTTGCCCACTCTCACCACTATTATTCAACATACTTTTGGAAGTGTTAGCCACAGCAATCAGAGATGAAAAAGAAATAAAAGGAATCCAAATCAGAAAAGAAGAAGTAAAGCTGTCACTGTTTGCAGATGACATGATACTATACATAGAGAATCCTAAAGATGCTACCACAAAACTACTTGAGCTAATCAATGAATCTGGTAAAGTAGCAGCATACAAAATTAAGGCACAGAAATCTCTTGCATTCCTATACACTAATTATGAAAAATCTGAAAATGAAATTAAGAAAACACTCCCGTTTACCATTGCAACAAAAAGAATAAAATATCTAGGAATAAAACTACCTAAGGAGACAAAAAACCTGTATGCAGACAATTATAAGACTCTGCTGAAAGAAATTAAAGATGATACAAACAGATGGAGAGGTATACCATGTTATTGGATTGGAAGAATCAACATTGTGAAAATGACTCTACTACCCAAAGCAATCTACACATTCAATGCAATCCCTATCAAACTACCACTGGCATTTTTCACAGAACTATAACAAAAAATTTCACAATTTGTATGGAAACACAAAAGACTCCAAATAGCTAAAGCAATCTTGAGAAAGAAAAATGGAGCTGGAGGAATCAGTCTCCCTGACTTCAGACTATACTACAAAGCTACAGTAATAAAGACAGTATGGTACTGGCACAAAAACAGAAATATAGATCAATGGAACAAGATAGAAAGCCCAGAGATAAACCCACGCACATATGGTCACCTTATCATTGATAAAGGAGGCAAGAACATACAGTGGAGAAAAGACAGCCTCTTCAATAAGTGGTGCTGGGAAATCTGGAGAGCTACATGTAAAAGAATGAAATTAGAACACTCCATAACACCATACCCAAAAATAAACTCAAAATGGACTAAAGACCTAAATGTAAAGACAGACACTATGAAACTCTTAGAAGAAAACATAGGCAGAACACTCTATGACATAAATCACAGCACGATCCCTTTTGACCCACCTCCTAGAGAAATGGAAATAAAAACAAAAATAAACAAATGGGACCTAATGAAACTTAAAAGCTTTTGCACAGCAAAGGAAACCTTAAACAAGAAGAAAAGACAACCCTCAGAATGGGAGAAAATATTTGCAAATGAAGCAACTGACAAAGAATTAATCTCCAAAATTTACAAGCAGCTCATGCAGCTCAATATCAAAAAAAACAAATAACCCAGTCCAAAAATGGGCGGAAGGCCTAAATAGACATTTCTCCAAAGCAGATATACAGATTGCCAACAAACACATGAAAGAATGCTCAACATCATTAATCATTAGAGAAATGCAAATCAAAACTACAGTGAGATATCATCTCACACTGGTCAGAATGGCCATCATCAAAAAATCTACAAACAATAAATGCTGGAGAGGGTGTGGAGGAAAGGGAACCCTCTTGCACTGTTGGTGGGAATGTAAATTGATACAGCCACTATGGAGAACAGTATGGAGGTTCCTTAAAAAACTACAAATAGAACTACCATATGACCCAGCAATCCCACTACTGGGCATATACCCTGAGAAAACCATAATTCAAGAAGAGTCATGTACCACAGTGTTCATTGCAGCCCTGTTTACAATAGCCAGGACATGGAAGCAACCTAAGTGTCCATCAACAGATGAATGGGTAAAGAAGATGTGGCACATATATACAATGGAATATTACTCAGCCATAAAAAGAAACGAAATTGAGTCATTTGTAGTGAGGTGGATGGACCTAGAGTCTGTCCTACAGAGTGAAGTAAGTCAGAAAGAGGAAAACAAATACCATATGCTAACACATATATACGGAATCTAAAAAAAAAAAAAAAAAGGTCATGAAGAACCTAACGTCAAGATGGGAATAAAGACGCAGACCTACTAGAGAATGGACTTGAGGATATGGGGAGGGGGAGGGGTAAGCTGGGATAATGTGAGAGAGTGGCATGGACACTACCAAATTTAAAATAGATAGCTAGTGGGAAGCAGCTGCATAGCACAGGGAGATCAGCTCGGTGCTTTGTGACCGCCTGGAGGGGTGGGATGGGGAGGGTGGGAGGGAGGATGATGCAAGAGGGAAGAGATATGGGGATATATGTATATGTATAACTGATTCACTTTGTTATAAAGCAGAAACTAACACCCCATTGTAAAGCAGTTATACTCCAACAAATATGTGTAAAAAAAAATAAAAGAGAATGAAAAAAGAAGGAACTCATATGTCCAACAGGAAGCATAATTAAATTTTTTATTTCCATGAAAAAAAAAGAACTGAAAGAAATTTAGAATGTCTTAAAATCACACTAAGATACCAAGACTGAAGAAACATTAATTTTTATTTAGAAGCATAATTTCAGTTTGTTTGGAAAATGAGTACATGTACAGGAGGCCTGGTGGGTAGGAAGATAATTTTTGAGACTATGTTTTTACAGTAAAGCAAAGATGATGACTTATTGAAGTTAGGTGGTGGCAGAAGGGATAAAGAAGAGGAAACATCTGTTTAAGCTCTCTCAGAATTACATTACATAGGAACCGGCTGTGGGGGGGGGGGGGGAGTGAGGAAAAGACACAGAGAAACATTTTCAGGTTTCTGGCTTGATCTCTAGGCCACACGGTTGTACAATTCATTGAGATAAGAAATATAAGAGTAGAGAATTATTTGAGAGAGGTGCTGATGACTACAGCTTTGGATGTTTAAGAAAACAGTTAAAAGCATCTCAGGATAGCAGTTTGGGAATCAGCAGTATACAGATGGTAGTTTTGGCTACTGAAATACAGGAAATCATCCAGATAGAATGTATAAGAATGAAAAGGAAAAGGAAAAAACAAACAAAACAAAAACAACACTGAGTAATACTACATTTTATGAAAAGTCAAGGAAAAAGTCCACAATTAAGAATGGAAAATGGAGACTAAAAATATTGGAGCATATTGTTATAAACATCAATTGGAAAATGTATCCCAAAGATGTGTGTGAAGTCAAGAGGCCCATTACTGTTGAGACATCGAGAACAGTGAAGGATGAAAAATGTTCTTGGATTTAGCATTAGTGAGATCAGCTTCAGTGGTGTGGTAGAATAGCAGTCTGATTACAAGCATGGTAAGGAATGCAGGTGAGTTCTATCAACAATTAAGAACATGATAAATGCTGGTGAGTTTGGTCAGATTTGGTGCTGAAGGGGAGAAAAGGTAGGAGGAATTGGTAGAGTAGCTCAGGGGTTGAAATAGAGTTGTTTTTTTTTTGTTTTATGCCTCTGTTTACTTTCTTGTTTTTAAAGATGAAAAAGATGTAGGCATCTTGAAATGCTAGCGAGCAGAAACAAGAAGAGAAGTGGGAGTGTTGAAGATAAAGAAGAAAGGATAATCACTGGATGATGTACCTAAGAAAGGTAGGATATGGGATCCAGAGTTTAAGTTGAGGGATCGGCTTTTGCAGGAAATGGGACTTTGTGTGTGTGTGTGTGTGTGTGTGTGTGTGTGTCAAAGGGTGAAGAAAGAAAGCCAATTGCTAAATAAGTCTAGTTGAGAGAAGTTAAGTTAGTTCAGATTTTATAGTTACTCTTGTCTTTGTGAATTGGGAGCTATTCATCTATTGAAAAGGAAGAGAGTGGTTACAAAGTCCACAGTTTCAGAAAAGGGTAATATTTTTGAAATGCTTTCTGTGGAAAATGTGATAAATTTCTGGTTATAAAAATAGATTGCTGCTCAACATCAATGATCCAGGTATAGTTACTAGCTATTAATTTATAGCCAGACCGATTTACAATTAGCTTACTCCAGGGTTGAGGTTTTCTACAAGGAAGTTCAGATGGGAAGAGAATGAAATAAAGAAGAGGCTCCTGACTTAATAGTGGTGAACAAAATGGACCTTGGAACTTCATCTAAATTAGAAAGGTAGTTGAGATAAGGTATTAATAGATAAGAAAAAAGTAAAGGAATCATATAGAAGGCCTTGAGAAGTCAAAGAATACAGTTGGAAGGGCTAAGGAAGCTAGAAATGTAGAAAGTTATAGTCAGAATGGAATGACTTGTTTTACTCATTTCCCAAAAATAAAGTTCTAATTAAAATATTTCATTTTCAAATTATAGTGCAAATTATATGCCCTCTATACTATGAGTCAAAATGTAAATGTTTAGAATTGCCAGTCAACTTATTTAAATATGTGAACCTGTGCTTTTTAAAAGCAAGTGGAGGGTCTGTAGGTACTGCAGGCTGGTTGCTTTGCCTAAGGATTTAAGAAAAAAATGCAAACCCTGGGAGCCACTTCTGACAAGCGATCCCTCACAATCCCTAGTTATCCAGAAACCCAAATCTAATCATGTTGCTATCTTTTAATACATTCAATAGATTGACATTTTTGTAAATAACGGTACCAAAACCTTAGCATGTTATGTAAAGTACTTCCTGATTTGGCTTTTACCAACCCATTTTCTGTTCTATCTCTTACATGTTGACATTGTTAAAGCCATACCTTATCAAACCTTGCTTTTGTAACTTTACAATTGCTCTTTCATTTACCTGAAAAAAAACTTTCTCTTCCATGTCCAAATAATAAATTCCTAGACATTTTAAAGTTCAATTTAAATATTTCTCCTAAAAAGGCTTCATAATCCTTCCTTAACTTTGCCTCCCCAAATCTCATTAAACAGAGAGAATCTATCTTTTATACACTGACTGAATCACATTCATACAAGTAGTGCATTTGGAGACACATTTTTATTTTTATATTCCTCTCACCACTGTGAGACTGTAAGCTCCTTTTTAAACTATGTTAAAAGACAAACTGAGACATTAAAATTTTTTAGGAGTTTATTTGAGCAAAAATTGATTAGAATTGGGCAGCATCCATTGTAGCAGATAGAAAGGAGTTCTGAGTAGCTGTACAAAATGGAAGGCTTTTATAGGCAGAAGGGAGCAGGATGTTAAACTAGGCCAATAAGTGGGTTGGTTATGTTCCTGGTGAATTTAAGGTTCTTGTTTCGTCACGAAAGAATTCGGAGACTAAGTGATAGATGAGAAGTGCATTTATTTAGAGAGAAACACACTCTGTCCACAGACAGAGTGTAGGCCATCTAGGAAGGCAAGAGGCTTTGAAATATGGTGTGTTTAGTTTTTATGGACTGGGTAATTTCATAGGCTAATGAGTGGGAGGATTATACCAATTATTTGGGGGGAGGGGCAGGGATTTCCAGGAATTGGGCCACACCCACTTTTTGGCCTTTTATGGTTAGCCTCAGAACTGTCATGGAGCTGTTGGGTGTGTCATTTAGCATATGCTAATGTGTTACAATGAGCATATAATGAGGCTCAAGGTCCACTGGAAGGCGAATCTTCCACCATCTTGGGCCTAGTTGGTTCTCACTAGTTTTTGTCATGTGCAATGAGTATCTCATTCTTTTAAAAGTTGTGCCCTGCCCCCTTCCCTCCTGTTTCAGTTATTGCAAGGTTACTTTCCTTTAGGGGATGACAGGGGTTGTCAGGCAGATTACCTAACTAGTGATGATCAGGCAATTTCTGATTGACTGGTTTAATATTTCATTTCCAGGAGAGCCAAAACTGTAATTAAATTAAGTCTTGGTTGGTAATGTGAGGCTTAGCATAAGCTGCTCCCTTTGGGGCCTGTTGTCTTGTTTTTTTTAAGTTTGCATATGGTTGGTATTTAACAAATGACATTTTATTAAAACTTAAAAGTGGTTCTGTTTTGCCTGTTGGAAGGACAAATAAAAATTTTAAAATAAGAGATTTAATTCTCCCTGTTGAAAATAAGGGAAAAGACTTTTCTCCTTCCCTTTTTCTTAGAGTGTTTACTGCAGAAAACTTCAAAGTACTTTCTCCTCTCTTTGAAATGTGTATAAATCTTTTTATCAGCTTTATGACCCAGGGATGCCTTTCTGGAGAACTCAGAAACTCTCTCTTTAATATGTAAACATCAAGGAAAGTAACATCCATTTCTCCCAGTTTCTGTGGAAGGATGGGAACCTAACTTCAGTGGGCACCTTGCTCCGAGTTACAAACCTAGCTCTAGTCCTAAAGGTAGGAGAAGTTTGTTTTCCTCTGGTTAAAGCCAGTTAGCTGACACAGATGGTCACTCAAATTACCAGGCGAATCTAGTATGAACTATGTGTGACAAACGGTGCTGCCAAGTTCTCTTACTTGAAGACTGCTTATTGTTTGTCTTGAGAACATGTATGTAATGGGTTGTGTATGCTTGGCTGCGTAAAATAGTGAGAATTATTTCCGTTTGGGCAGTCTCTTAGTGTATTGCCAGGATGGACATCATATTGTCATTTAATGCTTATTCAGTAATGCTTTCTCTCTTTATGACCTTTGTGAAGAGGTTTTCTAGGTTGAGAGACTCTTAGGGTGCGGGGTGCAAGAACTTTCCTGTGCCCTCATGACAAGATTAGGGTCCTAAGATTTTGTTTTTAATTATAGTTCACCAACACTCTCAAGGTGAATGATACATGTTCATTGTAAAAAAACCACGAAAATTAAAAATAACTTTAAAACCCAGATTTAACTAGTACTAGCATTTTGGTTATATATTTAATTTTTATATTAATGGGTTATTTGTATATATATTTTATAAAATATAGTTTATGTGTACATAATAAATTACCTGTATGAAGTATATATGAACTTTACCCATATACATTGTATGTAAATTATTCATTTCTTCCTCTACGCTAGTTTTGCCATCAATCCTATTCGTATACTTTTTATATCTCAAGAATTATTTAAATTGTGTCATCTTCTTATAGCACCTTCTCATGTTTCATAGTTTTTGGCAGGAACTAACCTCATTAATTTTAGCAATACCTATACTTTATTAATTTCAAGGTGATTTCAAGTTTTATTCATGTATTTCTTTTTTCTTTAATTAAAAGGTTCTCCCTGATATGTAAGAAAAAGGTCACATATAGAGGGTAGGTCATTTAAATTTTAGTAATTTTTGTCTTAACTACAGTAAAGGCATCAAAATATAGGTATGTAAAATATAGATATGAAATAACTAAGATTTTTACTTCTTGTGTCAGTTGAGTTGAATTTATTGGCATAAAGTTGCTTAAATATTCCTTAATATTCCTACATCTTTTAATATATCTGGGGTTTGTGGCAATATCCTTTCATTAATTTCTATAATTGGAAAACTTTTTCTTGCTTGCTTGATCAGTCTTTTTAGTAATTTTTACTTAACTTCTGCTAAATTGCTAATTTTTCAGTGATTTTATTAATCTTTTCAAAGAACTGACTTAGGCTATTTAATTTCCTAATTTTCTCTGTTAATGGTTCTCTATTTCACTGAGTTCAGCTCTTATCTTTATTTTTTCTACCTTTTTTTGTTTCTAATTTTCCCTTTTTTCTACTTTCTTATGGTGGAAACAAATGACTATTTTAAACTTTTGTACTTTTCTGATGAAAGCTGTAAACTTCTATCATATTAGTGTTTTAGTTGGACTCCACAGATTTGCACTTTTATTTTCAATCTTGTTCGGTTTGAAATATTTTCTAATTTCCCTAGTAATTTTTTACTCAAATAATGGGTTAATTGGTATGTTATTTTAATTTCCAAATATTTGAAGAATTTCTATATCTTTCCCTATTGATGCTAATTTAATTCAATTTTAGCCAGGGAACACATTCTGTAAGATATCAGTAATTTCATAGTTCTTGGGGCTTATAGACTATCATCAAGCATATAGCCTAACTTGGTGAATATTTTATGTATACTGATAAGAAATTACCATTTCATCTTCCTGGTTCTGTCTTTGTTAGAGCAGGCCAGCTTACTTGATTTATCTATTAGTGTGAGCTTGTGGCAATTATTCTATAGGGTGGTATTTACACCAAAGTATTGTCTTTTCTTGAATCTCACCAAGGGACTCACTGAGGTTTCACTACTCTTGCTGGGTCATAAATCTAACGTCCACCACACTACACAACCTTTACTATCCCCATTCATCTTTCAGCCCTGTAGCAGGTGATCTTTGTAATACCTCTTAGAGTTGAGCTTTGAGCATGAGTAGCCCAGACCTTGGTCAAGCATTTATGGTGAATTCTGACACAGACTACCTTTTCCCATGCGATTCTTTCTTTTCAAAAACCTATCTTGAAAATTCCTTCTACATTAGCAGCTTGGAACTTCAATATTTGTTTTCTCTGCTCAGTGACACTGCAACCCTTGCTTGGATTTCATCTTCATTCAGAAAAGTGTCCCAAGGCAGAAACTTAAGGGGATCATGACATTTTCCTCATGCATTTTCCTTCTTTCAAAGATCACAGTCATAAGCTGCCTATTGGTCAGTGCCTGAAAACTGTTGCCTAATATATTGTGTCCAGTTTTATAAATAATTGT
Organism: Balaenoptera physalus; assembly: GCF_965194825.1. Lineage (NCBI taxonomy): Eukaryota > Metazoa > Chordata > Mammalia > Artiodactyla > Balaenopteridae > Balaenoptera > Balaenoptera physalus. The sequence continues at coordinate 45,096,885 of NC_138891.1, forward strand.
TTTTGATGGAAGGGTAAGACTGGTACCAGTTACTCTTTCATAGCTGGAAGTAAAAATCCAACCACACTTCTGGAGTATAGTTGAGAAACCACTGAATAAGTGTTTTCTGTCTCTTATCATCATAGGCTTGAACTTATATAACAATAAAGCTATTTGTAACCCTTTAATAGGGAGAGAAATAGATATGATGTGGACAGTTATGTAATCCTTATGGGTACTATTTCCCTCAACTGTAGAGATAATAATACCAATTTTCAGAGTTGTTACCAGATTTAAGTATAACAATATATGTAAGGTATCTGTCACATTGAAAGTATATAGATTTTAACATTTCTCTCTAATTAAAAGAATGTGTATATATATATATATATATATACTTGTTTTTTGGTTTCACATCCATTTCAAAGTCCACATTGTTCCACTCAGTATCAAAGTTCCTCTGCAAATTGCTTTCTCAGCCAAACACTCAGAAATAGTGTATAATTCCTTAGGGTAATATTAATACCATAAAAAGTGTAATCTATATCTATAACCTTTTTGAAAACTTTGAAGATTACATATCTTTGTTTTTGTCGATTTCCTTTCCTTTATTCTCCTTCCCTATAATCCTTTCAAACAAATGCTTTTACTTTTCTTTTCATTTGATAATCCTATAAGCATATTATCTCTAGAGATGATTAGTGTCCTCTGGAGTGACTTTGGACATTTGCTCACTCTCATTTACAAAGAGGGAACTGATGAGGGAGGTAAGCAAGGGTTTGCTCATCTTGTATTTTATTAAGGTATATATTACAAATAATAACACTGTATGTGTGCCTGGCAGTTCAGTTGTCAGAGGAAAACAGGGCCATGTATCGCTTTCTTTTTTTTTTTTTTTTAAAGTTTAATTTTTTTTTAATTTATTTATGGCTGTGCTGGGTCTTAGTTTCTGTGCGAGGGCTTTCTCTAGTTGCGGCAAGTCGGGTCCACTCTTCATCGCGATGCACGGGCCTCCCATTATCGTGGCCTCTCCTGTTGAGGAGCACAGGCTCCAGACGCGCAGGCTCAGTAATTGTGGCTCACGGGCCCAGCCGCTCCGCGGCATGTGGGATCCTCCCAGACCAGGGCTCAAACCCGTGTCCCCTGCACTGGCAGGCAGACCCTCAACCACTGCGCCACCAGGGAAGCCCCCATGTATCGCTTTATAGAAGAAACAATAGCACATTATCATTGGGAACAATTCCATAGCCTTTCAGGGAAATTTTTTACCAGTTCAATAAAAGACCCAGGAAGAATTTTTTTTTTTTAATAAAAAGCCACATAATTTTGTTCCCAATATTTTGGCCTCAAATTGGTCACAACCAATGCTCATTGTTGGGCTACCTCATAAGAAACATAGGGGGTTTTGACCTTCTTTACCCACATTTGTTGAGCATCCTGCATGAACCATGTTCATTCTTTAGTCTGTTAGTCAGAAGTAGTCCTAGCCTAGAACCTCCTGCTAAATTTTAATTTTGAAGACTGTTTTTTGGTTTGGCTTTGTTTTTTTTGAGAGGCACAGCCCGAGGGAAGGATTTTAATATCATAGAAAAATAGTTGCAAATTTATTTTCCTTTATATTTTTTAGCAAGTAGATTTACTCAAAATGTATTAAATGAAGTTAAACTTTTTATCACTATGGTAAATGGAAAAGAAGAACCATCTGACAGCAAGAAGTGGTTTAAAATAAATACAGTGAAACTGCCATAATATTTTTAACTTCCAGCCAAGTACAATGTTTGGCAAAGGCTCTGAGACTAAGGCCTACTTCTCTTTTATAAAAAGGGAGATTAGCAAAAGTCAGGGGTTATTAAATATATCTTCATGCCAAAGTGAGACATTCCTCATGATGCCATCAGAAGGATTGAAACCAAATTGAAGACGGGATCATTTTCTACCCTATCTAATCCAATGTAATTTAAATACCTAAAATCATCTCTATATCAATATTAGCACTTGTCCCACATATTTGGAAAGGTTACCCTAGGGAAAAACCTTCTTAATCTTAGAATACAGATTCCATAGCTACCTGCATCTCCCCTGCACCTTTAGTAATCACTGTATACAAGGCATTATTCACCTAAATATAGAGAACCCCAACGAAAAATAGCAGCATCCTTTGGCATGTTTCCTAATTAAGAAAAATTATCAGTTGTATTTTCTTCTAGCTATGGTTTCAAGTATGATAAACAAATATATTAACTTTAAGAGTCCTGAAAAAGCGATCAGGTTTCATCAGAATAACAGGTCAGTCAGTGCAAACTGCAACATTGTCCAGAAATTCAGCACACCTGAGGAGCAGAGCAGGTGTTTTAAGGATTCAAGGTTTTAAAAAGAAACTGGTCCTCAATTATATATTTCACACTTACTTTCTTTAACTGAGCCCTTTAATGAATCTGTAGCTTCCTGAAGGCAATCATGATTGCCACGAGAAGATTTATATTTTTCTGTAAAAGTCTCAGGCACACTCATATAGACACACAGACAGACACACACACAAATAGTGCCCTGGGCAGAATCCAAACTACATCAGAAGGAAAATAGGAGACTGAAAACAGAAAATAGACAATAAGTGTCAAGAAAAGATATTTCACAACATGAGAACTTCAAAAAAAAATTAAAAACCTTCTGGAGTTACAATTCCAATAGAGTTCACAAAAACCTCTTTCTTTGCAGTATTGTTTATTACAGCACACTTTTCCCTCTTAGGTCCAAAGCAATAGGCTGGGCCTCCAGCATACTCACAGAAACATCTCAATTTCTCAAAACAGGCTCACGCTCGGCTCCAATCTTGCTTATAGGCAGAAGCTCACAGTATAATTTGAAGGATATTTGGAAAAAGCCCCTTCCCCACATTAATTATTGATCATTTCCCATTGATATATACGTAATGTATAGATTTTTGCAAATTCTTTCAACCTGGCGGGCCATTCTTTTCCATTTTCTGCCCTAGTAAACTCCTATTTCTCTTAAAAGCCAGGGCAAATCTCCTTTGTGACAATTCCTAGGCTTAAACTTCTTTTGCCTGTGCTCTCACATCCCTCTGTTATAGGGTTTATTGTTTCCTTCTATAGTTTTTCTTTGATAGCCTCCCTCTCTAGTCCAGAGATACTACTTTGAATCAGTTCCTGAGAAGTTCAGATACCAGCTTGGTTTTTTAATTAGTATTGAGACTTTGGGGATGACTTTTTCCAATTTCTTTAAAATTTTATTTTATGTTTTTAAATTTTAATGGCCTGTTTTCTTAATTAAAATGAAAATAGTGTCCCTTGTATTTTTTCTGAAGATTAAATAAAATAACATATGGAAAATGTTCAGCACATATTTGAGACTCCATAAATGGTGGTGATTAGTGTTATTTTTTTGAACTTTGAGTTACTCTAGGAAAAGGGTCACTTTTGATCCTGAGAGCTATAAAATTATTGTATATGACTTATTTTTGTATGCATTATAAGTTATATAGTAACTAGTATTTAATTTTATTAATAACTTCAAAGATACAAATAATTTCAAGGCACAGGGAAAGTTTGAGACCTCCAGCCCCACACCCTAGATTCTTTCTTCTTGCATTGAACATGCTTTGGTTCAGGTAATATGTGAGGCTTCCAAGTGGGGTATGTAGTCACCTCATTTACACAGGAAGAACCATTTAAGTCATGAAACACCTCAACTTTATAATCGGATAGGTACATCCCTTATATAGTATTTTTCATATACACCCTGCTCAAGGCATTTCATACATAAGGACCATTTAGTTTGTTAAGCAGGAGGTCTAGCTTTTGCACACTGATAGGCTTGGAAAGAGAACAAATGGATTGTAGAGCTACTGTCTGACCATTTACTTATTGTGTGTTTTATAAATTCTGTAAAGTTACTATTTATCCATGCTATTTCTCTTTAAATTACATATGTATATCCATTTGTGTGGATCCAGTTCAGTAGCTTTTTAATCCAGTTCAATAGCTTACAATGTAACAATTATGCATCTTTAATTGTTACAATCAGTTTCTGGAGTTATCATTGTCTATAGTAACAAATCTGGCTCCTTTCTCTCAAAGTCTTTTTCACATTTGACCAAGAATATTTGAGGCTTATTCGGTGCAGAAGGTATCAGACCTGCTTTCAAGTGCTAGACACGCAGAGAGAGATGCGAAGTGTAATTCATCCACAGTATTAAACTTTGACCCCAGCCACTTGGTGTCAGTGGTGACAACTCCATCCTCAGTCGCATGGCAGCTTTCCTACTGCTGAGATGACGGCTGTCCCTCCCGTATTCATGCACAGCCTCTGGGCTACCCTGCACAGTGCCAAAGTCAGTTCCTCCCACACACTCCTCCGGCCCTTAAACAGAGAAAATACCTACTTCTACTCAGGCAGAACCATCCGTGTTGCCGTAAAAATGCTAAGATTTTTAAGAATGCACGAGATCAAAATATTCAACTTTCAGTCTTTTTGACTTCCATAATAAGTCTAATTGGAACCCTTTGCCTCCCTTTCTTTCCATTACCTCAGTTGTTACAAACTACTATTTGCTCACTTGCACAACCAAAAGGGACCACTCAAGTGACTTCAAGCCTAGTAGCTGTGCTGAGCAAAGGGAACATTGTGTCCTTATCTTTCAGAGAGGGAATGTCACCCACACATAGATAAAGGTAAAATCAGCCTATATAATACTTTATTTCTACACTTGAACACAATGCCTGGCATGTATTAAGTGCTGATGAAACTATAGAAATATCTCAATTTATTCTATGTAGCTTATTACATACTTTTTATAGAGAACGTGTTCAATTTTAGCTATATCCTTAACTCGAATTTATGAAACACATATTGTTTTTGCCAGAGACTGTGCTAAGTACTTTACATATATTCTCTCATTTTATCATTACATCAGTTATACACAGTGAATATTATTATTTCCATTTAACAGGAAACAGTCTTATAGGTTTACCTGAATTGCTCATAGCTCCTAATGGAGCTGGAATTTGAATCTATTTCTTTCTGAATCTAGAAGCAAATGTTTAAAGAGCATGATAATACTCTCTGCTCATTACAATGCAAATATTCCTGTAATGAATAATATTATAACTCTTATTATCTTATTATGAAAGTGTTCCTCAGATGGCTTTCCTCTGTGATGTAACAAATTATACATTAGGAAGTATAATGCAGGCGAAGGAAGTATTTAAATGGTAGAACAAGAGAGGAAGGAGAAGAACTATGCCAAAATCAGCCAATATGACCTCCTTTATTATTCTGCTTTGCTCTAAGATATTAAGATTCAATCAGTTTGAACATGAGCATTTTTTAAAAATAAGCACTTTTACAGTTTTATTGTTTAGCATACATCACACACACAAATGCACAAATAGATGTGTCAAGTTGTACAAACTCAATATAGATGAATTAAAGTGGTATAGATTATTTGTTTTTATTCTTCCCTACAATCTGAATTGCATAAAATTAAAAAATCAAAATTTTTGATGGACTGGTCACTTTTTTCATCCAAATTATTAACCCATAAGAAATCGTATGTAAAATGTTAAGGTAGAATTTCATAAATCTACTATATTTGATATTCTATCTATCTCTGTTTATCAATCTGTATGTAACTTGTAAGCCCTCCACACTTCAGAGATCAGCAAAGATTATACATGCATTTAAACTCTTTAAAATAGAATTTGGAAAATTATTCAAGGTTGTGTTTATTGTTGTAAAATAGCAATGAGAGATAAGAGCATAAGGGTAAAGCCAATGAGATGTCATGGAAGTGTTAGCTACCCTTTTATCATAAAGGTTGTAATCATATTGCAAGATATGAGTGTATCATGTCAACATTTTGTACATATTAAACTTACACAAAGTTATATGCTGATTATATCTCAATAAAGCGGAACAAATAAAAAATATAATTTAATATGAAAAATCACTCAGGCATAATTTTTATTGGTAGACCAAATGGGTACTTAAACCATTTTAGAAGTGAATGCCACATTATTTCTATGTGTTGGCTATGTTCTCGTATACATTGTTATGTATTTAGTACTTACAAGTAAAGATGCTTTGGTGAACTTTAAAATTTAAATTTCCAGTTAGTTTCTGATAATGTGGTGGGATGTGATTTTTATAATTTCAGTTGTCTAGGAACATTTTGAAAACAGAGATCCATGTTCATTTTTTAATTTCCAGTGCTTTGCAAAATACCTAATTTACAATAACCATTGGGAAAATGAATAAGCTTTGAAGTAATAAATATATATTAATATGCTCATTTCAAAATTATTTTTGGCCAAATATTTCTTCATATTTCAGTTACATCTAGACACTCACTTGAAAATTTTATTACTTGCTACCACATTCAACATGTTACATGTATATGGCATTCAATCTGTCTTTGTGATAGCCTGATTAATACATTTCAATCTCAGAATTGAATATTAGCAGTTAATATAAACTTTAACATGTTACATACAGAGCCTGATTTTTCCCTGTTTCACATTTTTATCAATTTATTTGTAATATAGAAATTTTCATGTCATTTTTTAAGACTATCACCACTGATGATCACCATTTCCAGGCTTGAATATAGTCGAACAAGTAATCTCAGTGTAAAATCTCTACTATCTAGTATAGACAAAGCATGTATAACACTTTCAGAAATTAACAACTATCTTTTACACTTTTGTCTTATATTGCTATATATCCTCACATTTATGTTTGAGGTAATGTTAGAAATTATAGAAAGTTTTATTATTTAATCATTTGGGACAGAAGTAATGGGAAAGCAAAAATACCAAAATATTAGTTGAATTGTCAGGACTCCAAACCATGTACAATTCAGTCATTTGATATAGGCAGTGGGTCACTGAATGATTTTATTAATCCAAATGAGAAATTGACCCAGGTAATTATTCACTATTTATCCTTTTTGGAGAGCCTTTAATAAAATTTTTAAAAAACAATTGGGGGACAGATAATGCAAATATATCATTTAATTTTATAACTGTTAGAAAATATTTGAGCAATAAAAAGATCTCATTTATCCAGAGTTTACAATTTAGTAATCTCCTCTGCAGACCTTACTCTGCTGCTTAAAAATATTCTCTAGTTTCTGTAATAGTTCAAGACAAAGCAATACAACAAAGGACCTTCTTCTTGATCCAGCTGTGCCCTATTATTCTTTGACCTAAATTTTTCCTTCTCTTCAAAAGCTATCTTCATTTATATTGCTCGAAAGCCATCTTCTTTCATCTCTTATTATCCATTTATGTCTTCAGTCTTCGTTGCTTACAATTGCTTCTTTTTCCCTACCTCTCTACTGAAATTGCTCTCTCAAAGGTCATTAATGAGTTCCTTCTTCCCAAATACAACATACTTCAATCTCCTTATCTTCCTCAAATTCTTTTACTGTTTTGCACTGGAAAAGACTTTTTTTTTTTTTGGTCTCATTTAGTTACAAGGGAAGAATATGGTTAGATGTCTGATATTTGTCAACAAATCCCAAAAGAGGCATTACAACGATGATAAAGTTCATTGAACCTACAGCCTTAAGATTATACTGTTTTCAAAGTAGTCTTAAGGACCTCAACAAGAGGAAGGATTTTTTATATCTTTAATATTACCTTGCTAATATGACAACTACAGTCTAATTTGACTACTACAGTCTATTTCTATCTTGTTCTTATCTGTGTTAACATATTCAATCTCTTTCCTCTCTTCACCATCTATTCATCGTTGTCATATTAATCTTCCCACAAAAATTTTGGTTACATCAATTCCAATTTCAGTCAAGTCACAGCAGCAAACTGATGGCACATTCAAATTTGGTAATTTGAAGAGAGTTTAATAAAGAGATTTTAAAAACATGTTAGATGAGTGAAGAAAGAACACAAGGGATAATACCATGCCCAGGGACTTACATAACAATGTTTTTCCCATTATTGTACCATAAGGGGAGAGAGAAGGAAGTGATTTTTGGAACCCAGAGATAAAAATGGGCCATGTAAAGAGGCCACCTGTTGTAAAGGAGGTAGCCAGCTTCTCAGGAAGAAAATTTAGGACTATAAACCACTTAACTCCCCTTTCATCCACAGATGTCCTGCCACTGCTTCTGATTGGGCAATCCCAACTGGAAGCCCAAAAGCAAGGAATCAAGAATGTGGTTCAGATGGGTGGGACTTCCAGGGTAAAGAGCAGAGAATGCATCTGAAAGGACAAGCTGAAGACAGTTCAACTGTCTTGAATATTCAATAGCTTCTCACTACCTACTGAAACAAGCACAATGTTTAAAGACTTTCATTGAATTGCTTAAATCTTTCCCATTAGCTTTATTAGCTTTATTCCCAAATTGGGCTATAGGAATAGTCCCTGTATTTTCATATTTCACTACAATATATGCCTTGCTATCTATTGAAATACATTTTTTCTTCCTTGGGCATTATCTGTCACTTGGAAAAAAATATATGCTTTGAGACTTGTTTCATCATTTCTCATTCACATTTCTTCCTCTATGTATATATAGTATGCATAATTTCAATTTCCATAAATCTAACTTCTATCTTATTTAGACGCTTATTTTATTCCAACTTGCACTTAGGCAGAATTCTAAGATGACCTCAAGATCCTACCTCCCTCCCCCCACAATGTACATGGTCTGTATGATCCCCTTCCTCTTAACTGTAAACTAAACTAGTGAATATGATGGGGTATCCCTCCTATGATTTACTCCCTTATATGGCAAAGGGATTTTCTAGATGTAATCAGTTGACTTTGCGTTAATCAAAAGATTCTTCTAGGTGGACTTGACCTGATAAGGTGAACCCTTAAAAGAGATGGGAGTCTTTCTTAGGGAGGAGATTTAAATCAAGGGAAATTCTCCTATCAGGCTTGCAGTCTTGGAGGGGGACATGCAAGGAAGGGTGGATAGCCTTTAGTAGGTGAGAATGGCTCCTGGGTGCCAACTAGCAAGAAAGCCATAGTCTCTGCATTGTAATCATAAGGTGCTGAATCATCCTAATAACCAATAAGCTTGGAATAGGACACTGACCCTCCAGTGAGACTGCAGCCCTAGCTGACACCTTTCTTTTAACCTGGTGAAACCCTGAGCAGAGGACCCAGCTAACTCATATCCAGACTCCTGACCAATGAGATAATAAATTTTTGTTGTTTTAAGCTGCTAAGTTTGTGGTAATTTGTTATACTAGCAATGTAAAACTAATATTACATCAATTATATCTGTATTTAACTCAACTTTCTAAATTATAAGCTTCCTTGAAAGTTATGATTATATTCTACTTCTATGAGTCTCCATAATTGTTTGTTGAATAGGTGACATAGAATATATGTAAAAAAACTGAAAATAGGGAAGAAACCAAAATATTTTAATATGATATATTTTCAAGCTCCATTTATGAGGGAAACTACACTTTCTCTGAAACACTGGAAATACAGTATATTGAAATCTCACTAGATGAGTTGAGCTACTCAATGAAGAATGGATATCTCTGTGTTCAAAGATTAATGTTGTTGTGGGGCTTGACTTATGCAATCAGTACATAATAGAGGTCTTAGAGTAGGTCAGATAATGGCTTCCCAAAAAGACTTTAAATTATAGATTGGTAGAGCCTCATGGGACCTCAAATATCACCACATCCAACTCATTAGCTTTGTAAATGACAAACAATAATACCTCCTAAATGATCAAAACCACACTCTTATAATAAATCAGTTACAGAGTACACGTAAAGATTCAAGACTTATGATTTACCACAGAGAACAATCTCTGCCACCTCCTTCTACACACCGATGAGAACAATGAAGTCTTTCCTATTAACAATATTTTAAACCTTTTTACATGCAATGCTAAGATTCAGAATGAATTTCAAAAGTTATTTTCAGACCTGCTTTTAAAGAAACCTAAATGGAGGTCTTCATCTTTCACTAATTAGAAAACTCAATGTGATATGAGTTATTGCATATAATGACACAGTTTTCATTACTCTGCTATTTAGTCAAACTCTAATTAAGAAAACATGTGCTGATCTTTACTTTTATAGAAATCTAAAAGTGCTACATACCCACGTAAAATTTACCCCATTTACCACATTAAGATTAGTGGCACACCTGACTTTCTCAGAGGAAGTAACCTCCCTCAGTCTCCCTTCAACTTGTGACAGAGATGTAGCAGACTGGGCATGGTTTCTAGATCTTGATGTTATCAAACAAAATAAACAGTTATTATAAAATTTAAGTTAAATATAGAGAGGTTCAATTCTCCTAATATCAATGGAGAAGAAAGTTAATAGAAACATTTTCTATAGAATCTGGAGTAATCCATTTCACTCTATTCTCTCCATAAAGAGAATATTTATGGAGAATATTACTCTATATAATTTCATTTTTTTGGTTAAGAGCACTCTTACCTGAGAAGTACCGACCAGAAAAAAGAATGAATATATCCCTTCTCAGGTACACATGAACAGCATATGGGTGTGCCTACTGATTCTTACAGCCCTGATCAAAAATGTATCAGGCTTAGGCTTCAGTAGTTGGGACACGTGGGCCCAGTAGTCGTGGCTCACTGGCTCTAGAGTGCAAGCTCAGTAGTTGTGGTGCATGGGCTTTGTTGCTCCGCGGCATGTGGGATCTTCCTGGACCAGGGCTTGAACCCGTGTCCTCTGCATTGGCTGGTGGATTCTTAACCAAAAATAAAAAATAAAAAAAATTTATCAGGCTCTAAAGAAAGAACAATGACATTAGTCAACTTTGTATATAACTTTGCAGTTCGTGAAGCTTTTTTACATAAAGGAATATCTTTCTTTCCTCATATGAGTTTGTGTCCTGTGATCAAAGGGCCCCCATTCATATAGCATACAATATCAGTGGAGACTAGTGGAATTGTACAAGGCAAGAGGCTCTGTTGCCTTGGGTCCATTGTTTGTTTTATTTAATAGAGTAAATACTAATTTTGAAGTCAGAAAATTCTGAGGGTTTTTTTGATTTTATACACATTTCTTAACATGATATTTTAAGCACACAAACACATGCACGCACACAAGAATACTGTCTATTTTAGTTTTGCTATTATATCCTCTATGCATATTGCTTTTCTGCAAACAGTAAGTATTAAATATCTTTGAATAAATAAATTATATAAGCAATATGTGTACATGGTAAAAAAAAAAAAAACAGTTTAGGAGGGTATGAAGAAAAATAAAAGAGACCCCCCTTTTTCCCATTCCTTACTCTGTACTGTTCCTAGCGGTAAGCACTTTAATAACTTCTCTAATTATTTCTTATTTATCTCAGCAACTGCAAATAAGTTTTCTATTACCTCTATTTCTGAATTAATTTGCTTAAAAATTATCTATTAACTTTTTTTGGATGGTTGAGTTCACCAAAAATCCTCTTCCAATCCCCATATCTATCATCAAAATAGTCTTTCAAGTCATAATTAATGATAGAAAACTCAAAATCACATTTTGCTGATTTTTACTATTGTTTTTGTATTCTTTTCACATAGGACAATTCAATTTCCTCAGAATATGACCCACGGCCCGTCCCCCCATCCCACATAAGGCTCTGACTTCATGTGCAATTTGCTCAGTTTACTTTCTATTCCTGCCAAGTAATTTCCTGCCTGGGAATTAGAACAGTACTTCTTGGATACAATCTCTCTGTTCCTTTATTTTTCTTTGTGCTTGAGTATATAGATGATTTTTTAAAAGTTATTAACCAGTTTTTGTAGATTTTTCTTTCTTCTCTTGAAGAGTTCTAGGGTCATCTCTTTACTGTTAGTGGTAGGAAAATCCACAATTATGTTTCTAGACATATGGGGTGTTTTTACATTTATTACATTAGCCCTTAGAGAGCTGTTTCAATGTGAAGATTTGGGTCTTCTTTCCACTCTTGAAATGTGCTGGATTTTTTTTTTTCTTTTATTATACCCATAGTAATTTTCCTCTATATGTTCTCAAAACATTTATTATTTCATTAGGAATCTTCGTGTAAATTATTTTTTTCAGATACCCATTAATTAGATGTTGAACATACTGTATTTACTCTCTATGACTTATTTTTTCATATCCTCCTTCTCCAGTTTCTAATCCTGTATTTTGAAATATACCTTCCAGTTTTATGTCTACTTTGACAATGATATTTAACTCTAAAAGGCTTTTTCTCATGATTTTTTACTTTTCTTTGAGTATATTAATTGATTTATTGTGCTTTTTAAATGTTCTCTCTTGTCTGCTGATGCGCACCATGCAAATCAAAGATCATAAAAACATGACAAATTTGTAATGCATTTGGCAAACTACAATCAGACCTTCAATCTGAAATAATATGGGTAGAGAGAAGATGACTGACAAATGGATTAGAAAAATCTTCAAAATACAGGTCTATGCTATATAATAGTGCCTGTTTTCCCTAAAACTAAACAATGAGTAACAATTGCTGTCCTTCTATTTTACCTATTACTGCAAAATCTCTCTTATCTTGACATCAGTCACATATGTAGAATGGTGTCATATTTTCCAGTATTCTAATTCTGCCTCTAAAATTTTTCTGTAAATATTTTCCAACACTCTTAATCATGTATATAAAAATCTTGGGGTAGAAATAATTTAGTGCCAACATATTAACATAGGTAAATTTTGTACAAACTTTCTCCTTATTAATGTGATTTATATTTACTCTAGATTAAAATAAATTTGAACATGCTTTGTAACAGATGAAAAATTTAACAGACTTGAATATGAAATTATTTTCAGATTGCTCTTGAAAAATACATAGATTCTTTTGTATGAAACCTGACAAAAATACATTCTGTGCTTTAAAGTCATTTAAAACACAAAGCAGGATGGCAATTCATGATACACTAATACATATCACAGTGGTAATTAATTCAACTTTTTGTAGAGATTTCAGAAAATAATTTACTATATTGTGAAGGGGTGTTCAAGAAAAGCCTTCAACATCCTCTCCCAACCACACATCCTTGGATATCCCCAATGAATGAGTATAAACTGATTTGCTTTGGAAGATTATTATTTTATCTTAGGAGACAATGATTGATTTGTGTAAATATTTGCAATTTTCATTTGAAATTCTGAGTTAGGAGTCTCTAACCCAGCAAAAAAGGAACATTAATTTTCCCCAAAAACACTTTCTGCCCAAGTTTCATATTGTAAAACATTACAGAGAATCAAATTAGTTTTCCAAGAATAATGGACATCTCTCTACTTAATTTATTAATTCAATTAGTATGTGCTAGCATCACAGGATACATGAAATTCTGGTATTTTTAGGATCAAAAGGACCCAGGGAAATTACAAACTTACATAGTTCTTTCTATAAGAAAAACATCACAGAAATGAAATTACCCTATTACATTTAAAATAATTCTTATTAAGAATCTCTAAATCTCTTTGGGAACCTATTTCACAAGAGATTACATTTATTTGCTTTCCCTTCTGTGCTTGTCACAAAATTTAAATTGTTTTTAACAACCATTAAAAAAAAAACACCTTAGTCTTCCAACCAAAAATATAAGTTGAGAGACTTCCCTGGCGGTCCAATGGTTAAGACTCAGCACTTCCACTGCTGGGGGTGCAGGTTTGATCCCTGGTAGGGGAACTAGGATCCCACATGCTGCAAGGCCAAAAAAAAAAAAAATATATATATATATATATATATATATATATATATATATATATATGTATAGATACATATATAGAGAGCGATATAGATAGATAATATAATTATTTGATCTTCCTTATAAAAACAGTATAAAGCAAAAGACAAAAATAGGTAGGTCTAACTTTTATGTTAATATTTTTTCAATAAACCTATTAAGCATATTATGTCAATGACAGTATGTAGGCCCAATGCAATTTTCGCAGAATAACACATTTCCTAGAATTCAAGACCTAGCAGGGGAAATGCATATGTAAACTCACAATTATGCAAAATAGAATAAAACAAATGCATGATGAGTGTACAAAGAGGTATAGCATGTGGTGAGGGGGTTATTAACTACGTGGAAATTAAAAAAAATAATACCTTCAGAAAAGATGTGTATAAACGCATTCCAGTTAAAGAAATAATAGGAACAGAGACTTAAATATGCCCACAAATACACATATGTCATTATTAAGTATGCTTTTTGGCCCACAGAGAGAACTCATAATGAAGAATCCTAGGTTGAGAGTATCAGCAGCAGTTAGAGCTCAGATTTGAACCTTTACAAATATCAGACTCATTTCTACCAGATCTGTCCTAAAACTTAATTAAAATGAAATCAGGAAGATGATTGGAAGCACCAGAGGTATTACAATAAAATATTAAAAATAACCAAAGATGTAAAATTACATTTAAGGAGAAAAGCCAGGCTCAACTAGGATACAAGTATTGTGAATGAGGGCGATTCCTGGGACCTGCTGGCAGAGCTAGATTAGAAGGGTATAGAGACTGGTAAAAATGACGTCCATCTAATGAACTTATGGGAATTCCTTCTGATCTGCTCTGAGCTTTAGGGATGGCCATGATTTTACTTTCCCAGTGATGTGGTGGTTTTGCTCCCCTTCATGAAAGCCTCATCCAGTATCTGTTGGGTAAATATGGACAAGTTGTCACCCATAGAGTGTTTTCATTTTTTTGTGTGACATGCTATATATATAATACATAGTTTGAACATGCAGAGTACTCGCTCCATTTTTCTGAATTTAGAACACTTCGAATGGCACATGATATAATATATATATATATGTATAAACCACTTTGTAAACTATGTAAGTGTACTTAACTGTGACTTTTGTTATTTGCTTTTACCAGAGGAAAGAAGTTGTAGACACTTCAGAAGGGTTAGGATATGGCTGCAGTCAGAATAGTGACTTTTTTCCTCTGGCCTACACAACACACAGCCAATATTCCACACAGTTTTTACCTTGTGTAAAAGTAGTAATCACACAAGGAGAATAGACCCCTCACACAGAGCACTGGAACACCCACTTTAAAGTGTAACAGACAATAACATTTGTCACTGGAGAAAGTCAGAGTTTGTTCTTTTATTCTAAGACAGATCAAGATGAAATATAGGTGACACTATAATCATAATTGTGAATTTTGGGAGAAAAGGAGCAGGTTGAAAGGAAGTAGACCCTACCTGTTATATATATTTTTCAGTCTTCATGGCAACTAGGAGAAAATATTCTGGATAGAACCAAGGAGTTTTAATTGTCTAAAAAGCAAGAAAAGCAGACAAGTATTAAGGTAGATACTACTTCAATAATTGTTCATAGTCAGGCACAGAGGTTAAGACGTAACACAACTGCTTTTCTTTCTCTTTGTACTTCCCTACCTCCAAAATAATGACACAAAGATTAGTCGGACTTAAAAAATAACTATTAAAAAAGCAGAATGTAGAAAAAGGTAATATAGAAATATTTAGTCAAACTACAATATCCATAAGTTGGCATCAAGTTGACCAAAAATGACATTAAGGAGTGACACAGATTGCTAGCTGCCTACCAAGGATCCATGCTGTCCTTTTCATAGAATAGAGTAATTTCTGTGAAGTAGCTGTCAATTCAGGGACTACATTTTATAGCACTCTTGCATTTTGGTGAGGCTACCAGATTATTTCTTGTCAGTGGAATGTGAGCTGAAGTAATATGCATCTCTGTCATTCCTGGGCTTTGTTGTTGTTGTGTGTGTTCAATGTTTTTGTTTTTGTAGAAGTAGGTGTGCCTTCTCCAGTCTTTTTTCTTTTTTTTCCCCCTTTTACATTTGGATGCAGAGGACTCAAGAATTACCGGCTAGGTAGCACAGGATGGAAAGAATCCTTGCATTACCACAGGGAAGAAGTCTACTGCCAGTCAGGAACACTCTCAATAGGTTGTTATGTAGGCAAGAAATAAAATTCTATTTGTTGAACATCTAAAATACAAGACTTTTATTGTTGTTACAATGACTAGTATTATCCTTACTAATATCCTGGAATTCTTTTAAAATAAAGTAGGATAAAGGGGTAATGATTCATGATTAAATGTGGTAAAAGTAAACAGAGAGCTATTTTGCAATTTAAATCAAAATTTACTGCCTAGACCTTGGATTGGCAAACATTCTCAAAGGGCCAGACAGTAAATATTTATAATATGCAAGACATACAGTCTATATCACAACTACTCAACTCTGTCATATAGTGCAAAATTAGCCACAGACAATACATAAACAAAAGGGAGTGGATGTGTTACAATTAATACTTTACAAAGACAGGCTGCTGGCCTGAGGGGTCATTGTTTGCTAACCCCTGGTTTAGCTTTGGCACTCTTTCTCCACCTGGTGGCAGGAAATTAAATTGCAAGAATAATAAATGAATGGTACAACTAAGTCTGAGAAATAACATAGTTGAAAAATGAAGTACACCTAAAGTCATCAAGTGCACATGTGCTTAAGGTTTTTATTTTATTTTACCTATATAGCTGCTCCATTACCTCAATGGTTAAAAATCCAGCTCCTAGTTAAAATGTATATAGCACTTATTTCTTTATTTTATAAATATTTTATTTTTAAAAATCAAGATCATTCACCAAAAAAATGGATGTATTCTTTACCTATTTATGGCATCATTTTTAGTATGCTATATAATATTTGAACAACAAAAAAAGACAGGGTAGAAGCTCACTTTTATCATATAAATTCTTAACCATCTGACAATCTGTTCAAAATAAGGCTAAGGTTAAGGTATGAGGGCAAGCGGGATATGGGGAATAAGGGATTCAAGGACTTTCCATAATGGCATCTGCATTTTCATCATATTTTCCATACAATTTCTCTCATTCATCCAGCTTCACATAGTTAAAGTAACACTCATGTCTATAAATAATAAAAATGAAAAGAGACACATCTATATGAGGGCATATTACCAAGCCACCTGAATCTGGCTCTGTACCAGTCAGGAAGGTTTATAATATTAATTGACTCTATGCCTTAAAAGAAAGTTTCATTAGTTCTCCTTTTAATATCAAAATTAATTTAACATTTAAAAAATTGAATTTGTTTAAAGACAAGTCATTATTAATAATGCAAAAGAAATAGTATTCATCTAGAATAGTCTAATAAACAAAAGAAAGTTCAGTTTTTCTTTCTTCAGGCCAAGCCCCAAATTCTAAATGTTTTATTATTACCGTTTGAGCCCACAAAATTTTTGAAAAGAAACACATTATTTAACCAATAAAATGTTTTTGTTTTTGAAATCCTCATTAATATATTAAAAGGGAAAACTAAGGAGGTAGAATTTGCTACTGAAAATGTTGGTTTGCAACATGTCAATTACTAATGTTCTTCAATCCATCCTTTATAGTCCAACTGCTGTTTGAACTGTTCATGAATTCCTTTATAACTATTTGGGTTCAAGTGGATGTCCTCCCAGTGAAATTCTCTAAAATTATTGTCTAATGCACTTATTTAAGTATGTAGTCAGGATTTTTTTTGTGCAATGTAAAGAGGAAAAAAAAAACAGTGTTTGATAGTCAACAAGAAGACTAGTTTAGTAGAAATAAAAGTTTTGCCTCTGAGAGCAATTGGAGATAAGATTTAAAATTTGAATGGGCTGATTGTATATAGGCTTTTACCTTATTGGTAATAAAACATTGTAGAATTTTCAGTGTGGGAATAATGTGATGGATTCAAGTTATGAATTTGTTAATGTATAGGGAATGGATTGAAAAAGAGAAAAAAATGTATGTATATGTATGTAGATGGATGGATGGATAGTTAGGTATATTCATGACTTTTTCCTAACCAGATTGTTTTTTATTTATTTGTTTTTTCTTTAGATTATCATATAACTCTTATATCACCAAAGGACATAGGATCTGATGATATACTTGTTTTAGAGTAGGTTTTTAATTAATGCTCATCGAATTGGAAGGAATTGTATTGTTAAATCGAACACCTTTAAGAAGTTATTCTCTTGGTCATGTGCAGAACCATCTGATTTTCTCTGTAAAGATCCAATAGGAATCACATAGATGGATGCATGCAAAAGCAATACAGACTATTATACATTGAACTGAACAATTGAAGGTTTTTATCTAGGATGCTTACACTCACTACAGTAACCTCTGTAATTAAATAGACCTCTTTTTATAATACACAATTGAATTCTCTAATAACACTAATATAATCAACATAATGAATGAAATTTGGGTTAATTTGAACATGAAATGACTTGTTTCCTAGGATTAGGATTAAATTAAGGCATCCATTTCAAGTGGTGATTAAAACAACAAAATAATCACCTACAAACAAAATTTTAAAATGCATATGCACACAGACATCAAATGTAATTCTTTAAAAATATTTATTACTCTCTAACATGAGTGTAGGTATACTTATCTTACCAATTGATTTTTATTCATTATATCCAGTGGTTGCTTTAGAGCTTAAAATATCCTTTAAATCTATTTTTTAAATGCTCGCTGTGCATTGGACTAAACTGAAAGTTTATAAAAACATATATATATATGCATACATAGTCAGATGGTCATAAACGTTCATAGTTTATATACGTAATAAATGTACACACAGACCCACACACATACCCCATATGTATATATCCTTGCTTTGGAACTCAGAATCTAATGGGTGAGACAGGGTGCATGTAAATGAAAATGATATAAAGAGAGAAAAAGGAGTCAATTCATCCAGGGCTCATCATAAGAAAGTGTATCCAACATATTTGGAAACGTTACAGCAGTGAGGACAAGGGGTAGGGATGAACCAAAATAGAGGGTTTGCGTTTTACAGGTGGAAATCTAAGTGGAAAATGAGGTTAGGCAAGAAAGTTTCTGAAGGTCTGGATGACCTGCTATTGCTGAACGGGGCACCATATGACTCTTGGAGGAAGGAATTAAAGTAAGGGAAAGTAGGTATAGTGATTGCTGGGTTTAATGTGTTTATACAACAAGTGGCCTGGGAGTGATAGAACAGATAAATAGAAGGTGGTAGTCAGTTACTTGAGATGAAAGTTTTGGGTGTGAGACTGTTTTGAATGATGGCAAGAACCAGGGTATATCTAATGTCATGTATCTTTGAATATGGAGATGATATAGTTAAAGCCAAGTTATTGGGCTGGTTTTGATGACACCCAAGATGAATTGGGTGTCCACATGTACGCGTTTATCTGGAACAACCTGGTTTATACCTGATGTCATGACATAATTATCAATAAAATTCTCTTTCACTCTCACATTTTACTAATTTGAATATAACTTATTTGATCATCTTAACTTTGACCCAGTAGATAAACTCTGCAAAGGTTAGGTGGAATGGCCTGGAATTCTTTAGAATAAAGGATAAAAGAGAGAATGGAAGAGAATAAGTTGATGTTTTGAAGAGGAGCTGAACAGGGACTTTTGCATGAGGAAGGAAGAGTAACAGTTTGGAAGCCATCCAAACTTATCTCTTATTTCTCCTCAGCAGAGCTTTTTTTGCACTAGTCTGGTTTATTCTATGATCTTGTGCATGCCCTATACTTCATCATGAACTTTATATGTACCATTCCCCTAACTGAAATAATTTTTTTCTCTTCCCCTTCTTCAAAACAATTCCCTCTACTGTCCAAAGCCTAGTTCAGAAATGACCTCAATAAAATACCTTTAAGTAATAGGAATAAATAGTAATCCAAACTGTGATTCAAGAAGACTGCAGCATTTAATTATTGTTGGTCTTGTCTTGCATCAGATCCTGGTGAACTTCCAGGAAGTTAATAGTCCCTAGTGACTTAAAAACTACAAAATAGTCTGGTGAGGTATATATGATGCTAATACTTAGTCTAAAAGGTAAATGTCAGTTCAACTCAGTATTGAGGTGTGTTTAATCATGCATACTCGGCTTTTATCCTTTGATCAAGTGATAGAAATTACACTTGCAATATCTGGGTTGCTAGTTAGATTTGTGTGGAAACAGGCTTACAAAGTTTATTATAAATGTGGCTTCTTTGCGTGTTGTCACATACAGATATACTAGTGTCTAGGTTAGTGTCTGTATGTTGAGAAATTTTACTTTAAGAAAACATAAAATAGAAGTTAAGAAAGATATTTGGTGGTGGTGGTTGATGTGGGGTTTTTGTGTGTGGAGGGGAGGGTGGAGACAAACCCACTCTCTTTGCTACTAAATTTTAACATCTTATCCCTGAAAGTCTTTGTCTTTCTTTTTCGTTTTTAATATCACACAGTAGGGAGTCAGTTGCCTACAGTCAGTAAGGCTCAGGAAGGAGAACCTGACAATGCCCCATATGCTGGTTTTAGACCTCAAGAAAGGTATAGCTGCATTGGAAGAAAAAAAGGTGATTCAGCAGTGTTTCAGTACTAAAAATTGCTTAACAAACATTAAATGCAACAAAAATAATTTTTCTAATTTATAGCAACTATCTCCAAATACAGAATAGTCTATACAATAATGTAAATGCAGTCTTATTTCTTTGAAAAAAATTACACAGCATCGATATCATGTGATTCTTTCTCTTAGAAAGTTGTCTTCATTATTTTAAAGATTTTATAGGTGATTTCTACAAGGGAAGTAATTTCACTTGTTTTTATTAGGAAAAAATTTACTCTTGACAAAACTTGAAAGTAAATACATAGGCATCTTCTAAAAAAATGAAAACATATGGCTGGACTAAATTGTATGGTGATGTTATCTTTTAATCATAATGATCTCCCCTTAGCCTACAATTCTATTTTGTTATATTTTAGGTTGTATATCAATTGAAACTCACATATTATGTGTATTCATTTTTCAATAGGACTATTTAAATTATGCAAATGAGATGAGTGACTGGAGAATTTTGAAGTGAACCAAATGACATGTGTTAGGGTGTTAAGTCAGACACTATTTTCTTTCAACTAGATATATCTAGTACTTCTTCTGATACCTTAAATAAAATTAAGTGGAAATAATCATCTAAAGCTTTCATTATATAATGCATATGTATATAATGTAATACAAAATTCAAATATTAAAACAGCAGAATAAATTGTAACATCAATTAAGCTTTACCATCTAATCTGTTTCATTCCATCTTTTCATCTCTATGAACACATGATATGGTATGTGTTTATGTGTGTACCTTTTCGACCACATAGATGGTTCAGAAACCACTGATATAATCACTAGCATCCTTATATTCCTGTGGGTTTTTTTGTCCCCAGCCTAAATTATTTTAGTACAAGAATTGTTTGACTTTTCAATATTGTATCTTACTATTCATAACACTTTTCTAATGAATCATAAAGTTTATAAACTTATTATTCATAAATTCTGGCCTTTGGCCAAATTGTTAGTAATGTCCAAATTCCAAATTTAATCTTGATAATCTTGACATTTTGATAGTCTAGCTTTGGGGTGGTAATTGGGGAGGCTAATTCCAGATGTTATTCCCAGAAAAACCATTGGAAGATATAAAATCTAGCACAAGAAACAAGACATATTTTGGAGAGGTGAAGTCGAGATTGAAAAACAGGGGCTTCCCTTAAAGGGCTGGTAGCCTATCTTCCTATTCACATATGATATCTGCTGTGAAACTGCATCTGCCAATTATATATGGTTAATTGTATTCTTTAGAATATTTTAAGAAATACTTAAATTAAAATGATGGTCATTAATTTGCCTTATAAAGTAATAATTGCATATTTGAGGTACTTATTTTGAATTTAGTGAAAAATGAAGTTTCAAATTAGCTCAGTCTTTAAATATTATCAGAATTATAACAGACCTTATGAAATAGCATTTTTACTTCCACTCATTTAAATCACTTTAGGAAGTACTCAGTATTAATGAATAGCTCTGTAACTTTAAATGACAATAAAGTAATGTAGGTAAGAGCATTTGCTAGACATTTCTTTTCAGTCAGCTGAACTTGAAAGTCAATCTCATTTCAGCCGTGTTGTACTTGTGTGTTGTTGGCCAGGTTTTCTACACCATTTAAAATGGGGAGATAATTGTGTTTTACAAAGTGTTTGAAGAAATGACCACACTGAGTGATGGATGATAATCACTTAGCCCAATGCTGGCACACGTTTAACACTCAAAGGCAATTCACTATCATCATTATTCTTATTTTATTACTGCTAGTATTACTAATTCTATTCTCCATGTTATTTATGGGTCTGTTTCTACTGATTTTTCTCATTAAGGTTCATATTTCCATGCTTCTTTACATGCCAAGTAATTTTTTATTGAATAACAGGCTTTGCAAATTTTGGATAATGGGTCTAAGAATTTTTGTGTTCTCTTAAATATTTTTGGATTTTGTTCTAGGATTCAGTTAAGCTACTTGGAAACAATTTAATGTTTTTGATGCTTCTTTAAGCTTTGTTGGACAAGCCCAGAACAGCCTTTAATCTATGATTAATTTGGCCCCACTACTGAGGACTCTACTTGATGTCCCATGTAATTGAAGAACTTCCCACTCTGGTTGTTCAGAACATGAACTATTTTCTGCTCTATGTGATTATCAATGGTTGTTCTGCCTGTTTCTTTCCAGGAGTCTTTTTCTGGTCATGAGATACTTCCTCATGAGTAGGTGTCTGAGTATTGATTCAGATGAAGATATGAGGAAAATTCTCTGAAGGTCTTGGTAACTCCTCCTCTGTGTAACTCTGTCCTCTCTGGAATTCTACCTCACGAATTCTAGCCACTTTGGCTAGAATTCTGTACTGTGTCTCCTCAGTTCAGGGAGATCAGCAAGCTCTGTTTACACATCCTGTCCCTGAATTTCTTTCTAGAAAATTTCTCCAAGAATTTAGCTGGGACAACCTTAGGGATCATCATATTCATTTCCCTTCTTTCAAGGATTACTATGTTGAGATACCTGTTGTCCAATGGGGAAAAATGTGTTTCATATACTTTGGATATATTTTGTTTGTTTAAAGTGGGAAGCAAATCCAGTCTCAGTTATTCCATCATGGCTAAAACCATTTCCCCATAAAGATCTCTTAAAAATACTTTATCATCTTCGAAACTGCAGTTAAATTTCATCTTTTTTTTTTTTCTTCACATTTTTCTTGTGTAATCTCCTTACTCAGGAGTGTGTCTGTATTTTTGTTGTTAAATATTTTGCACAAGACAATTTGTCAAGTAACTTTAATTTTTATTCTATTTTATTAATTTCAAATTTTATCTTTATTAGGTCTTTCTTTAGCATAAGGTATTTACTTTGAGTTTTTCTGTTTCTTGAATGCTGCTTCAAAAATTATTTTGTATTTTTCAAACTTTTTGAACAAATGCATTCAAATTTTCACCTTTCTAGCCTTTAGAGTAATAACTTCATTGCACCTCTTTGATTTATTTTACTCAGTCTCTTGATTTAATTCTCATTTAGGTCTCATGGGATGCTCATTAAAAATGCTCCATTTCCAGTTTTCTTTCTTGCCTATTGAGACACTCTATATTATTTTCTCTTCTTGTGTCTTGAAAATGTATCTGTTTCAGGGTGTAGCTGCCTGTCAGTGGAACCATATTCATTTTAGGTTTCCAACGGCTTTAAGTGGCATAAGCTCAGATCCTCCAGGTGTGTATAAACATCATGATGCTTCAAGTACAGCTCAGTGTCTTCTTCTTGTGGAGAGTGAGTTTATTTCTCCTAAATTGCTAGGGGACAAATATAATTTGTCAAAAGGAATATTTGTTTTTCTTAAAATTGCGCAATGTGGTCTGTATACGAGATTCTTAGAGACACATTGTAACTTTGTACTTATTCTTCAAAATACAAATTGAAACTCTGGCAAGATTATGTTCAAAGCTGACTTGTGCTTCGTGATAATACTCAGTTTTTAAAGGCCCGCACATTACCTCTTGTGCCATCCAGAATTCTCAAATATTTATGTCCAAGTTCCCAAATATAATATTTCTATTTCTTCCTTGATAGTCGTGGTGATGGGTTTCAGTTCTTCATAACATGTTTTTTTTTTCTTCATTTTAATGAGCCTTAGAAAAAAAGAAACTCAGGTAGTCAATGGCTATCTTGACCCAGAAATTTCAGAATCATTTTAAATCCCTGTAGTGAGTTAATGTGATACATAGAACTCCATTCCAGTACAAGACACATTCCCTCAGCTGCTGGAAGTGTTGCCTGCTTAATGGCTCACAGCTGATTGCCCCTCCAGGAATTTTCTTCTGAAAGGAAGCTGTCTTACCCAAGGTGATGCTCTCTCCCTGAGGTGGCCCTTGTCTAATGCCTTGTGCCATAATGCAGCCTCTGCCTTGATTCACTGTAACTTGGTTGCAATTCAGTCTCTCCCTCTGCACAAGCCTGCTTCCCTCACTCTGCCACAGGTGTTGTTGAAAACTTTGTCACAAACGTGTGCATCCAAAATCCATTTCAATGTCTGTTTCCTTTAGATTTGAACGTAAGCCAAACTATTGAATCAACTTTTATATCATGCTTAAATTTTCTGACTTACAATCCTTATGTATACATATTTATTGGTATTTTCACCCACTTTTTCACCTTTGCTCCTAAGTTTAAAAGTGTGGTATCCCTTTAAAAAAATAAACAAACAAAAAAACCCAATATGTTCAGTAACCCGAGCTTTGTATCTAATCTTTCTTTTCCCCAAGGAATTCAGTACATTAATTACCCCTTTCTCAACTCTTTTAACCATGCACCTTCCTTTCATCTTCAAAACATTCTTCTTCCATCCTTCATTACCTTTTAGTTATTGCCCTATCTCATTCACTGACCTTACAGACTTTTGCAAAAAGTTGTGTTATACTCTCTCCCTACAATCTAATTTTGATCAGTTTGATCAAATCATCCCACCTGTGTTGAAAATGCCCACCCTACAAAAGCGACAGGTAACTTTTTTGCTAAAACAGATAATTTTAAGCATTTTGATTGATTCCTTTACAGTAGGAATAGTTTGATTTCCTTTACTGTGAAGCTCTCTCCTCCCTGATTCCTATGAAAAGTCTTCCTCTGGATACTTTTTCTCAATATTCTTAGTTTTTTCTTTACTATTCCATTCCATAAATACTGGCATTCCTCAAAGTCTGACCATGTTGGTCTTCCCTTCTCATTCTATGCAATCGACTGACTATAATCTATACGCTGATGACACACAAATCTATAACATTTGTCTAAATCTCATACCTGGGTTCCAGATTCAAATAACCAATTAAAATTTACCAACTCCAACGGGATGTTCATGGACATCTCACAATTAACATGCCAAACAAAACAAAACAAAAGCAGTTTCATCATTCTCTCTTCCAGACATAAACCTTTTCTTTAATTGCCTGCTGCAGTAAATGGCAGCAGCATATTGTAGAGTTACTCAAACAGGATCTTTATAAAATACCATGACTTCTTTCTTTTCTAATCAATCATCAGGGCACATCAACACCTTAATTAACTATCAAGTCTGCCTCCCTTAGCTCCATTTCTTGTCATACTGTTTAAAATTATGTCCCTGAGATTCTGCACTTGGGTTACTGCAACTATCTTCAAACTGTTCTTTATGCCCATATACTTTCCAACTCTCCAACACATTCTCAATACAACTGTCAAGTGATTTATTTCTTAAATTCAGAATTACGCCTGTGAGTAAAATCTTTATTGTCACCTCACTTCATACAGGAATACTAAATTCTTTAGCAGTTCATATAATGCCATCATGGTCTGATCCTTACAAAAACTTCTAATCTCACTTCATGATGTGCTTCCCTGCCTTCCAATTAAAAAATACAAAAACAAAACCAAACAAAAATTTATAGCCATCAGACTTCACTTTGTCACATCTATAACCTTTTAAAAAAATTGTGATAAGAACGCTTAACATAAGCTAGACACTCAAGTTTTTAAGTGCACAGTACACAATATTGTACAACACAACACTGTACAACAGATCTCTAGAACTTAATCATCTTGCATAACTGAAACATCATACCTGTTGAACAGCAACTTTCTCTTTTCTCCTTCCCCTAACCCCTGACAATGACGTTCTACTCTCTGTTTCTGAGTTTGACTATTTTAGGCACCTCTTTTAAGTGTAATTATGCAGTATTTGTCCTTCTGTGATTGGCTTATTTCACTTAGCATAATGTCCTCGAAGTCCATTCATGTTGTAGTATATAATAGGATTTCCTTCTTTTTTAAGGCAGAACAGTGTTTTATTGTATGTAAATACCACATTTTCTTCATCCATTCATCTGTCAGTAGACATTTAGGTTGTAATTCCATATCTTGGCTATTGTATCAATAAATAATGCTGCAATTAACATGGGAATACAAATATCTCTTCAAGATACTAATTTCAATTATTTTAGATATATACCCAGAAGTGGGATTTCTGGATCATGTGGTAATTTTATTTTTAATTTTTTCAGTAGCCTCCATACTGTTTCCATAGTGGCTGAATCATTTTACATTTCCTACAACAGTGTATAAGGATTCCAGTTTCTCTACATCCTCATCAACACTTGTTATCTTTTTTTTGATAATAGCCATTCTAACAAGTGCAAGGTGATATCTCATTGTGGTTTGATTTTTATTTCCCTAATTAGTGATGTTGAGCATCTTTTCATATATCTAGTGGCCATTTGTATGTCTTCCTTAGAGAAATATCTATTCAGGTCCTTTGCCCAGTTTTTAATTGGGTTGTTTATTTATTTATTTATTTTTTGTTATTGAGTTATAGGAGTCTCTTATATATTTTAAATATTAATCCCTTATGAGATATATGGCTTGCAAATATTTTCTCCCATTCCATAGGTTGACTTTGCACTCTGCTGATGGTTTTCTTCCCATTCTACAGAAGCTTTTTAGTTTGATGCAGTCCCATTTGTCTAATTTTGCTTTTGTTACTTGTGCTTTTCATGTCCTATCTAAGAAATCATTGCCCAGACCAATGTCATGAAGCTTTTCCCCTAAGTTTTCTTCTAGGATTTTTACAGTTGTTGGTCTTATGTTTAAACCTCTAATCCCACTTTGAGTTGATTCTGTTTATGGTATAAGATAAGGGTACAGTTTCCTTCTTTTGCATGTAGATATCCAGTTTTACCATCACCACTTTTTAAAGAGACTATCCTTTCCCCATTGTGAATTTTTGGCACATCCACCATAGATGTGTGGATTTAGTTCTGGGCTCTCTTTTCCATTCCATTGGTCTATATGTCTGTTTTTATGCCAGCATCATACTGTTTTGATTACTGTATCTTTATTTATATTTCTAAATTAGAAAGTGTGATGTTTCCATCTTTGTTTTTCTTTCTTAAGATTATTTTGTCTACTCCGAGTCTCTTGTTCCATATGAATTTTAGGATTGTTTATTCTATTGCTGTAGAAAATGCCATTGAGAATTTGATAAAGAGTACACTGAATCTGTAGATTGCTTTGGGTGGTACGTATACTTTAATAATATTAACTCTTTCAATCCATGAACATGGGATGTCTTTTCATCAGTGTTTTGTAGTCTTCAGTACACAAGTCTTTCAACTGGATGTCTAAATTTATTCTTAAATATTTTATTCTTTTTGTGTCTATGTAAATGGAATTTTTTTTTAATTAAGAAAGAGCTATCCTTTCAGATAGTCCATTCTTAGTGTACAGAAACAGAACTGATTTTTGTATGTGAATGTTGTAACCTGCAACTTTTTTCAATTTGTTTATCCTAACAGTTTTCTCATGGAGTATTTAGGGTTTTCTACATATAAAATCACATCATCTGCAAGCAGAGATAATTGTACTTCTTCCTTTGATGCCTTTTACTTCTTTTTCTTGCCTAATTGCTTTGGCTAGGACTTCCAGGTTTATATTGAATAGGAGTGGTGAGAGTGGGTGTATTGGCCTCGTGTTGATCTTAGAGAAAAAGCTTTCAGTTTAATACCATTGAGTATGATGTTATCTGTAGGCTTTTCATATATGGACTTATTTATATTGATACAAATTCCTTCTATGCCCAGTTTTTTGAGGGTATTTTATTATGAAAAAATGTTGAATTTTGTAAAATGCTTTTTCTGCCTTTGCTGAGATGATCATGTGACTTTTGTTCTTCATTTCGTTAATGTAGTGTATCACATTGTTTAGTGTATGTTGATTTTACTTTTGATTTTGTATACTGTAAGTAAGTTCTGATGGATGAAGCAATGGCGCATCGGATGGGGTCTCTGAGCTTAGGCTAATGTGCAGACCCTTTTCCCCAGCCTCCTGATCTCAGTAGGAGGGGTTCTCAGATGCCCATTCCCTCAGTTCCTGGTGTCACAGGACCACCCAGCTTCTGAGTCCTAAAGCCCCACCCAGAGACTGACTCTTTTGGCCGTCAGCCTAGGTTCCAGCTCTGGGAGGGTAGGGGTTCGGCTCACACACCTCACAGAGTCTGGAGGAGGGGCATGGTGGTAGCAGTTCTGTCTCAGGCTGGCAGTGTCTGGCCCAGGTACCTAGGTACATAGCATGTTCCAGCACAGAGGTTGTAATATCCTTGAGAGTCACTCACCTATTGTGTGTTCCCACATCTGGCCTGTAGGAAGGAGAGATAACTGGCTTGCTTTCATACCTTAACAGAGGCAAGGCTTATCAGTTTAGTGACTGGCAGGAAATGAACTTAGCAACCCTCAAGCCAAAACGTGTGTGTGCCCTTAGCCACCACACGCCCACTCCCAGGGCAGAGAATTTTCATGAGTATACTGTGTTCAAGAGAGCTTTTCCTCAGGCCCTCTTAGGGACTGGGGGACACTCTATCTCTCATTTCAAACTTCCTGAATCTAGCTTGTGTTAGTCTCTTCTGGTCAGCTCAAGCCTCACTTTGGATATGAACAATGAAATACGGATTGTGTAATTGTGATGATTCCACATAAAAGTTAAACGCTCTGAAATTTGCATTTAAAACCAGCATCGCATAATATAAAGTTCATGCTAATAACTTAAGTTTTGAATTTGTCTTTACTTTGAAAAACATTAAATATCAAATAAAAAATACACCATGCAAAAGAAGGAAAACACCTCATTTTTAGTACCTGTAACAACACTTTTCCCCCGTTTTTGAGCAAGGCACTCTGAATTTTCATTTTGCAATGAGTCTTGCAAATTATGTCCCTGATCCTGAGTGAAATATATGCTAATTATTAAAACTATTTTCCTCAGAAGAGAGCTGAGGCTTAGAGAGATTTGGTAATTTTACCAAGATCACATAGATGCTAAATAGGGTTATCAGGAATGGTAACAGGTTATTCTGATTCAAAAACACATACTCTCAAACATTGCAACATCATATTTCATCTCTTGTGGTTAAAATGGAAAGTGATGATGATGATGATCATAATGATGATGATGATGGTATCACCACCACTGATAAAAATAATGATAATGGTAACACATATAATGCTTTCTATGTTTGAGGCATTGATTTTGAAAGAATTACTTATGATATTTCATTTCATTCTCACATTAGCCATATTAGGTCGGTGCTATTATTATCATTTCTATTTTCATAGATGAGGAAGGTGAAGCAAGAAGTCAAATAAATTTCTTATCTTATAATTAGAAAGCAGAAGAGTCAAGATTTGACTCTAAATAGTCAGACTCTAAAGTATCTTCTAAGTCATTTAAGTGACAGAATATATAGACTAACAATTAAGAACTTCTATCTGTATCCTATGTGGCTCATGTGCATTATATATAAAAATATTTTTTATGTTTCCTTATTATTTAACTAAATAAGAAAGCAATCTGATTTCTTTTATCTTTAGTTTTGTTATTAGCTGCAATCTTAAAGTCATATATTGACAATAGGTAAATGGAGTGGACGATGATTGTCATCATGTAGATGTTTATATCAGCAGATTTGCAAGTGAGGCAAAGACTATAATGCTGAGCCTCTGTGTAGATTTTCAAAGAATTTGGCCATCCTCTTTCCTCCTCATATATAAATATTTCAAAATTAACTTGGCAGATGTTCATTTACCTATTTAGCACTGAAAACCATGACTTGTGCTCATTTTCTTGGGGAGAAGCATAGGAAGAATGAACAAAACTTTATAACCATCACTCCTATAATAACAATTATATATGAAATGAACATCCAGCTACAGTTGCTTAATCCTTTACTACCTCAATTCTTGCTAGTGTCAGGTTTGTAAAGAATTTCTAATCCCACCACTGGGATTAGTAAATAGAACCAGAATTGAAATTATACAATGTTAGCCCTGGAAAAGAGAGCTCAGATTACAAGATTAATATTCTTTCATTTCCAGGTAAGAATTTGATACATAAAATGATGTATATCTTTATTAAATTGATACCATTTGCTGGTAGAAACAAGGCTTTAAAGCTTATATTTCCGGTTCCAAATGCTAGAAATAACCATAATATGGACTTCGCAAGATACTAAATATTTTCTGCTGAGTCTTAAAGCATCCAGGTAAATAAATACCCTCTTTATATTCTTGACAAAAAGTACCTATATGGGTAGCTTTATTTTGCTTTTTGACATGTTACTATGATGCTGTGAATCAAATGACATAGAAAGGATTCTTTTTTTCTCCTGTTTTCTGACAATTTTGAATACTTCACATTTTTATTTTGTCGACTGTGTTTCCTATTTGTCACGTAAATATATTTAAAAGGAAGGAATTACTAGACATAAAAGGTAAAAAATTCAACATGAAATATTATATAATGAGCTAATTTTTCTTTTTATTGAAAGAAAAAGAAATCATTAAAGACTTAAATAATTTTATAAGTTTTGGGAAATTTGAGAAGATTAAATAAACACATGGTATCAACCCATATATGGGAGATCTCTGTTCTAACCACTCAAACTATTGCTTTCTTTTGGTCTCCCATTTGTTTTAGGTGGAAATTAGGAACTTCATCTTTTTGTGCTAAGAATAGATATATGACTTAGTCCTCAATAATCACTGCACAAGATTAGTTCAAATTTAGACACATGGCCTGCATTGAACAGTATCTCAACTGTTTTTCTTGAGGTTATGTGGAAAGAATGGCTTTTTCTGCAGTGAGGTTGTTCATTTCAGGAACAAGCCTACAACTTTAGCCATCATAAATTCTACCACCATTTATTCTTTTCTCCTTTAAGGATAAAATTCAAAGTCGAAAACCTAATTTAACAAAGTAAATCCAGCATTTATTGTGCAATGTATTATGTACATAGAATGCTTAAGAGATTATAAAAGTATGAATGAAATGAATGAAGATATATGCTTTAAAAGTAAAATGGGATTCTAGAAGAAGTAGCATTTTATTATGGATTGAATGTGTATGTCTCTCCAAAATTCATAGGTTGAAGCCCTAATCCCAAGTATGATGGTATGTAGAGATGGGGCTTTGGGGAGGTAATTAGGGTGAGATGAGGTCATGAGGGTGGGAGACCATGGTCTGATGGGATCAATGCCTTTATAAGTAGAGACACCAGTGTAGAGACACTTATGAGAGCTTATTCTCTCTCTGTCATATGAGGGCACGACAAGAAGTTGGCTGTCTGCAAACTAGGAAGAGACCTGGTACCAAAATCTGATCATGTTGACACCCTGATCTTAGATTTTCAGCCAAAAATATTATGAGAAAATAAATTTCTATTGTTTAAACCTCACTGTCTATGATTTTGTCATGGTAGCCCTGAGCTGACTAATATACTTTTCAAAATATTTTATTATAGTCAAGGAGTCTATGATATATTTCAAATACATTAAGAAGAACTTTTCTGAATCTGTGAGATAGGCCTGTGGAAAAATGCACTGCAAGTTATCTTGCTTTATTATGTGGGGGTATTTCAGGTCACTTATATAAATTAATATAAGCTAAATGTAACTAAATGTAACTCTTCCCTGTATTATAGGAAATAATCATCAATATACCTACATAAAATTTTCCTTGTTGCTATTCATCTTAAGGAATTACATACTCTGCATTACACAAACCTATTATTTTTAATAATATACAGGTGATATATGTTTAACATATTGTATATTCTATAGTATATGCATGTATGCGGTGGAAGGAGAAAGAGAGAGGGAGAGATATTTTGGGATTAGTGTTTTAAACACATTGCTTTCTAGTTACAATCTGATTGATAAGATAGACTTAATCCTTTATTTCCTTTCTTGTCTCCTTTGGTCAT
Source organism: Balaenoptera physalus (assembly GCF_965194825.1). Classification (NCBI taxonomy): domain Eukaryota; kingdom Metazoa; phylum Chordata; class Mammalia; order Artiodactyla; family Balaenopteridae; genus Balaenoptera; species Balaenoptera physalus. The sequence continues at coordinate 45,129,041 of NC_138891.1, forward strand.
TCATCTACTAGAGGAAGTTTCTGTATTCCTAAAAAAATCATATTTTATGATACCATTTTAACTTTAAAAACTCTATTTCTTAGATATGTGAGTTGATTAGTAAGGACTTCAATATCTCAGGTAAATTTATATTTTAAAATGAGACAATAGTACAAATTTTCTGGATGATTTTCACAAACATAGATATGTAAAACATTATCAGTAGATATGAGGCATTTAGAAGATTTACCTCCAGTTGTGGAAAAAATCATTTGTGGTATGAACATACCAGCCCTGCCTAGGAAAATATATTATCCAAAAAGAATCTCATTTACATACATGTCTTCCTTGTGGTCTCATCCCCTGTCAAGTAGTATTAATGGAGTTCTGGAACACAAGGCAGATCTATCTGATTTTCTCATGGCCAGTTCTCTTTTATCAAGTATACCTAAATAATAACTTTTCATTACATCATCTCTTTAGAGCAAGTTGAATGAAACCTTTTAAAACTAATGCCTTGAGGTAAGGTTTACCAGACTTAGCAAAATACACGAAGCCTAGTTAATATTACAACATTGGGGAAAATATTAAAAATTCATTATTTATCTGAAATTCAAATTTAATTGTACATCCTGTATTTTATCTGCCAAGCCTACCTGAGGAATACTTCTTTGAAACTGCAGAAAACATCAGCTTTTAGTCAAATTTCAGGTATTTAGTAATTTTTAACCTAACATTCTGATAACTTGTTTTAGCCCCAGAGAAAAATTAATTGAAACTTATTGTTGAAATTACTTCTTAAATAATCTTTTTTTTAAAGTTTGAGAAAAGTTAACTAAAGTTGATGCATTAATTTTTGAGGCAGTTGTAAATACGTGTATCTGATCTTTACTGTCTTCTGCAATAAATGTCAATAGATTATGATTAAATGGTGATAATGTGATTCAATAACTCTGTCTTGTCTACTTAAAGGAGATTTTGCTAAAGAAAGCTGCAGAATACAATTTTACAAAAATGCATATAAATTTTTTTTTTTAAAGTTTGCACTTCTGACAAATAATCTGTAATGTTAGTGTAAATAATTTTTTTAAAACATGCTATCTAAAATAATTGGAATGTAGGGTATGCCCAAAGTTCACTTATGACTTACCACAGGTAGTAGATTGTTATCGTAATGGCTAAAGGATCACATCTCTCTATGTCCATGCAACTATATAACCCCTTCCAATATTGACTCTGGATTAAACATGTAACTGCTTTGGCCAATGAGACAGTATCATTTATGCATCAGAAGTAACCCTTTGTTGTTCCCTCAACTCCATTTGAGGAAACCTCAACTGCCTAGTGGAAGGTAGGACTCACAAAGCATAGAGAAGCAGTCCTGCTAAGATCCCTGAGACCACTGATCCCCTGACTAATAGACTGACTGTCTTGTGAGTAGCCCCAGCTAGATGTTACCAGCAGAAGACTTGCTCAGCTGAGTCCAATCCAAATTTCTGACCCACAAAATCACAGCAAGTTAATATTATTTTAATCCACTAAGCTTTGGGTGGTTTGTTATGCAGCAATAGATAACTGATATATCCTATATTGTTTTCAATTATCTTTGAGAATGCATTATCAATGCATCATGTCAAACTGACAAATAATTATAAGTATACTAGATTTTGCTATGAACCATAGCAGCACCCTGACTTAGTATCTGTCTACATGCCTACATGATCTAAGGAGCACTTTCTCTTGGAGTGAGTTATTTTAGAGTCCTCTGGCCTCTTCAGACTCTCCCTGTTGATACTGCCAGTAAGAGTTTTAATAATGGTAATATTTATGGTGCTGTGCTTTTCTAGCTTCTATTAACAAAATAGAGACAAGCAAATTCATTTCAAGTTAGCTGCTACAATAGCTGATAGGTGGTAAGAGTTATAAATACCTTAATAATTTAGATTTGAATGAATATCCTATTAGTGAAACTTATTAGTAGTACTAAGAGCCATAAATTGTTCTACTTTCCAATAAACGCCCATGCCAAATTGTGGTAATGTAAATTGAACGATTTTAGAAACATTAAGTGTTTTCACTTGACTAATGTTAGGTATTTTAGAAATATGCATATTTCATTGTTTTAAATAATTTGAAAGGTGAATCATTTAAAATTAATATTTCCTGCTTTTTTCTGAGAAAACTGAATCAATGGGGCAGTTATAAACAGGTTTAAATATTTTTAGGGATAACTTTTATATGCTTCAGTCTCTATTCCCTTTCTTTAAAAATTTCAAAATGTCTTAATTGTATACAAGTCATTCATTTATTCCACTATTTGATAACTTTGACCAGGTGCTAAAAACTCTGATAAGCAGTGGCACTTGAAAATTTGGACATGAAGGATGTGGATTTAAGAAACAAGAGATATATAAATAATTAGCATTCAAGAAGTTCAGAGTATATGTAGGAGAAATAAATTCAAAGTTTAATAGAAGAAAATGTTCATAAGCTAAAAATCACTTATATGTATAAATCAATAATTCTCTCTAGCTTCCAGTAAAAATTCATAAAAAATACAAAGATTCTCATTATTGTGGAACTTCTAAACATAAATGGAAAATAAATAATAGTATAAGAGCCAAGTCAGAGAGTACAGTTTCCTACAAATGTATAAAGCTTAGGTTGGCCTCAGAATTCTCCACAGCAATTCTGTGTAGAAGCTTGTTTATTCTGCCTTCCAAGTAACTGAACAAGATGTATACTGTTTACGTCATAAAGTGGCACAGTTCCAGGCACTGTGTGAAATTAAAGGATGAATAGATCACGAGCCCTGTTTTAGATTTCTCTTAATATGATAAGAGAGAGAGACAAACATAAAAGTCACTGGATATTCAGAATGTAAGACAATACTGTAATAAGTTCTATAATACAAAGTGGCAAGAAAATATGTAAGAGAGATTAATTCCAAATGGGAGGTTTTGGAAATGATTCATGGAGAAGTAACTCTTCATCTTCCCTTCCCTCATCTTTCTTTATACTGAGAGAATTCAAAGGACATTCCTAGTAGAGCACAACTTGGATGGAAGAACTGAGCAGGAAATTATAAAGCCCAAAAGGATTGATAGATAGTCTCATTGCACTATAGGAGGAGGTCTTCCCTGCATTTCTAGCAGGCAGAGATGTTGATACCATTAGGGTTCAAGGAAGCCTCAAAGTTCTATTGGTTAGCACCTCCTTATCCGCAGGTAGCCTCCTTGCTTACCTCAGTGTGAGTGTCCTTACTACTAGTTTCTTTTCACACCCCGGCGTTGACAAAAAACGAGATGCATTAACTGAAGTAGAAGAGGAAATGAAATGTTGGATGATCTGACTGATAAGATAAACGGTTCACAATTTATTTTGTGAAAGAAGGAATCATGGAAACATTTTTTTAAACAAAGATTTGATATGATAAAATGGTTATTTTAGATTAATTTGTAAGTTATGTGGAAAAAAAACAAAATGGGGAACTGTGTTCACCAGAGAATTGTTGGGGAGCAGAATTGCCAAAGGTTTGATGGAAGTGTTGGTCTGATGGAATAATAGAAAAGATATTCCAGAGATTTTTTTTTTTCTATTACTTTATTTAATTTATTTATTTATTAGTTTTTTGGGCTGTGTTGGGTCTTCGTTGCTGCACACGGGCTTTCTCTAGTTGGGACGGGCGAGTGGGGTCTACTCTTCGTTGTGGTGCGTGGGCTTCTCATTGCGATGGCTTCTCTTGTTGTAGGAGCACAGGCTCTAGGGGCACAGGCTTCAGTAGTTGTAGCATGAAGGCTCAGTAGTTGTGGCTTGTGGGCTCTAGAGTGCAGGCTCAGTAGTTGTGGTGCACGGGCTTAGTTGCTCCGCAGCACGTGGGATCTTCCCAGACCAGGGCACGAACCCGTGTCCCCAGCACTTGCAGGCAGATTCTTAACCAGTGCACCACCAGGGAAGCCCCAGAGATATTATTCTTAAAGGTACAGATTGATTACAGGTAATAGTTGGAATATGTAAAAATATGCAATAAAATAAAAAAATTTTTATCACCTTAATTTTTAATTTAATTTAATTTCTACAACAACAGCCCCTTGACATAGTCTTTTTTTTTTTTTAAGTATACCCATTTAAAAGATGAAAAACACTTTGGTCCAAAAATGCAGTTATTTGCAGAAGGTCAAATAGTAAATTAGTTTAGATCCAAGGGAAGAACCTAAAAACCTATGTCTCCTAACCCTTCTGTATAATTTTGATAGCATAGGTCTTTTTTTTAATCATGTTTTAATTTTTCAGGAGACAAACAAAAAACAGCAAATTTTTACTGAATTATTTCAGTATAATCTTAAACCTCACTTGTAAAATTTCTTAGTGATATCAGAAACTGTCATAATTTTTAATGGTAGGAGCACCCAGTTAAACAAAAAAGCTCAAAAAAGAAATGCTTTATCTCTGTTTAAAAACATATTTTGTCTTTGTTCTAGTAAATTAGGTATTTCACTATGAACATGGTAAACAATCTGAATTTTCAAAGAGCTTTTGTTCCCCGCAAGGAAGAAGAGAAGACATATACTAAAATAAGCAGTTTGGAAAATGTTATTCTTAAAACAAAGTGCCTCCTCTAACTACACTTTATTATCTTCACCTCAATTCCCGAAAGCCAGCAATAGTCACACGACTTTAACATATTAGGTCTGTAGCTGATGATATCTTTTCAGAAACAGTGTCTCTACCTTAGTGATTTTTTTTTTAACACCTTTATTGGAGTATAATTGCTTTACAATGGTGTGTTAGTTTCTGCTTTATAACAAAGTGAATCAGTTATACATATACATATGTTCCCATATCTCTTCCCTCTTGCATCTCCCTCCCTCCCACCCTCCCTATCCCACCCCTCTAGGTGGTCACAAAGCACCAAGCTGATCTCCCTGTGCTATGCAGCTGCTCTTCACTAGCTATCTATTTTACATTTGGTAGTGTATATATGTCCATGCCACTCTCTCACTTTATCCCAGCTTACCCTACCCTCTCCCCGTATCCTCAAGTCCATTCTCTAGTAGGTCTGTGTTATTTGTAGTGAGACGGATCAACCTAGAGTCTGTCATACAGAGTGAAGTAAGTCAGAAAGAGAAAAACAAATACCGTATGCTAACACATATATACGGAATCTAAGAAAAAAAAAAAAAAAAGGTCATGAAGAACCTAGGGGTAAGATGGGAATAAAGACACAGGTCTACCTTAGTTTTTACAGCATTATTTCACTTACTACCTTATATTGATCTTGGTGACTCCATTCATATGTTTCTATCACCAGCATCCCTAAATTATATACTTTCCTCTTAAACCTAGCACTTAAACAGTAAAATTTCCTCTCCATATTGAAAAAGCCAAGCTTTATCTTTAAGGTCTCCTCTATATTTCAAAACAGGGTTTTCAGAAATTCTATTACAGGGAGAGCTTCCTGCAAAAACCATTCCTTGTGAAGGAAGTAACTGATAATTGTGCAGTGATCTGAAAGTTTTGTGTTGTTCAAAAATAAAATGTGTAACCATATTTTCTAGGCACTGTTATTCGTCAGAATGCCTTAAATCTTTGTTGTAAAAGTTTGGTAACTTTCAGCTTTGGATATATGTTCCAGGTTTAGGAACATAAACTCTGTAAGTATTTAAAAATAAATTTTCATTCTCAAGGAACTCAGTAGGACCCAGTTAATGGCACTTTACTTAATTGAAATAAGGCACAATAAATCGACTACTACATGACATCTGTCCCTTAACAATATAATTGTTTTAACTAAGGATTTGCATGATTTTAACAAAAAATATTTAATGTATTTGATCTGCCTGTTTTATTTTTTCCCAAATACGAGTCCTTTAAATGCAGAAAATAATTCATATAATTTGGCTATATATAATAAAATTTAATGTAATTTCATTTGAAAGTATTTAAAGACAACTGGGTGAAAATACTGTTTTTTTCTAAAATAAACTGAAAAACGCAGTATCTATCTTTAGGCTAAAAGGTCTAAGATTGATCAGAAACAGATACCATTTTGTAAGCTATGCAGATAAAAGGTATCTTACGAGAAATATAAAAATACCTTATATATTCTTCGTTTCTCCTTGCTAAGATACCTCTCCTTAAAATTTCTGATCACAAACTTAGAAAACAATCTTATTGTTACCAAAGGGGAAAGGTGAGGGTGGGGAGGGATAAATTAGGAGTTTGGGATTAATATAGATACACATGGACACACGACTATATATAAAATAGATAATCAACAAGGACCTACTGTAAAGCACAGGGAACTCTACTCAACATTCTGTAATAACCTATATGGCAAAAGAATCTGGAAAATAATAGATACCTGTATGATGAAATCACTTTGCTATAACCTGAAACTAACACAACATTGTTAATCAACAATGCTCCAACATTAAAAAAAAAAAAAAAAAGGCTTATCAGGAATGAAAAAAATTCCTGATCAAAATTTTGGGGCTGAGTATTTATTTCTGAGATTAAAAAAAAATAAAAAGAATATTTAAAATGAACTATTACAATAGATATACCCATATCTAAAAATTAAACAATAATATTCAAGTATGTATATATAAGATATTATATATATAGACATATGTATTGCAAAATGCTGGTATTAACTTACATTTTCTTTTCACAGTGAGGTTAATAAAGCCCTTTGCCCCCTGTGAAGATATTGGTGTCTTAGCCTTGGTTTATATTCGTTAACTTTTTTTAAATTGAGGTATAGTTAATATACAATATTAATGTTACAGGTATACAATATACTGATTCACAATTTTTAAAGGTTACACTCAATAGTTACTACAAAATATTGGCAATGTTCCCTGTGTTGTACAATATTTTCTTGAAGCCTATTTTATACATAATAATTTGTACCTGTTAATCCCATACTACTATCTTGCCCCTCCCCACTTCCCTCTCCTCACTGGTAACCACTAGTTTGTTCTCTATATCTGTGAGTCTGCCCCTTTTTTTAAATATTCACTAGTTTGTTGTATTTTTTAGATGCCACATATAAGTGATATCATACAGTGTTTGCCTTTCTCTGTCTGATTTATTTCACTTAGCATAATACCCTCCAAGTCCATCCATGTTGTTTCAAATGGCAAAATTTCATTCTTTTTCATGTCTGAGTAGTATTCCATTATATGTGTGTGTGTATATAATGTATATCAATCATCTTATTTATCCATTCATCTATTGATAGACACTTAGGTTGCTTCCATATCTTGGCAATTATAAATAATGCTTCTATGAACATTGTGGTACATGTATAGTTTTGAATTAGTGGTTTGGTTTTTTGTAGATACATACCTAGGAGTGGAATTGCTGGGTCATATGGTAGTTTTATTTTTAGTTTTTTGAGAAACCTCCGTACCGTTTTCCACAGTGGCTACACCAATTGCATTCCCACCAACAGCGTGTGAGGGTTCCCTTTTCTCCACATCTTCCCCAGCATTAGTTATTTGTGTTCTTTTTGATGATAGCAATTCCGACAGGTGTGAGGTGATATCTCATTGTGGTTTTGATTTGAATTTCCCTGATGATTAGCAGTGTTGCGAATCTTCTCATGTGCCTGTTGGCCATCTCCATTTCCTCTTTGGAAAAATGTCTATTCAGATCTTCTGTTCATTTTTAATTGGGTTGTTTGTTTTTTTGTTTTTTGGTTTTTAATTTTCATTTATTTATTTATTTATTTTTGGCTATGTTGGGTCCTCGTTTCTGTGCAAGGGCTTCCTCCAGTTGCAGCGAGCGGGGGCCACTCTTCATCACAGTGCGTGGGCCTCTCACTGTCGTGGCCTCTCTTGTTGCAGAGCACAGGCTCCAGACGCGCAGGCTCAGTAGTTGTGGCTCACGGGCCTAGTTGCTCCGTGGCATGTAGAATCTTCCCAGACCAGGGCTCGAACCCGTGTCCCCTGCATTGGCAGGCAGACTCTCAACCACTGCGCCACCAGGGAAGCCCAGGTTGTTTGCTTTTTGTTTTTTGATGTTGAGTTATATAAGCTGTTTATATATTTTGACCATTAACTTCTTATGGCTCATATAATTTGCAAATATTTTCTCCCATTTGGTAGGTTGTCTTTTCATTTTGTCAATGGTTTCCTTTGCTGTGCAAAAGCTTTTAAATTTAATTTGGTCCAATTTGTTTATTTTTGCTTTTATTTCCTTTACTTTAGGAGACAGATTCAAAAAAATATTGCTATGATTTATCTCAAACAGTGTTCTATGTTTTCCTCTAGGAGTTTTGTAGTTTCCAGTTTTACATTTAGGGCTTTAGTCCATTTTGAGTTCATCTTTGTTTATAGTGTTAGAGAATGTTCTCATTTCATTCTTTTGCATGTATCCGTCCAGTTTTCCTAAAACCACTTATTGAAGAAAGTCTTTTCTCCACTGTATATTCTTGCCTCCTTTGTCATAGATTAATTGACCATAAGTGTATGGGTGTATTTCTGGGCTCTCCGTTTTGTTCCATTGATCTATGTGTCTGTTTTTGTGCCAGTATTATACTGTTTTGATTGCTGTAGCTTTGTAGCATCGTCTGAAGTCAGGGAGTGTGATTCCTCCAGCTTTATTCTTCTTTCTTGGCATTGTTTTGGCTAATCAAGGTCTTTTGTGTTTCCATACAAATTTTTTTATTACTTGTTCTAGTTCTGTGAAAAATGTCATTGGTGTTTTGAGAGGGATAGCATTGAATCTCTAGATTGCTTTGGGTAGTATGCTCATTTTAACAATATTAATTCTTCCAATCAAATAACACAGTATATCTTTCCATCTGTGTCATCTTCAATTTCTTTCATCAGTGTCATAGTTTTTGGAGTACAGGTTTTTTACCTCCTTAGGTAGGTTTATTCCTAAGTATTTCATTTATTCATTTTTGATGTCCCAATATAACACAAACCTTCTAAACAAGGGATCTACTTCTACACTTTCCTAGCATATGCTAACATTCTGGTTTAGTCACATATTCTGAAAATAGCTATCATTTATGTGCCAGGCTCTGTGCTAGTTAGTGGAAATCCAGTAGTGACTAAAATAGATCAAATTCCTGTATTCATAGCACTTATATAAGACAGCAGAATGTGATAGTTGAGAGGATAGATTTTGGAGTCACTTTCCTGGGTTCTAATCCTAACTCTTCTATAATATTTAGCTGTGTAGCTTTCAGCAGGTTTGGTAATCTACTTGAAGCTTCGTTACTTCACTTGTAATAAGGGGATAATTGTAAATCTCTCATATGGTTGAATGAGTTACTCTAAAGTGCTCAGAACAATACCTGGCACATAGTAACCCCCATCTATATGTTATCTAATTTTTAGATATTTGTAGAGAAGACAGTCTATAGACAAATAAAAACATAATTAATGTACCGAGAAATAGGGAGTGACAAACTGTTGGTTATCCTCTCTGATAAAGTGAAGGAGAGCCATCTGGTATAAGGGTATTGCATGCAGAGGGAACAATAAATGCTAGTCCTTGAGGAAGAATAAAGACTCGGAGGACGGGCAGCTAGAGAGGAGTAGGAGCTAAAATTGTTGTTGTTGTTGTTGTTTTAACTCTAGAGACCTCAGTTCAACAGCTGCAAATATTCTTTACTCTTTGCTCATCTGACTAAAACCATTCTTTCTCTCCCAAAAGAATACCAGTCAAATCCTTGACTACTGCCATGGATGATTACGATTCCATGTATCATGATATTTCTTGAAGTGATATAGGTATTATCATCTCAGGGAGAAGAATGGAACTCAAAGGATTGTGATGGTTTGCTGAGTTTGGGGAAAATCATGATAAAAATCATTGGGCCCAAGTTTTTCAAGTCTCTTAACTGAAAATCTCTCCAGATCCCAATTCTTAGTACTTCCAACCCTTTTTCTCCTCTTTACATTGTAGTAACTTAAGAAGGATGGGTGAACTGATCTGTTTAATGCTTTGAATGGTGCTAATGAGTCATGCTTACTTAGAGAGATTTTAAGTAGATTTGTCTTTTATGTAGTCCTTCTCAAGTACCATATTACATATTGCTGAGAAATCAATCTTCCCAAAAGCAATTGTAACTGAAATTTAAACATATCCCATACACTTTTTTTTGTCTACAGAATAATGTTCAATTTTCTAGTCAAATTATTCAAAATTTCCACAATTTGGCCAAGCCATTTGTATAAATGTGCCTGTAACTACAGCCATTTATTCACTCAACTTGCCTAAAATTGGACATTGAGTTTTCTCAACATACTATGCCTTGTGTGAAATCCGTACCACCATTCACTAAGTTCCTTCGCTGTCTGCAGCTTTTCTTGGCCTCAGTGTAAAGATTAAATATCACTTCCTCCAAGAATCTGCCCTTGACTCCTACTTGTTATAAATAACATGTTGTTTCAGTGCTTGATAACCCTGAGTATGTGTTTCTTATTTGAAATGTCTCATAGGCAGAGTAGCCTAGTAGTTAAGAACATAGAAATTTGTAATTGACTGACTTGGGTTGAGTATGGACTTCCCTTTTATAGCTGTTTGTTTTTGATCAAGTTACTCAATATTTCTGAGCTTTATTTTCTTTCTCTGTAAAATCTTTATCAAGCATCTTTATCTTTTCATGCTTAACACAGTGCCTGGCACATTGCTGACACAAAAAAAATGCTATCTTTAAAAATTGTACACTGTACATTCATATGTAGACTTCTAGAATTGCCCATACTAAATTTTAAGCTCCATTAAGGCAAAGAAATAACTTGTCTTATTCTATTTTGTATTCTTGTCATTGCCAAGTTTTAAAGCCTCATAAAGAAAAAAAAGTGTAATATCCTTTGCTGATGTTTGAAATAATATATTCACATTTAGAATATCTATTTATTTTTCATAGATCTTGGCAGACAAAAGGGAGGATGTTTGGAGGTCAACTGGGCCCTTGAAACATAGATGAAATCTCAGAGGTTGGATATGTACCTATTGACTCTATGAATAGAGCACAATTAATGTGACGAATAAAACAATATATTTGTTTTTCTTCTGATGAGGACCTCATAAAAACTTGCTCTTTCTATGCTAGGAAGAAAACTGATACCAGAATAAGCACGTGTGTGCACACACACACACACACACACACTCACATACACATATAACTGTTTTCTTCTTATGTAGATCAAATCAGCTACCACCATGAAATGAATTTTTTGTGTTTTTATTTAATTTTATTTAATTAAAGCTTTAACCAAATCTTATAAAAATTTCCAGAATTTCAAATTAGCAAAAATAGTGATTGAATAATTTTACAATATGTGTCAGAAAAAGAACAAAAATCTCTTCTACTATGATAAAAATTCTTTTTGTAATTTATAGTTTGTACACATCCAGTTACAAGATAGGTGCAATTTCAATTGCTTTTCTTTGCCTTTGGTCTTAACCTAGGTCTGAGAGGAATCTAATCTCATTGCTAGAGTTTACTTCAAATGGCTTTGTTGTAATAGGGTTAGAATGGCTTACAATCATCCTCTGTTTCCGCGATTACTTATCTCTCTACCTAAGCTAACAATTACAGCTCTCTTAATGGAATAATGGAACACATCACAATGTACAGGAAACAAGCACTATCTCTGAAATTGAAGTAGAGGAAGGCAATTTCACATGTATTGTGAAAGCGTTCAGTCCAGTGTTCTTGGTAGCAGTCACTCTATGTTAAAATAATTCAATGTATGTAATTGTTTTCTCTTGTTCTAGAAACTTGTAATGAGCTTGAAAAAGTGGGTAAAGCTAGTTCCTTAGCCATACATATACATATTTGGAAGAAGCAATGATCCTAGAGCAATGTGTTCTTAGTTCTTTACGGCAGGTACAAAAATATGGCCCAAGCTACGTGCCCAGTGTTTTAAAGTACTTAGGCAGACCAAGCGAAAGTCTTGTTTTATGTTTAAAGCTAATTTATCATACTACCTCTTTCTTTTGTTCCCTTTTATCATTTTGTTTATGGGAATGTATGTATCTTACAGGCAGATATTTGAGTTTATATAAATTAATGTTATAGGTATAAAAACACATCAGTTGAATGGAAGACCGGGCACGGGACCTGATAGCAGTGGTAAACCAAGGCCATGCCAAAGCAAAGATAGGCAACTTAGCACATATTTAAAACATTTCTCATAGATAAAGCAGATTATTTTTAGCAAGCTTAAGTAGATTGGTACATGGGATTTTAATAGTCTGCTTTCCCTGAAAGACCCCTTATTAGGTTGGCTGTTTGTTATCCTTTTTGTAGTACTTCACCTGTACACAGAGTCATACACATATACTTTATATTTATAGCATTTAATTAAAATAAAATTACTTAGTTTATAAAACAGAGGAATCTTGCAAATTCAATAAATATTAAGCTACCACTACCTACCTACTAACTACTCTAAAAAGGGAATTATGATAGTCAGTGTTTAGAGAGGTGAACATTAACCCTCAAGAAGAAAAGTCAGGCCCTTTCTAAAAGCCGTCACCATTTATGCTGCAAAATGTTCATACTATCATATGAATCACTATATAAATATATTCTAGAGCTTTTAAAATGTTTAAGGGATGGTATAATATCCATTTATTATCCCTAAATCTATATCCTCTAAATCAAAATTATTTTTCTGCACACTGATAGGTTATTATTTAATAAATAGGACATCCACAATTATACAATGAAAATAGATTTTTACATTTTATCACAAAACCCATTGTCAATAGATGGCAATGATATTCTTTGCAGTAGATTTCTTCTTTCTCTTAAGTTATCCCTTCCTGATAAAAATTTCATAACACAGTAAGGATATTTATATCTGAAAAGTTCTGTATTTCTACCATTATAATTTTTCATGTCAATATAGGCCAGCTATGGGGGAGGTATAGCATGACATTGCTTTATTAATGCTGACACTTTCCTGTGGATTGAAGGAGTTTTCATCCTGTGTCTATATAGAGGCATGTTATTAGCATTCAGATGTGGTTTCTCCATCAACTAATCCACTTCAAAATATTTGCATGAAATCAAATTTGCTTACCAGTCAGCCACATATAAAATATAATTTACAGACTTGGGTTCACATTAGTGAAGTTTACTTATTTAGAGCATAGAAGAATTATCAGCCTGTCTCATTACCAAGTGAATTCCACAGGCACTGTCACTTTGCCTGTCCTGAGTTGATTTATACAGTGTGGATTTCAAATGTTTAAAAATATATTGATCTTGGAGTTTTACTGATAAAGTTGGTAACATTAGGGTCTGAAATGTGTCATTTATAAAATTTTGTGAAGTGACAGTCTTTTCCTTATGAAATTTACAAAGTATAAGATTAGTCCCATTACATTTAAACAAATTTGAAGCTGACACATAGTTATCTAAATAAAATAGATGCAATTTCTGCAAATGCTTATACAATATGACATGTTTATAATGGCAACTTAGGTATATATTATAATCATATTTTTAATGTAAGTAATTGCATAGGTTGACCATTGTGCTATGTGGAAATATACAAGAAATGGCTAACAATATCTTATTGTATGCTAGGATAGTTCTGAGCTCTTTACAAGCATTAATTCATATTTTCCTTAAGACAAATTCATAAGATAGGTACTGTAATTATCCCTGTTTTACAGATGAACACCCTGAGCCACAGAGATTAAATAATTTGCCCAAAGTCACAAAGCAAGTAAGGAGTGGAGCTAGGATTAAAGCCCAGGCACAGTCTAATTTTGACTATTCTAAACACCACGTGACTCTGGGACTCAACCGGAACAGAACCTGAGCTACGGTACACTGGAATGAAGCAACATTTTGTTTCTATACTTGATAAAATTGCAAATAAGTAATCTTTGTAAAAGAAAGTAATAAGATTGGATTTTGGGGACCAAACAATTGCCCAGCCCAGCCTAGAAGTGGACCAGGAGAATGTGCTCTGCGGGTCTAGGGCTACACAAGCAGAAAGAAATCATTCAGGTGAAAAATATACTGCTGACCTCCCCTATCTGGGGGAAGAGTTTCACTAGTTTTTCTTTAAAAGGGAAACTGTAGGGTTGGGGGGGTTGGCATAAAGTTTAGTAATTCTCATTTTTTAACATAAACTTGATCATCCTCATAATCCTTTTTATGTTTTCTAAAGGATTAGAAAAATTAACTGGTCAAGACTTAAATGAAAGTTATTAAGCATTACTTAGCTATCATGTATAAGGAATGGTGTACCTTTATTTATTATAGAATCTGAATTTATATTTTCCAAATATGTTTCATTTTCACCTGTTTGCAACTATTCGGCACCACTTTCTGCATTTTAGTGCCATTTGTACTAAAATGCATACCAAAGATTTGGAAGTTTTTTGCTATTTAAAGTAATAAACATTAAATATTATATTCTCTCATAAACATCATTTTCACCTGTGTATATCTGCTCTTCCTTTCTCATAATTTTACATTTTGTTTTATGTATCAGCTATGGTTCTTACTTCAGGCAGTATGCTCACTTTGGCATGCCATCACTGCTCAGTCATAACTTAGATCATTTTGTTCAGTTTCCTACCCCAAATCTTGGAAAGTAGGTAAGAGATCATTCCAGACTCAGACTCCTGTTTAGCCTTCTCATCAAGACATAACAGTTAGAAAATTAATATAACCAGACTAGTTTTCTTTTTCTGATTTCATATTCACCAAATAGCTTTCTGTATATTTTCTTTCAGTTGTTGAGAATGGTTAGTAAATATAGTTATTTTGTTCACTTGTTGCCATTTATCATACTGATTACAATAAATTAGAATTCTATGTTATACATCAAGTAAAACAAAAGCTTTTATTTTCTATGAAAGCAATACTGAAATTTAAGAAAAAAACTTAGAAAATAATCCTGTCCTCACCAGGGTAGGGCCAACATTAATTTTAAATGGCAAAATATAGACTTTGGAATCTTTGATTCTTAAGAACAGGTAGGTTGAAATTGCTGATCCTATCCATTTGGTGAGTGAAACAGTGACTTACGGGTACATAAAACTTGCACATTCATGAATTTCAAATCACTTTATAGCTCAGTGGAATCTCTCATTGTCTTGAAATTGATGACATTTACCTGTGGCAATTCCAAAAAGCAGATAACAGGAAAGAGGGGGCTCATTCTTGTCTAGTTTCATGTGCAGCCACAGGAACAAATAGCCAAATAATCACAATATATTATCATCTGTACATAGCTCACAAATATTAGTACATTATTGTAATTTTGCATAGGCAGAAAGAAAAACCTTTTTGAAGACAAATTGGGACAAATGTTGACTTTAGCCTTATTATACTAGGGGAACAAATGGTATATATTAGTCTTGCAATAAATTCTTAAATGTTTTAAGATTGCATTTTCTCTAATAAATATGCATATTTTAATGACTATTACTTTTTCTTCAATATAGATACAATCTGTTAACCTTTGAAATTCATTCACATAATTAAGATAAACTCTAGAATTAATTTGGAGTAAAAGTATTCCAGGAAACTTCTATGAACTTTATCTGTAGTCAAGTTTTGGTGATATTTATATTTTTACTCCAAGGAAAGACTTTTTTTTAAAATAAATTCAAATATATACATCTTAATTCTGTATTATCAATTCAACATTATAAATCCCAAACTATGTAATTTCCTTTTTCTACAAGTATATTATTTATAAATTCCAGGAATAATATGGGATATAATCTTTCTTTTAAAATGTTAAAAACTAGCAATCTGCAAGTATTTATTGAATGCCTAGTGTGTCTCAGTGATGTAAAAGTAAGTAAGAGAAGGAAGAACTCTACTTTTACACTGAAAATTTCCTTGTTGAAGGGGATTTATAGGGCTATTGTTGTATATAGTATAGTGAGATAAGAACAAATATGGATAAATCCCAAGAAATGTAATACAGAATAAATCACTTTGCAGGATCAGAAAATATTTCCAGAAGTATTTACCATTAAGCCAAATTTTACAATACAATTAAAATTTAATGGTATGAAATAAATGAAGATTATTTTAGACAAAAGGTATAGCACAAAGCCCAGAAACTGACTGATATTTAAAATCTGTAAATAATTTGTTAGCCCTAGCTTAAAATACAGATGTAATAGAGTAGCAGACAATGAAGCTAGGAAAGCTGGAAGATCAAGGACTTTCTTCAATTTCTGCATACCTCTTTTTATAACTATGCACCTAAAGGTATGTCTGTCTGTCTGTCTATCTATCGATATTATCTATCTGTCTATCATCTATCCACACTTCCATCTGTCTTTATATGCCTGTATCTTAGTTAGACAATGCCACAAAGTGATCCTGGATCCTGCTCTTTTCTGATATTTTGCTTATTATTCTGTTTTCAACTAATTAACTTTGTGGTCTCATTTTCATCTAGATTTTTGAATGTCCATATATAAAGTGATTTATATTATAGCCTTTTATCTTATATTCTCATTTTATGTTATCTTTCTAGGTGATCTCATCTATTCTTTGACTTCAATTGCCATATTGTGCACTGCCCAAATATAGCTCTTAGCTGACATTTTTATTCTGTTCATCACACCCTACACTGAGCATCCAGGAAATATCACAGACACTTGAAATAAAGTGCACCTCGCAATGAACTCATCATCCCCTTCCCCTGCCACAATGCTTCCATTTGTTCTCCCAGGAATAGCTAGGAGCCTAGTTTAAGCCTATGTAAAGCCTAGTTTCCATTTCTAAAATATCTTTCAAATCTTCCTGTAAGTTGGATCTCCACTGTCATTGTTGTAGTGTCTAATTTTCTTTCTGTTTGGCCCCCTTCTATTCATTCCTCATGTTACACACAGAGTAATCTTTCACAAAGCAAATATTACATCATTCTCTGCATAAAACCCTTTAATGACCACCCAATAACATCATAATAATGTCCCCCAAATAATTTTTTTACTTTATGTTGTAAAATAGAATACACAGAGAAAAAAAGGAAATGAACCATAAATATGTAATATAATAAATAATTACAAAGTGAGCAACCACCTAATTACTCTCCAGATCAGCCTCAGAAATTCACCATACCTCAGAAGCTCCTGGATTTTTTGTTTGTTTGTTTTTTACCAAATAAAACCTCCTCCTACTCTCAAAGATAATTGCTAGCCTGAATTTCAAGATAATATTTACTAATTTTCTTTAATAGTATTATCATCTAAATTGAATCTCTAGATAATAAAAATCTAGCTTTTTTTTTTAACCTAAATCCTCCACCTGACATGGTGTGAATTTTTCATGTATCATTTTCCCTCCTTGAACCTGACTATCCTCTCTGTGAATCACGGAAGTTGTACAAAACTAGTGTCTATGATGATTATTAAATAAAGGAATATTTTTCTGTGAGCAGCCAGGTGTTCCTTGAATTATGGTGCTCATTATTGACGCTATCTGTTGTCTTTTCCTAATCAGTGAACTCTTCATCCAGGTAAAACTCAAAACTTTTTAAAGTGTGTTTATAAGAGAGGCTAACCTGCTTTTCTTCTAGTCTCTCAGTGACATCAAATTTTCCAGAAGTGTTTACAGCTCTAACATTAAATTGTCAGACATAGATTAGTTTCCTCTGAATCTCTCACTGCCAGAGTTCAACTGGTTCTGAATACAGAAAGACAAACCAAGCAGTTAGCCTATTTATTGAATAAATGAAGACGTCACCTCACAGAGCAAAATCCCCGGTCTTTAGTGTTCTTTATTCAGCCACAGGGATGGTTTTAATCCTAATATCCATTCTGCCTAGAAGGAAGCATTTTTCTACCAAGGGACAACTCCATAAATATTATGGTCCTGAGTTGTGCCCCAACTATTTGCTTTCATAGAACACCTAGGGAATGAGTACTCAAACTTAGGTACTTTATATAATAAAAATTTTTTAAAACTCCGTCCAAGCATATATATGCTCAACACTTCAAAAACATATTGAGCCTGTCCATCTGCCATCAGATCTTACATAAGCATAGGAAATGGGTATTAAATTTCAATCATCTCTATTCCAGTAGATTTGTGTTTGATGTATCTTTCTGTCATATAGTATTTACTGATTATTCATTTTTTAAGTTATAGCCAAATATATGGCTAGTTCTTTATTGGATACTGTGTCTTCTTCATATAAAATAATCTGAATATGTTTACTAATGGTACTTTCTTGCCAAAATCCAAATAATATTTAAAAAATTTTTACCTTTGTTGTATTTGCAACTTTGTCATGTTTGAGCAACACTTTATTCTTGAAATTCCCTTCAAGAAGAGGAGAACTTTGACACAAAATTTTCTTTTAAGTTTTATTCTAGTATTTTTTACATTTCTTCTTTCTTCTCCTTTTCTTTGAAAGGATTTGAACATCAAAGGAACTTAATACATATACTCTATAATTTTATCAAGTCATTTATTCTTCCTCATTAATTTGTAAGAACACTTTTAAATTAAAAAGATGTAACTGTTAAGGTTGTTAAATACAAACCATAGCAACCGTCTCTGTGTAACTTAGAATAAGATTTACTTAGAGAATGTTACGTGTCTCAAAAATCTCACAGAAAAAAAATCAGGAAAAAGGGAATGCCAGGAAGTCAGAATCACAGCCGAAACTGTACCTCAGAGATTACTTGACCATGGGTACTGTAGCTTCTGCCTATGAATTTTGGATATCACTGTTTTCAAAGTGAATTATAAATTGTGTTTCTCTGTGTTACTTGCTCAATATAACAGCAGTTTATTTGTCACTTACATTACAGTGATTTGTGCAGTGTTTAGAGGACTCTGCTCCATGTAGACATCCAGAAACCCAGGCTCCTTCTATCAAAGGTTCTGCTTTGGCCTAGAAGCTCAAAGTCCTCCATTGATTCAACAGACGAAGGTAAAGCAATATAGTTTTTTTGTTTGTTTTCTTTTTAATTCAGTATTGACAATGGCTTCATTCACAGGGACCAAGATTCTAATCTGGAATTTATGTTAGTAAATAAGGTAAAGAAAAACTTAGAGTTGTTTTTATTTTATTTTAGTTACCAAAATCGATTTTTAATAATTAAATTTTCACTGACTTGAAATGTCATTATCATATACAAAATTCTAACATATTATTGTATCTAATTTGACTCTTCTATTTTGTTCATTGGTCTTTCTGTTTCAAGTATTTATATGGAAGTATTCAAGTGTCATAAGTTTTATAACAGATTTTAAGAGGTGGATTCTAGGTGGGTAAGGAGTTCAGTGGATCCTCTCCTGAGCAAAACAGCAATTTAACTGGTGAAAATTATTATTTTTTAGCTATTTAAATTCTCTGGAAATAGTTTTAAGGGCATACAGCAAATGGAGAATGTTTCATTTAAGGAAAACTAATTAACGTTGGTAACAACAGCAAAAGTCTATGGTATTTGAGACACAACTTGCTACCATACCCAACTCACCCCACCAGCTTCTTGTTAAAAATATCTGCTTTAGGCAGGTGCCGGATCTCTCTTCCCAGGTCCCAGTCTGCAGCTAAGTTTGCTCCTGGAGGGGGCGAGGGGGAAGGCTGCCGGTGGTGTTTCTCATCCCTCACCACTAGCCTTATGGTGGGAGGTAGGCATGGTCAAAAGGACCAGTTCTCCCAACCCCCAGGTAGAGCAGGATGAGCATACTATTGCCCCAAAAGCCCATTACCCGATTTTCGTCTTAAATTTGAAATTGTTGATGTAATTACCAAATAGAACAATGTCTTCCAAGTTTAATACATTTTCCATTTAAAATCTTATTTTCCTCAGAAAATTTATTTTTATTATAAAGTTAATTCTGAGGAGATAAGGCTTTATGGTTTCTAACTGATTGTAAGCTACTTTGAGGAAATTTACTTTTACCAACAGTTGTGGCTGACTATCTCACTCAGTTTTATTATTTTCTTTTTTTAGTCTTTGGCTTTACTTTGTTGTTTTTATTTCTAGTCATACAACATGGAAGCTCAGATCATTGATTTCTTTAATACGTGCATTTAAACATGTAAATTTTCCTCTACTTTCAGCTTTAGTTGCAATGAACAAGTTTTAAACGTCATGTTTTTATTAACTTTCAGATCAAAATTTTTCTGATTTCCACCATGACTTTTTTATATTTAACCTTGAGTTATTTAAAAGTGTATGTTTAACAACCAAATATTTTATGATTTTCTTCAAATTAGTACTTTTACCACTTCTATAACTATGTGAAAACCTTACATATATTTAAGGCCATTCTCTGCTCCCATCTTCTGTGCTATTATGTTCATATATGTAATCTCTACATGTGCTTTGAACCCAATATTATTATATTATCATTATAATAATTAAATGATGAATATTTATACATGATTTGATGATTTACTTTGTCTGCTACTCTTCATTCTTTATTTCCAGTCACACCTGGTAATATTTTTCTTCTTTTAGTGCAGATCTGCTGGTTCTGAACTCTCTCAGCTTTTGTTTGTCTAAAATATCTTTTTTTCACTATTATTCTGAAAAATATTTTATCTGTAGCCTTCTGGGTTGGCATTCTTATTTCAGCATTTTAAAGATTTTATTTTATTTGTCTTTGGCTACTATGATTTCTCTTGAAAAATTCTTGAACTTTTTGTTGCTTCCCTGAAGGTAATGCATTTTCCTTCTCTGGTTGCCCTTAATGGGGTTTTTTTGCCCCCTTTGTCTTTGATTTGTTTTTTTTTTTTACATAGTTTGACTATAGTATACCTAGATATGGGCTCTGTACAATTTTTATGTGGGTTTTGCTGAGATTTTAATATAATAAAAATATTCATAAAGTTCAATATCTTTTGTCAATTTGGAAAATTTCAGCCAAAATTTCTTTTAGTATTTTTTCTAACTTATCCTCTCTTTCCTTTCCTCCTGAACTTGAATTACAATTATATTAGACTTTGGCACCACGTTCACATGTCCTTGATGGTCATTTCTGTATTTTGGTATTTTTTTCTTCTATGTTTTGGCTTCAATCTGAATATTTTCTACTAACTTGCTCTATAGTTCATTAATAATTCTTTTGTGTCTAATTTTTTATTAAATCCATCTCTTAAATTATTCATTTCAATTATAGCACTTTCTTCTTTTAGTATTTTCATTAGATTCCTCTTGAAAGGTTCAATATTTTCTTATTTTTTCAAAATTTGCTTGATTTGCTCAAGCATAATTAACATAGCTATTTAAAATATTTCATTCCAAAAATTCAATCTGATTTGCCAAAATTCAAGTCAATTCTATCTCTCCTTTTCCATAGTAAGTTTTAATATTGGTTTTAATCAATTGGTTTTGCTTTATAGATGCCTTATGAAGTTTTTTTAAATTGGATATTAGACATCACACATTAAAATTTGTAGAAACTTTAGACTATGTTTTCTTCCTCCTGTGAGGGTTAAGTTTTCTTATGTCAGGAATATAGGATATAAGTAGATTATCTCAATTCTGTAAAAGGTTGATTTTTATGCTTTGTCAGGGTTAATGTTTCAGTGTTTCTTTACACCTAGTTGCATGACCCCTGGAGTCTCAACTAAAAGCCTAGGGTGTTTACCAAAACCACTTTACACTGGTATTAAACTCTAACTTATCTCATCAGCAATGAATATCTGCTAAAATCTGAACTCAGCTCTTTAGCCTCTCTGCTTCAGCTTTATGCTAGATTTATTAGTCTTATCCTGTATATGATGAAATTAGTAGCAGATAATTTCTTCAAAGGGAGATTACCTGTACATGTCTGTGGTCACTCCTATGACTTTCTTTTTTCTTCAGACTTTTCTTCCCATTTCCAGACACTTTGAGTAATCCAATCTTCAACTTCTGTTTTCTCAGCCCAGTGTGACTGCAGTATTCTGCCAAGTCCTATTTTACCACAGTAGGAGTTGATAAATGACCTCAGGAGATATGCTATGATAAGGCAATATTCACTTACTGGTGATTTCATTCTCTCTGCAATAGCAATCTCTCAAGTGTTTCCTCTGTTGATGTCTCTGAAATTCCTTTAAACAGGCATTACTATATATTTACACAGATTTCATAGTTGTCTTCAATAGGATAGGTTCATCCCATATAATATCCCCTGTCACGGGCAGACTGAACTTTTTGGGTTAGCCGAGGTTTGGACCTGTGCAAACATCTGTAAGACATTTGGTCCACACCCAGTAGGACTTGATATTTGGTCCTGTTCAAAATGTCCACAAGATATTTGGTCCATGCCAAAAGGTCCTTGATATTTGGTCATATTTTTTATTACCCAAAACATCCAGGAAGACATTTGGTTCATGCCAAAAGATCTTGTCCAGAACCACTTGTCATGGATCAAATATGCTCAAGGATGTTTTGGATAAGACCAAATTGCAAGGTCCTTTTGGCTTGGGACCAAATATCTTGTGGACATTTTGAACAGAACCAGATGTCGTACAAGGAACTTTTTGTAGCATGCTTAGTGCTAGCTAGCTGTATTTTTATATGCACCATAATTTTTTGAACCTTCTTCCATGGTAATTATTTGAAATGAGAAAAATACAAATCTGACATTTTCTGTCACTTATTTAGTTTTAAGTTCTGCAATAACATTGTTTTTTCTTAAGTTTATTTTTTAACTCTTCTTGCTTCAATTTAGCTAATTTTTAAATTCTAACCCTTATATTTCATTAAATTGTGTTTTGTTTAATTTTCTTGCATGATAATCAATAATACTGAGTTTTACTCTTTCCTGATTTTATGTGAATTTATATCTTTAAAAGTATGTCCCTTTTTTTTAATGTCCTTACATCTTTTCTTCTTAAGTAGGAGTGTGTAAGTACTGGTCATTTGAATTTTTTCCTGTGTCTGAGGCAATTACTATTTACTTTATGTGGCCAATTTGTGTCTATCAGATTAAAAAAGAAAAAACTGTAAGTGGAATTATTTCCCTGTTTTCTCAGCAACTAGTTAGGTAGTCTCTTTAGAAAATTATGGAAGAACATTTTCTGTTAGTCTCCTTTGTTCTCAGAGAAAAATAGATATAGATTAACAACAGTGGGCATCTAATTTTGGAAGTGTTTTCCAAACTTTGTTTGAATGCCTGCCCTACTAATAGTTCACTAGATTGTAAAGATATGGCCTTCTCTATTGGAAAAAGACCTTGTTTTTGAGACTGTACAATCTTTCTTGATAAACTTATCCCAGTGTTGATGGTTAGACTGATATCTGGGCTATTTGTTTATGGTTCAATGTGTATTTTTTATGTTTTTCATTTCTGAGCTTAATAAGCTTCAGAGGTCTGTTTTTCTGATTAGGATGCCAAGTTGGAAAAAACAAAGTGTCTGTGTGAGTGTTTCTGTGTCTGTGTCTGCATGTATAACATAATTACACACATATATGTGTACTAATATATATATTTATGTATATATTATATCTATATCTATATTTATGTATAAATACATAAAATTTATACATAAAATATATATTATATATAAACTCTAAACTTTTAATATGTTTATATTTGTATTTATATATAAATATATATTATTTTTTATTTTCCTTTTTTTTTTTACTCTACATGAACCACTGCTACTTCTAAAACTTGGGATTATTGGTAGATAAGATGGGTTTATAGTTTTCTTCTGCCTTCTGTTTGCATTCTGACTGCACCTCCTGCACTCTTCCTCCAAAATGAATGAAAGTTTTGATCTTTCGAAATTACCTCCCTTCATTCTTTACCTTACCTTACTACCAACACAGCAGATAAACCTAGTGTGAATGCCCGGAACTCCCTTCTCTTGATATGTTCCAAACGGCACTTAACGCTTATCTTCTGATGCTGTGGGATTTGGTGAGTCCATTCCTAGCTTAAGCACATGAAAAGCTTTGTTTTGATTCTTTTTACTTTTGCTGTGAAGGATTACAGAATAATTTAAAAATATTGATATGTTTCTGTAACTTTGTTTATCCCTTAAACACTTTTAAACTTTTATTTCATGTCAGGTGCTATGATATATGCTAAGAATAAAGTAGCAAATAAGATATAATAATTTTGCTGTACAATCAACAAAATTTGTATTTTATAACTAATAAACATCTTAAAATTTGGTATTTTCTTTAATAGAATGGATCAAAGATAAATTACATAATTAGGAAAATCTCCTTTTAGGTATCTTGCCTCTTTAAATTGAGAATTAATATACAAGGTTCTTCACCAATTATTACCAAAATTAAACTTTGCCAAATTAAATTCAGGAAAATACTATCAAGTCTCTGGTTTTGCCTCTATTTTTTAGTTCATTTGAGAGAAAAAGTAATTTCCCTTATTTTATGGTTAAATTTTTTTTTTTAATTTTATTTATTCAGTTATTTATTTATGGCTGTGTTGGGTCTTCGTTTCTGTGCGAGGGCTTTCTCCAGTTGCAGCAAGTGGGGGCCACTCTTCATCGTGGTGCGCGGGCGTCTCACTGTCGCGGCCTCTCTTGTTGCGGAGCACAGGCTCCAGACGCGCAGGCTCAGTAATTGTGGCTCACGGGCTTAGTTGCTCCGCGGCATGTGGGATCTTCCCAGACCAGGGCTCGAACCTGTGTCCCCTGCATTGGCAGGCAGATTCTCAACCACTGCGCCACCAGGGAAGCCTCTATGGTTAAATTTGTTGCTCACTGTTTTTTATTTTTACTTTCCTTTATTAATAATCAGGCTAAAAGTTTGCTCTCTTTAAAAAATGTTAGGCATGCCAGAGTCACATTATAATATAATAATAAATTTAAAATTAGCCTACAAATGTGAATAGAATACAAAATAAACATATAAATAATTTTTAGTGAGGATATTCCATTTCTGGCACACATCTATTCAAATATAATAGTTGCAATGTTAAGCTCAGATTAAAAACTCTGAAAACTGAAAATATGGATTTGATGTAAGTTTTATAAAATGTAAAAACTACAGCTTTGGTTTTGTGTAGGCCTAGGTTGTTTTTAAAGGTACTCTAAGGGCAATTGAAACTAGGAACCTCATGTTATACCTTATTTAAGTGAAATGAAAGATGGAACAACACTGTTGGTCCATTTTGTTTTCATTCTTCATTTAAATTATCACTTTTACATATAAATATATGAATGAAGGTCTTGAAATTCCAGGGATTTTTGCCAAAAGGGAACTCAGTCCACAGTATGTTGTAACATTAGATTCCAGCAAGTCCATTTATTCATTTACTAAACATCGCAGTTCTAATGTAAAATCAAGCAATGTTTGAGACTTTAATTAAATGGAAATGTGTTGTTTTAGCTGAGGGAAAGAAAACAATTGGCTATTATATAGCCGAAGCTTTGAATGCTGGATATACCGTGTTTATTGTGTGAAATTCTAGACACAAACAGTCTTATGTGCAAGCAATTGATTTTGATCAATTAAATAGCTAACATATGTAGAACTAGAAATTACCTGATTTATAAAATTGAGAAGTATTTTTTATCATTTTTGGTGGTCAGGATTTGAAAGTTTATGGGACAATTCTTAGCTAAGTGGGTGTCTTCCTGCTTGCATGATTTTCTTAACAAGCATACTATACCTTACATCCAAAACAAGCTTAGGATTTCCTTGATATTGCATTCTAATAAGAGGTAAACTCTAGATCATTTTAATAAGGTTTGGTAAATTTTAAAATTTTGGTACATTAAATAGCAAACACATCTGAAAACTTCTCATAAAGGTTATTTGCTGACAGATTTTCATAATTACTTGCCATATTTAGAGATACATAAAACTATTCTTGCTGAGATTTGCTCACATCCTGACTAGACTGCTTTAATTACAACTGGTGACTATAAGCATGGTCCAGAACTAATTCCCCTTAAACAGAGAAACAAACTATCACAGGGCTTTTCATATGATTTATTCAATTTGCCAACTGAATAAATGGGTTTGTTGGCATACGATAGTTGCAGGAGTTTCTTTCCCCTAGTTCCACCTAAATATTGTTCTACATTTATTATTGTCTTATCTGAAAGGTATGGCTCAACATTTTTAATATAAAATTACCTATTTTCTCAGCACTTTCCAATGTGAAGGATATTAAAAATAAGATGTGGTGCCTTATAGTTAATTACGTTTTAAATTTAATTTGAGTAAACCTGGCATCCTCTGAAAAATAGGACCACACATTGTAAATATATTCAGTGCCCAGTGTGCTAGTCCTAAACTTGTAGCACAATCAACCAATATATGATATAATATTAAAGAAGGGAAGGCTACTTTTCAGTTGATGAAAGGAGGAAGAGGGTGAAAACATTAATTTGGTCTTTGTTTATGGTCAGCATGGAAGAAAAGAAAATGTTTAGATATGGAGAGCTAATTGAAGTTCCAGCCTTAATTATCTTGTTTCTGAGGGTTGCAGGAATACTGACAGATTTATCATTGACTTTGTAGAAGCGTTCTGAGTACAAATCTGACAAAGGACAGCTGAAGCAATGAGAGAGGTGAAGCATAAATATCCCCAAACAACCTATTTTCCATATTGAAATGTGTTTCTTCTAAGATGGGAAAGCTTTAATGAAGTTGAAGATGACTGCAAAGTGGCTTACCTGACAGATGAAGCAATAAGCCCATTCCCTCTCTGCAGCTAAAAGCTTAAAATTACCCATCTGTCATCTCTCTAGTGGGTGGGGATTATAATAGAAGGCAGCAAACTATCTTAATTACATAATTATTCCAGTTCCAATTATATATCATATAGGGTTTAAAACACATTATCTCCCTACAACAAACTGAACATATAACAATGGCACTTCTCACTTTTATCTTTGACATTTCTATTTTCATTTACTAATTTTTGTTTAATGTAATATTGTTTGCACATTTTATCTTAGTGTGACTTCTCCTGTCTTCTTTTTTTTTTTGGTATTAAATTATGAAATATTCAGTGCTTATTTGTTGGCAATTACTGTGTCTGAATCCATATCAGTATATGTCATATGAGTTTTTAATAAGGAAAAAGGAAAGTAACAGCATGACTTAAATTTAGACTTTTGTTTTTCTTAATTGTTTCTCTTGTAAAAATCAGTCTCTGTCACTTTGTACAATAGTTCTCAAGTGCCTGCCCCAAGGGACTCCACAAGTTGTATAGACTTACTCACATGACTTTGAGCAAAAGATGCTTGTGATTTAGTTCAATATTCTTCATTTATACAGTTTGATAGGTACTGAAAGTTCAGACATTGTACTGTTTTGGAGGTTTTTCCCTTACACATGACCTACTCAGTGATAACCTTGAGCTGTAACCCTCACAAGTGAGTATGTGACAGGAGTATTGAGCTTGTTAGGATTAAGAACACTTAAAAAGGAAACTTTTTAAATTTTTTACATAAAGGACATTGAGACAGAGACAACTCAATATATATAAAATGCCATTAAAAAACAGACTTTGAAAGGTGATATATATAAGGGAATATATTGTCTTTTATTTCAGTGGAAGAAACCTAAAAAACTGAAACTGCCATTTTTATGTGGCCTTTGTTTTAAAATGGAAAAAAATTTCTCCCCAATATTTGTATCAGTTAGTTACCTCTGCATAACAAAATCCACCAAAACTCAGCAGCACGGAGCAATTAGTATTTACTGAGCTCACATTCATTTGGATCAGATGATACGTGTGGGGCTTGCTTGCTGCAGCTTCTGTTTGTAGCTTTCCTGCCTGACTGGGAACAATGTTTAGTCCAAGCACGTTGATCTCATTGCAATGGCAGGAGCACAAGACACAAGTGGAAATGGACAAGGCCTCTTAAAGCTGAGGCTTAATACTTGTGCACAATTATTTCAGCTTGATTCTTTTAGTTAAATAAACTGCATGACAAACCCAAAGTCAAAGGCCAGGGAAATATACTCTGTCCCTTAATGAGAGGAACTGAAAAGCCACCTAACAGAGAATATGAAATTATGAAGGAATGAAGAGGTGAGGTTAATAATGTGGTTAACCACCATTAAGTATCTATCAAATACTCATATTCTAAGAATTGTGCTAACTTAAATGGGAGATAACAAGCTTAAGGCAGGGTTAATATGCCCAAAGAGTTTATAGTCTCCTTGAGTGTATAAAAAATATATTATGCAGAAAAAAAAAGATAAATTAATCATTGTGTCAATGTAAATGTGACTTCTGTTTTGGTTACTCATCTTACTTTTGGGGAAATTTGCACGGTTTTTTATACAAGCTGAGACTCAGTGGGAGGCAGAACATGCCTCCAAGTATAGAAGCTGAAAACACCAGATTTTTTTTCATTTCCTTAGAACTTCAGAACTTGTCATAAGATCTGGGCTCGACCAATGGTAGGGGGTAGGGATGGGAAAGGATGTCAGGAACGTTGAATTTGGAGCTATGCTTGAACAGAGGAAGGGAGAGTAAAGAATGTTTTCTGGTAGAAGGGGTGGTGTTTCCAGTGGCACCTGTGATGCTGTCATCAGCAGAAGGGTCCAGGCACCGAAGTGCTGGTAAAAGCGTGACCATTAGTGTTAGACAGAGGTATTTTTCTAGGTGGCCTTCGGCTGCATTTCTTTCTGACTTAAATCTCTTTGTTTTATCCCTTTATCTTATTCTGAAATGCCAGTCTTCCCACCTATATTCTTTCAATAAATTCTCTTTCTCTGCTCAAATAAGATAGAGTCATAATCTGTTGCTTAAAACTACGAACCCTGAGTGATAATTTGTTTCTAAACAAAGAGGTAAATTATATAGCATTTCAAAAAAGAAATAGCATGAGCAGAGGAGTCAGGTAAATGTTAAGGAGGTTATGGTATTTAACTGATTCTTACAAGATGTCTATTGAGTAAATAAAGTCTAGGTACCACAAGCAAGGAAAGTACATGAAGAATGTAATTTACACAAGTAAAGTAGGCCAGCATAGCACTAACTTAAGAAAGATGATTAAGCTGGGCCTCTCTAGCCCTCCTTCTCCATTCCCTCTGCTATACATTTCACTGTGAGTTCTTCCCTTTTCCAACTCACTTTCTTCCTGTGTCTCACAAAGGCGGGTGTTCTTTAGGATTCTTTCACAAACATATTTTTGTTCTCATGTTGCTCAACATCCCAAGGCAGTATCACCAATTCCCATGTGTTCAAAAACCATTTATGTGTTGCTGTCCTCCACATCTATATTTATAGCCCTGATCAGGCTCAAGTTCCAGACACATATAATTAACTGCCTAGGAGAACTCTCAAATTGGATGCCCTAGAGGCAGTTCCAATTCAACCTGTTCAAACTCAACTATTTACCCTCCTATTTGCCTTGGTGATTGGTTTCACCAATGCAGTTATTTCTGACTTTTCCTTATATCTTATCCAGTCTCACTACCACCTCTACTTCCACCCTATATTGAATCAACCATTAGGGCCTGTTGATTTTTCTTCTTTGATAATTCTTGTCTGTCTTTTTTTTTGTTTTTCCCATCTCACTGCCATTATCTTTGTTCTGTCTGACATTTCTCTCACTTGATTTATGGTAAGAGTCTCCTAACTGGTAGTTCTCCTTCAAATATAGTTTCTCTCCAAATATATTGATAATATACCCACATTTCCTTTTTAAAGATTATTTAAATATGATTACTATATTTTAAAAAATTATTTAATGGGCTCTCAATTTCCCTCAGGACAAACTGCTATCTTGAACTGCTATAAAATTGATACAGCATACAAAAATCCTCTTTTTCTTCCTTACCTCTCTAGGTTCAGCTTTTAGTATTTCCTTCTCCCTCTCACTGCCATCACAATCTCAGAAACATTTTATGCTCCAGCATGAAACTTTTCTAAATGCATTTATCTAAGTTTCTCATTTTTCACTCATCTCTCTACCTCTTACCATGTATTTCCTGCCCCCACCAAATGCATCCTAAACCGGATGACACCTAATCACTACTCAGGAATCATCTTAGGTCTTACCTGTTCTCTGAAGGTAACTTCAGAGTAGCTCTTTGAGTCTGAGAAGGGCTCTTCCTGGGACATCTAATAGCACCCTGAACTTACTCATTTTGAGGCATTAGATGTTGTACAAAAAAAAGTTATGATTCATTTCTGTATCAGACACTAGACTCTACATTTACTAATGTCAGTATCACACTCTTTTTGTTCTATTACGTATAGTTTATAATGAATAAATGTGATTATTTGTTGACTCTGAATCATGGGAAATAAGCTTGAAGATGCATATGGACATTGCCTGTTAGACAAAAGAGTAGTCTCAAGATGGACTAGTTTCCAACTGTGGTAATTCAAGAATGACTTACAAAGCATTTAAAATTTTAATGTTTTCTGTACACTTGCCATGCCAAATCATCAATACTTGCCAATCCCAACCATCTCATGGTATTCATGGCTTCTTAATTTTGCTCATATTATTACATTAGCATCATTTTTATAACTGTTTTTAAGGAGAATTTATATTCATTGCTATGATATCTTACCTACTAAACACCTTTTTGATTACTAAGTCAATTTCTTAATGCATTGATGCCGACTACTTCATTCAATATCAAATACTTCAACTCTAATAAATCCTTTAAAGTAAGATGAAATATGATGTAATCTACATATAATATTAAAAAAGATTTTAAAAAGAGGTAACTTTATTTGCTAATATAGTAAAAAAATAATAAAAATCAGATATTATGAGTGTTTCAATTATATGTGTAGAAGAATTTTATTTTCTTAACTATTAACCTCTTACCAAAAATGAGAGAATGGAATAATTAATTAATAATAAATAACTACATACTAAACCTTTGCAAGCAATTTTGCAAGATTTTTCTGTAAAATACCACCAAGATTATTCTGTAAAATACCAAGATAGAACTAATTCTTGTTTATACATCATTCTATAAGGAATATTTCTAACCTATATTTCCAAACTAGGAGTAAAAATCTTTAATGCTCTGAAAGCACCACTCAATCCATATGGTCTATCTAAATCTAGTTTTTAAGGAATTTTTAACTCAAGACGTGGCAAAGATAACAAAAGGTTTAACTTAGAAACAAAATGTACTAAAAATCTAGAATGAGAGAAGTTAAAATTTAAGTCTAATCTTAAGCAAAAATTGATATACAAGAAACTAAACTGATATCCAGTGAAGGCCTAATATATACTTTTATTTTTTTAATTTTTTTTTTGGGGGGGGAGGTTTAAAATTGTTTTATTTGGGAAAAGTGAGTCTTACAAAAGGGCAGCTGCAAAATACAGAGACCTCTGCAACAATTACTTGTTTTTGCTTAATGTGAAAGAATGAGTGGTCTCCAAGGAATCAAAGCAGTAGATGGACAAATCAGGGGCATCTCCAAGTTATTTTCAGGACATAGAGCAACAAAATGCAAAGCTATAATTTCCAATCAAGGAATTCTTCTAACAATTTAACTAAGGGAAAAAAGGGGAAAATCTACAGCTTTGGTTAGACCATAATATCTGTTTTACATGTTTCTTATTTAGTTGTCTTAATTCTACTGTACAATTTTATAATGTTCTTCCCCCTTTCCACTTGTGTTGACAGTGTTTTTCTTTGTATCTGGACATTTAATAATAGATTTTTAAAGTTTTCATATGTTACTCTAAAATTATTTCATCTTTTTTTGATTGTTGCTAAAAGGAATGGTTCTCATTTATGTCTATAGCTGAGTTCCCCTAATAATGGTGAATCAAGAACATGTGTTTGTTTCTTTCCACTATTATCTTATTGAAATTGCCACATGAATATTTTAAAACAATAGAACAAAACTATGGCCAGAACAAGAATAGGATTTCATAGCACATGAGTTTACTGCACTCTGGAAGATGGAAAAGCAATGGAAACATATTGTGAGATTAAGCATGTGGAGTTAGTTAAAATCCTAACTGGATATTGGAGAGTCTACAGCTGAATAGGTGAATGATGTGACAGGTGTAACCTTGTAGGGGATCTAAGATCAAGGTCTGCAGTGCAAGCTCAGAGTCGATGGGGTTTATTTTAATATTTTGCTATGTATTAGCTGCATCAATCATATTCTTGATTGAAGAGAGGCTAAATTCTAGAGAAAGTGAATTTGGGTTATTGGGGCAAAGATGTAGTTGATGGGTGTTGCTGAGGGGAAAGGAGTTTCTGACACTAGAAAATACAGTCTTCCCTCGGTAACCATGGGAGATTGGTTCCAGGACGCCAATGGATACCAGAATCCGTGAATGCTCAAGTCCCTTACATAAAATGGAGTAGTACAAAGGTCCCTTATTTTTTTTTAATTGAAGTATAGTTGATTTACAATGTTGTGCAGCAAAGTGACTCAGTTATATACATATATACATTCTTTTTTAATATTCTTTTCCATTAGGACCTTGTTGTTCATCCATTCTATATATACCAGTTTGCATCTGCTAATCCCAAACTCCCAGTCCATCCCTCTCCCCCCTCCCCCTTGGCAACCACAAGTCTGTTCTCTATGTCTATGAGTCTGTTTCTGTTTTGTAGATAGGTTCATTTTTGCCATATTTTAGATTCCACATATAAGTGATATCATATGATATTTGTCTTCTCTTTGACTTTCTTCACTTAGTATGATAATCTCTGATTGCATCCATGTTGCAGCAAATGGCATTATTTGGTTCTTTTTTATGGCTGAATAGTATTCCATTACATATATGTACCACATCGTCTTTATCCATTCATCTGTTGGTGGACATTTAGGTTTGTTTCCATGTTTTGGCTATTGGGAACAGTGTTACTATGAAACAGGGTTGCATGTGTCTTTTTGAATTATAGTTTTGTTTGGGTGTATTCCCAGGAGTGTGATTGCTGGATCATATGGTTATTCTATTTTTAGTTTTCTGAGGAACCTCCAAAATGCTTTCCATAGTGGCTGTACCAACTTACATTCCCACCAAAAGTGTAGGAGGGTTCCCTTTTCTCCACACCCTTTCTAGCATTTGTTATTTGTAGACTTTTTAATAATGGCCATTCTGACTGGTGTGAGGTGGTACCTCATTGTAGTTTTGATTTACATTTCTCTAATAATTAGTGATGTTGAGATCTTTTCATGTACCTACTGGCCATCTGTATGTCTTCTTTGGAGAAATGTCTATTAAGGTCTTCTGCCCATTTTTTGATTGGGTTGTTTGGTTTTTTGTTGTTGCATTATATGAGCCGTTTGTATATTTTGTTTGCTTTTTTGTTGTTGCATTATATGAGCCGTTTGTATAAATGTCTGTCATATCATTTGCAAATATTTTCTCCCATTTTGTAGGTTGTCTTTTCTTTTTTTTTTTTTTTTATGGTTTCCCTTGCTGTGCAAAAGCTTGTAAGTTTGATTAGGTCCCATTTGTTTATTTTTGTTTTTATTTCTATTGTTGGGAGACTGACAAAGGTCTCTTCTCAATTTCACAGATAAGGGCCCCTTAGTCTAATAGCCACCTTCCCTCTTAACAATACTAAACCAAACCCTGCAAGTTAATACACCTGTCCTATGCCACAAATCTTGCAGATTTCCTCTTCAGATGACAGGATGATTGACAAAGATGCCAACAGCCATAGTAGATGAGGAAACTCATAGTAGATGAGCCACCAAGGAAAGTTCATGTAGTTCCTTAATATAAAATATTAACAGACCAACAAAGATCATCAGAAACAGGAGAATCAAATAAAAGCAAGCTAAATAAAAGACAAGATACTTTAAAAAAATAATGCTAGAAGACATGTAATCAATTTGAAGAAGAGAAAACAAATTTCATTAATCCAAGCAATTTTCAGAGTAGAAACAACATGAATATCTCATGCATAAACCAAGAACAAAAGTATATGAAAAATGTGAGCAACCAGAGAACAAAAAGAGTCCTTAGAAGTTAAAAAATATCTAATTGCTTAAATACACAAGAATGCAAACTATTGAGAACTGCAAGGTACAACCTAAAAAAAAAATCTATAATTTAAAGCAAAATTATATATAAAAAAAAAGCACAATTATAGAAAAAAACGAGACCTAGAGGATCCAACCAGCCCAGGAAGTCAGAGAACTATTAGAAGAACCAGAAAATATAGCGCTAAAGGGATAGTCAAATTAAAGTACAGTCAAATTAAAGTACTCTATTATCTATCTTGTTACGTACTCTGGAAATTAAAGTTTCACACAGAAAGTTTGTTTTTTTTAAATTATAGTCTTTTTTTTCCTGAATCATCTTTTTTCCTCTGGTGTCAATTTATTTCATTTTGTTTTCTAGTACATCTCATGATCTGTGAGGGTCTCTTTGAACACAAAATGCACTAATTTTCCTTGCTTGCTCTTGATGGTTTCTTTTGTGATTGTGGACATTGGAATCTTTCTCAGTCATCTTCTTCCCTGAGGGAGGCAACTACCTGGAGGATCCAGACATGTGGATGACTCACTTAAAAAAGTAGAACGTGCATGTATCTAGGAGGTAAAGCAGCTAGTAGACTGAGGGTCCCTTGCTTTAATATCAACTACTGGTGAAATAAAAGAATATACGTTATTAGTATAAAATACATAAATTTATGAGACAATTGAGTTGCTTTTCACTGTCGCCTTTGCTTCTTTGCTTCACTATGATGTACTTTAGAATAACTTTTATAATGGGTTCAAGTGTCAGCAAGGATTTTCTTTGGTGACAAGACACAAGAAATACTGTATATTTTGGTAGATATAATTCTAATGTAAAAGTTATAGCTAAAAACTGTTCATGTAGTCAACAATATTTATAAAGCAACTACCATATTTCAAGCAGTTTTTTATATGCTTGAGTTATATTGGTAAACAAAATATCTCCATAAAGGGAATAGATAAGGGGAAAAAATGACAAAGGTAACATGGAGAAGCAGAAATTGGGAAAAGTCTGCTAAAGTAGCAATGCATTTTGCTCTCTAATGTGGATGTAGAAAATAAACAGAGCCTAAAAATTACCTCAAGTAGTTTAACAGTATTATATCTATATTAATATCCAAAATTCCTTCAGTATAACTTCACAAGCATGTTCTGCTACAATTTTATCCTCCTTTCCAAGCACATCGTATTTGTCATATTCCTTAGTTATGTTCAAAGATCTACATCAAGAGTTCTCTCATCCTCCAATTCAGTATGGATTCAGAATCATAGGGTGACTGACATAGGACCAAGGCAAGGAAGATATGTTATGAAGCTTAGGTACCTGCCCCTAATACTGTGTACTCCCTTCCCTAATTAAAGCTTAGCTGATTGGTATTTTTCTTCCATTATACAAAATAATCCAGGCCTTGATCAATTTTTCCTCAAGCATGCAAATTCCCTTCCCTGGTCCCTCTCTAAATTAGTCTGCTAAAGAGGAGTTTCCAAGTTATTTCTTGCCAAATATTGTGATTATGTTACTCTCCTCTGGCTTCCCTTTATCTGTGAATCAAATCAAAATAATTATTCCCTTTGTCCAGTGACAGCTATCACTATGCTGGGCATGCTCCTGCTCAAAGACAGATATTTTCCCTGATATTTCTACTTTTCTTTCTAAAATATTATTCTTCCATTCTGTAGCATTTGCCAATGGGTAGTACCACTATATCTGCAATGTTAAAACTGAGACTGGGGACTTCCCTGGCAGTCCAGTGGTTAAGACTCCACACTTCCACTGCAGGGGGTGCAGGTTAGATCCCTGGTTGGGGAACTAAGATCTTGCAAGCTATGTAGACGCGGCAAACCAAAAAAACAAAAAGCTGAGACTGACTCAAGTACTAGACAAAAGAATTATCTATCTCAGGAAGTTCAACTTACGTAAAATTTGGATTTTATCAGGAGAGAAAAAGGCATAATACTGGAATGAATATGAGTTGTCTTGAAACAATGCAGAGAAAGGCAAAGAAAATTATCAAAGAGATAGGAATTCGCATTCTTTATTCTAAAATAATGAAGCATAAGTTTGGATATCACCAACATGTATTTGTAACTTAATAAAAGTCCCAACAGTTTTGCAACTGAAGCAAAATAGATCATTTTTATGAAGTTAGGGAATTTACATGACAAAAAATTAATGAAATATACTATTAAATGTTGCCGATTCTATCTATACATATATATGTGTGTGTATCTTGGTTTGTATGTGTGTGTTATGAGCACACATATATTTTAAAGAATAGATCATATAAATGTCATCACAAGTTAGCAAAATTATACAGGTATGTCTTTAACATTTTTAATTTTGATATAAATGGAGTCAAATACAGTATGTCCAGTCATTTAACTTTTTAAAAATTTTGCTGCTCTCATAAATGGTTTTAAATTTTTCATTTTTAAAAGTAAATGATATGATTCTGGATATTTGTCTTATATCGGTATTAGGAAGTAAATCACAAACTTTGATTCTTTAAACACTGGGCATCCTGCCACAAATTCTTTGACCTATATTTCTGCTAATGAGATTTTCATACAAGTTATTATTAGTTTCATCATTTTCACAATTAACCCCTAAACAAAACATATACAAAGCACAATTGAAATTATGATGAAAATGTGAATTTGCTTTATAAATTTTATCTCAAATTCTATTGTAAAGAAGTTTTAAGAAGACTTGCATTTTCCAGGCATGCATTTGATGAATTGAACTTTAGGATATAATTGCCTACTAAATAATATATTTTCTATTAGGATAATACTCAATTCAGAGATACAGCAGAAATTTGCCTGGAAAAAACAAAATATAGCATTTTTTATTAAAACCTCAGCAGAGATACCAAAATGTTTTAAATCAGAAAGTTATAGGAGATAGGAAAGTAAGGTGAAAACACAGTTAGGTACCCAAGCTGTCTCTATAATTATTTAATCTCACCCAATTTTATTTTCTTTACAATTTTAACATTACTTAAACTTGCCTTGGAATACTTATATTGAATATTTCATGTATTTTTAAATCAACATTTACTTAATCCCTCTTCCATCAAGATACTGAATGAGACACTGAACTTTCTATGTTTTACAACATAAGGTCATGAGACAGAGTGGTAGAGTCAAAATAAATTTCATTGAACACATAGTGTTTGAGCTTGATCTTGAAAGAAAAAGAAAAAGTCGTTGGGTTAGGGGAAGTAGATAATCAAGCTTTTATTAAGGGAAATATTGTGGATATGAACATATCTCTTTTGTTCATTTTTCGATGTATCTTGTTTTTTTCCTTTTTCCTTTTTCCAGTGTGAATGCCACGATAATAGATTGCTGAGCACTGTAGGATTCTACTTTAAGTTGGAAACCATAAATTTGTCATGCCACCAATTTCCATTGCAGTGTAATTTTCCCTAGCAAGACTCAGCTACTGAGTGCAGGATCCTAGAATGGAAACCTTTATGTGATGTCAAGTATCATAAATACTTTTCTTTCACAGCATTTATCACAATTATATTTTAAGTCAAGTGCATGATTATTTGCTTAAATTTGATTATTTGCTTAAATGTATAGATAGAATCGGCAACATTTAATAGAATGGAAATGTTTATTTCTACATTTTGCCAACATTATTTTGTCATGAACAATATTTGGGAGAGTAAAACTTTTCAATGACTTGGAATTCAGACCCCAAAGAAGTGAACTCTCAAATAGCTCAACTGTTGGATTGTCTCACAAAGGTGGCCACAGTACCATGGCCCTTAATGATCACAAAATCTATAATTAGAATCACCTTGCTAAAGTGTACTTTTCTTGCTCTTTAGAAAATATAATTGTGAAAGGGAAAGAAAAAAACCGTCTCTTGTCTCTGAAATTGCAGTGAATATAATTCTGATACGGTAAAAAAAAAAAAAGGTATTTTAGTTGATGGTAACTGATTAATGTTGTCAATATTGAAGCTCTTTTCCTTTACATGGAGACAGGCAACTTCTCTGTGTTTTCAGATAATTTGCTTTTATCTTCCTCTGCCATGTCTGGTCAATAGTTCATCAATATTTTATAGTCTCTTTCCTACCACAGTACTCCCACTTAAGGCATGATGGCATTCTTTAACTTCCTTTTTTGTCAGTCCATGTCATTTCCATTCTTTTGTGGGACAATTAGTGAGGACTTTGGGTATTCAAGTTTTCATTAACTAATATTTATAATGTGTTAGCTACACAGACATTTCCTAAATGGTCAGTTCTCAGCCACTGCAAATGATTGCTCTTTTCTCAAGCATTGCAAACATAAGAATCATCTGTGATACTTCCTTTAAAAAATGTTTGCTCTTCTCTCCTTGAGAATTCCATCAAGTATGTTTGTAGCAGGACACAGATATCTATATTTTTTCAAGCATTATAGGTGATCCTGATTCAGGTAATATAGGGAGCACAATTTAAGAAACACTGTTATAAGTTATAATATGTTGTATATATTTTGGCATTAAGATCTTTCTTTCAGGAATATTCATTGCTTAATCTGTCTTAAGAGTGTAGACTTTGGTGGCATGTTAAATCGTTCCCTAGTAATAGTTTGGGGAACTTCACTGTGTAGTAAAGGATACCAGCATTTGATATTTATCCCTTGACTTATAGATAGAAAAATAAGCTTGGGTCTGGACATCTCTGCCACCTACCAACAT
Source organism: Balaenoptera physalus (assembly GCF_965194825.1). NCBI lineage: Eukaryota > Metazoa > Chordata > Mammalia > Artiodactyla > Balaenopteridae > Balaenoptera > Balaenoptera physalus. Next base: position 45,167,548 of record NC_138891.1, read on the forward strand.
TTTTTCTTTTTAGTTTAGTTCCATATCTTTCACCTTACTGTTGCCAACCACTGTGACTGCATTCGCTGGTATCTTTACTAAAGAAAACAATAATCGTATTTATTCAAAGGTTCCTATGTGTGAGGCATCAGTAAAAATTTGGATGAAATAATGGTAAATATATAATGTCCCTATACTCATACAGTTCACAATCTTGTGTGGGAAACAAATTTAAGCAAATAATCATGCATTTGACTTAAAATATAATTGTGATAAGTGCTGTGAAAGAAAAGTATTTATGATACTTGACATCACATAAAGGGATAAGATTTGGGAGGGCAAGTAGGCTTTCTGAGGAAGCTAAATGTTCTGAGGACTTAAAAGTAATCCAATTGAAGAGAAGAGTAATAAAGAACATTCCAAATTTAGAAGAGAATGCAATTGAAATCCCAGAAGAAATTAGATAAAACCAACACACCTTAAACATAATGAGAAGTGAGATGGACAGAAGATGGGATTGTTTTGGTCACTAAAGTCAAAATCATGTAAACCATTCCTTCCCTACCTCACCCCCTCCCTTTCTTCTTCCTTTCCTTTCTTTTGCCCTCCTTCTTCCTTCCTCCCTCCCTCCTTCCTTCCCTCCCTTTCTTTCTTTCCTATTTCTTCCATGTCTAGTTAAGGATCCTAATATAACAGCAATGAGAAATAGTGGAAAGAATCTAAATATATAAGTGGCATGATGAGATTTGTCTTTTGAAAATATCAGTATGGAAAAATAGATTGAAGATGGTGGTCATCTGGTGGCAAAGTAGAGAGTAGAAGTATTAGCGAGAAAGCCCTGGTAGGGGCCAGATGAGGAGTGGTTTTTAAAGGGTAAAGCAAAGGAAATGGAAAAGGATCAAATGATAGTTATATCTTGTAGACAAAACCGACAAAATTTAGTGGCTGACTGGTATTCATCTCTGGTAACTCCCATTCCTCGCCCATGTCCAACATTCAGGCACTTGGCTTAAACAGAAGTATGCATAGAAAAGCCATTTGCTGGCAAGTGGAACATGGACAGAGGGGTAGATACAATGCTGGGTTTAGAAGCCAGAGCTCAGTTTTGAGCAAATTAAATTTTAGATGTTTGTAAGACATGCAAATATGAAGACATGACATTAAGTTCATTTACTTAAAAAATAAACAAGAAGGATAGTGAAAGCAAATCAAGGTTAGCAGTTCTAAACTTTCTTTTTCTTTTTCTTTCCTACTCTGGTTTATCCATACCTTTTAAGTCTAACCATTCAGAGCAGGCAACCAAACTATAATTTCACTCATGCAATCATTATTTTATGCATCAATTTTTTACCAAGCACCAAATATGGTAAATTCTAAAGATTCAAATATAAACAGTATGTATTCTATCTTAAAAATCTTTGAGATTTTAAAGTTCTCTAATTTCAATATCAGATTTGAAGAATAAAAATTTAGAATCAAAAGTAACACTAATACTACAATAAGTTGTTTCTTCCTTTTCCATCATAAATGTTTCTATTGCTGGAACCTATTAAAGTGAAATGCCACATATTATAGATTAATTCATCTAATTAGGTTGAAATAAATAAATAAATAAATAAATAAATAAATAAATAAATAAATGTATGTGTGAGAAAACCCAAAGGTCTAAGATAAGGTTCAGGATATTATATGACAAAACAGCAGAATACCTACCTCTCAGGGAAGATAACTTATCATCATGGAATTCTATTTATACACCTAGCTGTGAGCAAGAAATTTTAAATATTAACTTAGTCACAAGACAATCATAAGGATTGGTAGCATAATCCTTTTTTTTTTTTTTCTGAGGAAACTGTGAGTCAACATATTGACCTTCAAAAATTTTTAAAAACCCTTTATTTTTGGAAAAAATGTTTAAATCTGGATTGTTTAATAGAGCAGTTACTTCTTCACTCCATCCCTATTGTTCCCCATGAAGTAGGGTGGGAGAGGAGTGTGTAGCACAGAAGTGATAATCACAGAACTTTAGACAAGTCACTTAACACTTGCAGTCCCAGCTTTCAATTTCACCCCTTCATCAAACAATAACCTCCACCTCTTTTCAGAGCCTATATTTTTCCTTCCATACCATATATAAACTTCTGTTTCAAAATCTACCTGATCTTGTGCTGCATATATCTTTGCTTTGTCTCACTAATCTTTAACATAAACCCTGTTTTAATTAATAGATCACTGCCCCCCCATCTGATCATATTAATGTCTAAGATTCTTTTTTGACATTTTGCTTGGAATATCACCTATCCGCCCCACCTATTTTTCCAATTTTAGTCACTTTAGACATCTTTTAAGGTCAATACACAATCCAAATTCCATACACACTTCCTTGGCTAATTTCATCCTTGCATTTCGTATTTTGGGAAGTGGCAAATCAGGGGAAAAAAAGATATGAGGCCAAAAGGAGGTGTCCCAAGACAATTGCTGTGAGGGCCTTCAGGATCAGCAGAATTATTTATTCCTAAAATAAACCAATGTGTAAAAATATATGTTTAAGCATTTTCACACGAAAAGATACATATGTGTTTGAAATTACTGACTTAATATTTGATTCCCTGAAAATCTAACTTAAAACTGTAACATAGTTCAAAGTTTATACTTAATTCTTGATGGCTCTCAAGATTGAATGATTAAGAGTTTAGGATCCACATCCAAGAATCTTAAAAATATACCTTGTTTACTTTTGAATCTACAAAGCCATGCTACAACAAGAAATCAGTATGTTGAAAATGGTATGTATTCCTGTCTTAGAGTTAAAAATCTAACTTAACAGTTAGAGCAATGAGAATCACTACAAAGTAAGTAGAGGAAATCATGAACTACGGTAGAAGTGGCCAACTGGTCATGCCCTTCCTTATATCTTTGTTCATCTTATTTGTCAAATTGTGCTTAGAAAGTAGTAGAAACAGCTTCCCTTACCGGTGTTAGAAAGTTGCCAGACTGCAATGATGCGAAATAACTACTAGGACTCGGGAGGATGAAAGAAGTAGCTGAGACAGTTGTTTGCAGTTGTATAATAATTCAAACCTGAAAAACACATTTTTAAAATATTCAAATGCATATTCCAAGAATATTGGATTATTTTTACTCAGTTTTCATTAGATAAAATGTGTCAGTAAACTAAATATAAACTTGGTGATTCACTAAAATCTTTACTGTTCAAGAGTTCTAAATTAATATTTGAATCTATGTGCTGTGTTCCATCTGGGCTCCAAGATATTCTAGGGGTTCAATGGTGGGAGAGTAGGGAGAGAGTTCTAGCCAAGTGGATTAACCTCTGTGCTCTAATTCTCTTTAATTCGAAGGCCTTCACAACCACAAATAGATCTGAAGGTCACTGATGAATGCTGTAATGAATAAGTAAAAACAAATTCCTAGTTTATCGCTAAATGCCTTTTATTAGCAAAGCACTAAAAGGGTTTATGTGACATTGTTATCATGGTATTATGATCCTATTCATTCAGGGAGGATATATATATATATGTGTGTGTGTGTGTGTATATATATATATTCCCAATTCCTGGCACAGAGCTCCCAAAACCCTTGTATTTCCTGAGTAATAGGGAGTGTCTTTTGCTCTAAAGAGGCAACTCGTGGCAGGCTCCTGCATGGGGCTGGTCACAAGAAAGACCAAGCCATGATTAGAAGCTTGGAATTTTCAGCCCCACCTCCCATTCTTCAGAGAGGGGAGAGGGGCTGGGAATGGAGTTAAGGATCAATCATGTTTATATGATGAAGCCTCCATAAAAAGTTCCCAAAGTATAGGGTTCAGAGAGCTTCCAGGTTACTGAACAGGTGGAGGTGCTGGGAGGTGGTGCATGCAGGGAAAACACTGAAGCCCTTCCCACATATCTTATCCTACTCATCTCTTCCATATGGATGTTCATTTGTATCCTTTATTATATATTTTATTACATATAATATATATAATATATAAAAATATATTTATATATACTTATATATTTATTTATATTTATATGTAATATATATTTATATATACTTATTTAGATATTTGTTTTTTATTTTTATTTTAATAAAGATTTATTAAATGTCTGAAGGAATCTGATAATCTTTCACCTTCAAAATTGTTTAAAAACAGATGGCTCAACTTACACTCATTTTTCCATACATTCAAGGCACGTATTAGAGGCCAGTGATGGGCCAGGGCTCAATGGATGAGGAAGAAAAGATGAAGTGACACATTACATTTCCTTAAAGATCTCATGGCTTAGTAAGAGAATTAAGGCATGTGCACAATTAACTATGATTCAAGTTAGAAAGTTTAAGTAATGCTGAGAAAAGTGGGGTATGCCAAGGGGTGTGCATAAAAAGATGGGGCCTGGTGGGATGCATCCGTTTGTGGCAGGCAGAGCTGGGACAGGAGCTTCATAGGAAGGAGGGAAAGCATGGATGCCTTGCCCCTTCTCTCCTTGTCAAAATCTACATAGCCAACAGGCTCCCATGTCCCTTCTTCCGGATGCTTTCCAGAATCCCCCAGTTGTGATGAATCATTCTCTCCCTTATCCCTTCCTTCTGGTGTGACATGTAGCTCATTTTGCCTTGCATGATGGTTGATTGCATGTCTGCTTTCTCATTAGATATCAAGTTCCTCTGAGGAGCTGGACAGAATCCCAGCAGTTTTTTTTTTTTTTTTTAAACATCTTTATTGGAGTATAATTGCTTTGCAATGTTGTGCTAGTTTCAGCTGTATAACAAAGTGAATCAGCTATATGTATACATATATCCCCATACCACCTCCCTCTTGCGTCTCACTCCCACCCTCCCTATCCCACCCTTCTAGGTGGTCACAAAGCACAGAGCTGATCTCCCTTGCAATGCAGCTGCAACCCACTAGCTATCTATTTTACATTTGGTAGTGTATATACGTCAGTGCAGCTCTCTCACTTCATCCCAGCCTACCCTTCCCCTCCCTGTGTCCTCAAGTCCATTCTCTACGTCTGTGTCTTTATTCCTGTCCTGCCCCTATGTTCATCAGAAACAATTTTTTTCTTTTTAGATTCCATATATATGTGTTAGCATACGGATTTGTTTTTCTCTTTCTGACGTACTTCACTCTGTTTGACAGAATCTAGGTCCATCCACCTCACTAGAAATAACTCAGTTTCATTTCCTTTTATGGTTGAGTAATATTCCATTGTATATATGTTCCACATCTTCTTTATCCATTCATCTGTCAATGGACACTTGGGTTGATTCTGTGTCCTGGTTATTGTAAATAGTGCTGCAATGAACATTGTGGTACAGGACTCTTTTTGAATTATGGTTTTCTCAGGGTATATGCCCAGTAGTGGGATTTCTGGGTCATATGGTAGTTCTAGTTTTAGTTTTTTAAGGAACCGCCATATAGTTATCCATAGTGGCTGTATAAACTTATATTCTCACCAACAGTGCAAGAGGGTTCCCTTTTCTCCACACCCTCTCCAGCATTTATTGTTTGTAGGTTTTTTGATGATGGCCATTCTGAACGGTGTGAGGTGAAACCTCATTGTAGTTTTGATTTGCATTTCTCTAATGATTAGTGATGTTGAGCATCCTTTCATGTGTTTGCTGGCAATCTGTATATCTTCTTTGGAGAAATGTCTATTTACGTCTTCTGCCCATTTTTTGACTGGGTTTTTGGTTTCTTTGATATTGAGCTGCATGAGCTGCTTGTAAATTTTAGAGATTAATCCTTTGTTAGTTGCTTCATTTGCAAATATTTTCTCCCATTCTGAGGATTGTCTTTTCATCTTGTTTATGGTTTGCTTTGTGGTGCAAAAGTTTTTAAGTTTCATTAGGTCCCATTTGTTTATTTTTGTTTTTATTTTCATTTCTCTAGGAGGTGGATCAAAGAGGGTCTTGCTGTGATTTATGTCATAGAGTGTTCTATGTTTTCCACTAAGAGTTTTGTAGTGTCTGGCCTTACATTTAGACCTTTAATCCATTTTGAGTTTATTTTTGTGTATGGTGTTAGGAAAGGTCCTAATTTCATTCTTTTACATGTAGCTGTCCATTTCTCCCTGCACCACTTATTGAAGAGGGTGTCTGTTCTCCATTGTATCATTGTGCCTCCTTTATCAAAGATAAGGTGACCATATGTGTGTGGGTTTATCTCTGGGCTTTCTATCCTGTTCCATTGATCTCTATTTCTGTTTTTGTGCCAGTACCATACTGTCTTGATTACTGTAGTTTTGCAGTATAGTCTGAAGCCAGGGAGCCTGATTCCTCCAGCTCCATTTTCCTTTCTCAAGATTGCTTTGGCTATTTTGGGACTTTTGAGTTTCCATACAAATTGTGAAATTTTTTGTTCCAGTTCTGTGAAAAATGCCATTGGTAATTTGATAGGGATTGCATTGAATCTGTAGATTGCCTTGGGTAGTATAGTCATTTTCACAATGTTGATTCATCCAATCCAAGAACATGGTATATCTCTCCATCTGTTTGTATCATCTTTAATTTCTTTCAGCAGTGTCTTATAGTTTTCCGAATAAAGGTCTTTTGTCTCCTTAGGCAGGTTTATTCCTAGGTATTTTATTCTTTTTGTTGCAGTGGTAAATGAGAGTGTTTCCTTAATTTCTCTTTCTGATTTTTCATCATTAGTGTATAGGAATGCAAGAGATTTCTGTGCATTAATTTTATATCCTGCTACTTTACCAAATTCACTGATTAGCTCTAATAGTTTGATTGGCTCTAATAGTTGTTGTTTTTCCCTTACTGCTTTTAATATGTATTTTTTTGTATTTACTTTTTGATCGTTTGATTAATATGTGTCTTGATGTGTTTCTCCTTGGATTTATCCTGTATGGGACTCTCTGCATTTCCTGGACTTGATTGACTATTTGCTTTCCCATATAAGGGAAGTTTTCAACTATAATGTCTTCAAATATTTTCTCAGTCCCTTTCTTTTTCTGTTATTCTTCTGGGACCCCTATAATTCGAATGTTGGTGCAGTTGTCCCAGAGGCCTCTGAGACTGTCCTCAATTCTTTTTATTCTTTTTTCTTTATTCTGCTCTGCAGTAGTTATTTCCACTATTTTATCTTCCAGGTCACTTCTCTGTTCTTCTGCCTCAGTTATTCTGCTATTGATTCCTTCTAGAGAATTTTTAATTTCATTTATTGTGTTGTTCATCATTGTTTGTTTGCTCTTTAGTTCTTCTAGGTACTTGTTAAACCTTTCTTGTATTTTCTCCTTCTATTTCCAAGATTTTGGATCATCATCTCTCATTATTCTGAATTCTTTTTCAGGTAGACTGCCTATTTCCTCTTCATTTGTTAGGTCTGGTGGGTTTTTACCTTGCTCCTTCATCTGCTGTGTGTTTCTGTCTTCTCATTGTGCTTAACTTACTGTGTTTGGGGTCTCCTTTTCACAGGCTACAGGTTCGTAGTTCCTGTTGTTTTTGATATCTGCCCCAGTGGCTAAGTTTGGTTCAGTGTGTTGTGTAGCCTTCCTGGTGAAGGGGACTGGTGCCTGTGTTCTGGTGGATGAGGCTGGATCTTGTCTTTCTGTTGGGCAGGACTGCATCCGGTGGTATTTTTTTGGGGGTATTTGTGACCTTAGTATGATTTTATGCAACCTCTCTGTTAATGGGTGGGGTGTGTTCCTGTCTTGGTAGTTGTTTGGCTTAGGGTGTCCAGCACTGTAGCTTGCTGGTGTTGAGTGGAGCTGGGTCTTAGAGTTGAGATGGAGATCTCTGGGAGAGCTTTTGCCATTTAATATTACATGGAGCCAGGAGGTCTCTGGTGGACCAATGTCCTGAACTCTGCTCTCCCACTTTAGAGGCACAGGCCTGACGCCGGGCTGGAGCTCCACGACCCTGTCAGCCACATGACTCAGAAGAAAAGAGAGAAAAAATAAAGACAGAAAGAAAAATTAAAAATAAAATAAAGTTATTAAAATAAATGATAAAAAATAATTATTGAAAATAAAAAAATTAAAAAGTAATTAGAAAAGAAAAATAAAAGAATGAAAAAAAAGAGCAACCAAACCAAAAAACAAATCCACCAATGATAACAAGCACTAAAAACTATACTAAGAAACACCAACAACAACAACAACAACAAAAAAGGACAGACAGAACCCTAGGACAAATGGTAAAAGCAAAGTTATACAGACAAAATCGTACAAAGAATCGTACACACACACACTCACAAAACGAAAAAAAGGAAAAAAATATATATATATCATTGCTCTCCAAGTCCACCGTCTGAATTTTGGCATGATTCATTGTCTATTCATGTATTCCACAGATGCAGGGTAGATCAAGTTGATTGTTGAGATTTAATCTGCTGCTCCTGAGGCTGCTGGGAGAAATTTCCCTTTCTCTTCTTTGTTCGCACAGCTCCTAGGGTTCAGCTTTCTATTCGGCCCCGCCTCTGCATATAGGTTGTCTGAGGCCGTCTGTTCTTCCCTCAGACAGGACAGGGTTAAAGGAGAAGCTGATTAGGGGGCTCTGGCTCACTCAGGCCAGGGGTGGGGAAGGCGGGGTATGGAATGCGGGGTGAGCCTGTGGTGGCAGAGGCCGACATGATGTTGCAAGAGCCTAAGGTGTGAAGTGTGTTCTCCCAGGGAAGTTGTCTCTGGATCACGGGACCCTGGCAGTGGCGGGCTGCACAGGCTCCTGGGGAGGGAGAGGTTTGGATAGTGACCTGTGCTTGCACACAGGATTCTTGGTGGCTACAGCAGCAGCCTTAGTGTCTCATGCCCATCTCTGGTGTCCACACTGATAGCTGCGGCTCACGCCCATCTCTGGAGATGGTTTGGGCGGTGCTCTGAATCCCCTCTCCTCGTGCAACCCAAAACAATGGTGTCTTGCCTCTTAGACATGTCCAGACCTTTTCTCAGACTCTCTCCCGGCTAGCTGTGGCACACGAGGCCCCTTCAGGCTGTGTTCACGCAGCCAACTCCAGTCCTCTCCCTCGGGTCTGACCTCCGAAGCCTGAGCCTCAGCTCCCAGACCCCACTCGTCCCGACGGGTGAGCAGACAAGCCTCTCAGGCTGGTGAGTGCTGGTTGGCACCAATCCTCTGTGCAGGAATCTCTCCACTTTGCCCTCTACACCCTTGTTGCTGTGCTCTCCTCTGTGGCTCCAAAGCTTCCCCCCTGCCACACCCCGTGTCCACCATGAAGGGACTTCCTAGTGTGTGGAAACTTTTCCTCCTTCACAGCTCCCTCCCAGTGGTGCAGGTCCCATCCCTATACTTTTGTCTCTGTTTTTTCTTTTTTCTTTTGCCCTACCCAAGTATGTGGGGAGTTTCTTGCCTTTTGGGAAGTCTGAGGTCTTCTGCCAGCGTTCAGTAGGAGTTCTGTAGGAGTTGTTCCACATGTAGATGTATTTCTGATGTATTTGTGGGGAGGAAGGTGATCTCCACATCTTACTCTTCCGCCATCTTGAAGGTCTCAAGCATGTATATTTTAATCCTTATAGCAACAATTAAAATATTTACACAAAGAGATGTGGCCAAAATGTGAATAGTGAAAAGTAAATGTAAAGCTTAAAAATATACATTTAATATACATTAAAATATACATGTATAAAATATACATTTATAAAATATACATTTTGCCTTTCCTGCAAAAGAAAGCAGGAAAAGAGGAACAAACATAAATAGAATGAATAAAAAACAAATAGAATGACGATAGACTTAAACCTAGTCATATCAACAATTATATTAAATATAGATGAAAAACACCCTCAAATTAAAAGGCAGAGATTTTAAAACCAGATATAAAATCAAAAACAAAGAATACTTTGTCAACAGAACATGCATCATAAATATAAAGACACGGGTAACCTGAAAAGTGAGAAGATGGAAAGAGATATACTATGCTAACTGTTAGCATAATAAAGTGGTCTGTCTTTATTAATTTCAAAGTAGACTTTAAGACAAAGAATATTAGTAGAAATGAAGGGCATTTTAAAATGAAAAAACAATTAACCAGAAAGATATCACCATTCTTAAAAAAAACATTAAAATCTAAAAAAAAAACTCAAAATACATAAAGCAAGTCTCAAAGAATAGATTTTTATATTTAAATTATTGAAATATTGTAGAGTATGTTTGCTGGCCACATTAGAATTAAAGCAGAAATCAAAGACAGAAATAATTTAAGAAATCTTTGAAGATGTTCTAGTACCAGTTTTACCCAAACTTTTTCAGAATACAAAGTAGGAAACACTTCCCAACTTGTTTTATATGGACAACAAAGCTCTAATAATAATTCATGATAAGGAGATTACAAGAAAACTAAAATCCTTCATAAATAAAACATCAGTAAACCAAATCCAGCATATTTTAAAAGGATAATGTCATGACAAGTGACATTTATCTCAACAATGTAAAATTGATTTAAATTTCTAAAATTAATCAATATAATTCACCACACTGGGACTAAAAAGAAAAAAAAAAAAGAAACATAGCAACAGATACAGAAAAACTACTTATAATATTCTATACCCATGTATAATTAAAAGCCCTCTGCTAGCTAAAAATTGGAAAGGAATGTTCTAAACCTGATATAAGGTGTTTACCGAAAACTCTATAGTTAACATTAATACCTATTGGTGAAATATTGAATGTCTCCCCAAAATATGAAACATGCCAATGACACAAACTCTCAAACATGCTTTTTGACATTGTACTGCAGCTCTTAGTTCCATAAGACAAAATTAAATAGAAGACATACAGAGTGAAAAGAAAAATGTAAAACTCTCATTATTCAAAAACTATATGATTATTTACATCACCAAGTCTAAGTAAGCTACAAAGTGACTACTTTAACTACTAAAGGGATTCAGGAATATTATAGGTTACAAGGTTGATATATAAAGTTGATTGTATTCAACATCCATTCATGATAAAAAAAAAAACTCCCAACAAATTAATTATAGCAAGAATGTACTTCAACATAATAAAGACCATATATGACAAGCCCAGAGCTAACATCATATATAATGGCAAAAGGTTTCAAGCTTTTCTTCTAAGATCAGGCACAGGACAAGGATGTCCACTCTTGCCACTCCTATTCAACATAGTATTGGAGTTCTAGCCAGAGCAATTAGGCAAGAAAAAGAAATGAAAGGAACCCAAATTGGAAAAAAAGAAGTTAAACTATCACTATTTGAAGATGACTTGATTTTATATATAGAAAGTTCTAAAGACCTCACCAAAAAAACCTGTTAAATCTAATGAACAAATTCAGCAAAGATTTATTACACAAAATCAACATAAAAAATTGGTAGTGTTTCTAGATACAAACAATGAATTATATAAAAATAATACAAAGATAACAGCCCCCTCTATAGTAGGATCAAAAGCAATAGAATGTTTAGGAATAAATTTAACCAAGGGGGTGAAAGCTCTCTTATTGAAAAGTATAAGACAATGATTAAAGAAATTGAAGAAGATACAAATAAATGGAAGATATCTTGTGTTTACAGATTGGGAGAATTAATATTGTTAAAATGGCCATACTACTCAAAGTCATGTATAGACTCAGTACAATCCATATCAAGATTCCAATGGCATATTTTACAGAAATTGAAACAGAAAAACAATTCTAAAATTCATATGGAATTACAAAAGACCTTGAACAGCCAAAAGCTATCCTGAAAAAGAAGAACAAAGCTGGAGGCATCACACCTCCTGATTTCAAACTACTTTACACAGCTATAATAATCATAACAGTATGGCATTGGCATCAAAACAGACACAAAGACAAATGGAACAGAATTGAGACTACAGAAGTAAACCCATGTGCACATGGTCAACAAATATTTGACAAGGGAGCTGAGAATACTCAATGGAGAAAAGAGTGTGTATTCAATAAATGGTGCTGGTAAAACTGTATATTCACATGCAAAAGAATCAAACTAGACCCTAATGTTACACCGCTCACAAAAATTAACTCAAAATCTATTCAAAATTTAAATGTATGACTGGAAACCATAAAACTCCTAGAAGAAAACATAAGAAAAATACTTCTTGACATGTGTCTTGGCAATGATTTTTTGGATATTACACTTAAAGCAAAAGCAACAGAATGAAATATAAAGTGGGATCGCATGAAACTGAAAATGCTTTGCTCAGCAAAAGAAATGATCAACAAAATGAAAAGACAACCTATGGAATTGAGAAAAACACACATCTGATAATGGGTTACTATCCAAAATGTATGAGGAACTCATACAATTCAATAGCAAACAACAACAACAAAACCCAAATATTTCAATTTAAAAAATGGGCAGAGGAACTGAATAGACATTTTTCAAAAGAAGATATTCATATGGCCAACAGGTAAATGAGAAGGTCCTCATCATCACTAATCATCAGGGAAATACAAATCGAAACCACAATGAGATATCACTTCATACCTCTTAGAATGACTGTCATCAAAAAGACAAGAGATAATAAATGCTGGTGAGGATGTAGAAAAAGGGGAACTTATGTGTGAAATTGGTGGAATATAAATTAATGCAGCCACTATGGAAAATGGTATGGGGATTTCTCAAGAAATTTAAAATATCAATAGAACTACCATATGATCCAGTAATTCCACTTGTGAGCATGTATCTGAAGGAAACAAAGTCACTATCAAAAAACCCCCCCATGTTTATTTCAACTTTATTTACAATAGCCAAGACATGAAAACAACCTATGTGCCCATCAATGGATGAATGGGTAAATAAAATGGAATACTGTTCAGCCATAAAAAAGAAGGAAATCCTGCCATTTGTGAGAACATAGATGGACCTTGAGGGCATTATGCTAAGTCAAAAAGATAAAGACAAATACTGTATGATCTCACTTACATGTGGAATCTTAAAAAAAGAACAAAAACAAAAACAAATTCATAGAAACAGATCAGATTTGTGGTTGCCCTAGGCAGAGGGAAGAGAGTGGGGAAATTGGGTGAAGTTGGTAGAAAGTTATACACTTATTGTGATAATCATTTCATAATATATACATATATCAAATCATTGTACACCTTAAACTTATACAATTTTTTATGTCAATTATATCTCAATAAAACTGAAAAAAATTTTAAAATAAAATTTATTGTAGTTTGTATATAATTCAGGAATGAAATATAGAAAAATATCATTTTACTACAGCATAAAAATTATAATTTTAAGGAATGAATTCAACAAAAGATGTCTAAGACCTCTCCATATTGAACTATAAAACAATGTTAAAGGAAATTAAATAACTAAACAAATGAATAGATATAGCATAGATATAGGCATATAGTCATGGATAGATATAGTCATAGATTCAAAGCTCAATATTGCTTACATGTAAGATTTTCCTAAATTGATCTATATATTCAAAACAACTCCAGTAAAAAATTCAGCAGGATTTGTTTTTCTTTTGGTAGAAATGTCAAAGTTGACTAAAAAATTTCATAGAAGTACCAAGGATTTATACAAAACTTGTAAAACAATCTTGAGTGAAAAACAATAACAACAACAACAAGAAAAAAGATGGAGGACTCATGTTATTGAATTTCTGTTCTGCTATGAAATTTTATTAATAAAGATTTTATGGTTTTGGCCTATGGAAAGACAACAAGACCAATGACACTGATTATAGAGCAGAGAAGGAGACCCATATTTATTTGGTCAATTGCTTTTCAACAATCTCTCAAGGTAATCCAATGCAGAAAGGCAAAGTTTTTACAAATTATTTAAGTATATGGAAAAAGAAAAAAGAACTTTGATCTCTACCTCACACCATACGCAAAAGTTAATTCAAGATGGGCTACGGTCATGAATGTAAAAGCTTATATTTAAAATAGAACATAAAAATTCTAGAAGAAAACACAGAAAATGCTTTCTGGGGTTGATTATGGTATTTGATATAGTGATATGTATATTTGTCAAATGTATATAAATTACACTTGAGATTTGTGTATTTCATTGGGTGTGAATTTTATTCAAATGAAATTTAATGAGGCATGTAAGAGATAATGGACATGGCCTCAGTATGATAAGCCACTGACAATCAACTGGGAGGCTGGTGTCAATGTCAGATTCCCATCTACTTTGGCAAGAGGTGCAGTCTAGACTTCCCAGCTGGCTGAGGATGTTAGTGTGTGAAAGAGTAAAAAAGGAAAGAGAGAAAGAGATGTATGAATATTGGTTTCTGTAATGTGGTTGTGTAACTTCTGATATCTTTCCCACCTCCTGATTCCTGGGTCCCTATAGACAGCTAAAAGCAAAATGAGTCTTTCACTAGATGGTGATATTAATGACACTTATAACATTAATAAAGTATTCCAGAGTGTCCCCAAATGAAGATCAATGTATTGGATTGTTGTCATCTATCCCTGAATGAGCTGTTCTAGCAATATTTTGCTCTTGAAGTCAAAATAAGAATCCTCCTGCCAGTGCAGGGGACATGGGTTTGAGCCCTGGTCTGAGAAGATCCCACAGGCCGCAGAGCAACTCAGCCCACAAGCCACAACTACTGAGCCTGTGTGGCCACAACTACTGAGCTTATGTGCCACAACTACTGAAGCCTGTGTGCCTAGAGCCCATGCTCCACAACAAGAGAAGCCACTGCAATGAGAAGCCTGCACACAGCAGTGAAGAGTAGCCCCCCTCTCGCAGCAACTAGAGAAAGCCCAGGAGTAACAACAAAGACCCAACGCAGCCAAAAATAAAATAGATAAATTTATATTTAAAAAAAATTAATGGTAAACTAATGGCCATGAATCCCATGCTAGGTAGTCCAGGACAGGGTTCCTAGGCCATAAAGGGCATTTCATTGGTTGATTGGATCATGTCTGTATATTCCAATGTTATCAACAAAGAGTTACAGGGAAGCTTCCTGGCAGAAATGAAACCTTAATTGATAGGATCTTGAAAGGTATTTAGCAGTTAATGCAAAAGAGTCGAGGAAGGGTATGCAGAGGAGGGTGATCTAACTATCTAAATTGTTTTAAAATGTAAGGAATTATTAGTTCTTCCAAAGCAGATATTTTAAAATTATTTTTTCCCTTTTTTTCGTTTATCTTGGGTGATTTACACTAAGCTGTCTTCCAGTTCTCTGGTTTACTCCTCTGCATCATTTAATCGACTGTTGATTCCTTCTAGTGTATTCTTTTATTTCAATCATTGTACCCTTTAGCTCTTTTTGGTTCTTACTTATATTTCCTAACTCTTCATTGCATTCATCCATTCTTCTCTTGAGTTCATTGAACATCTTTATGATCATTACCTTGAACTCTTTTATCAGGTAGATTGCTTTTTCCACTTCGTTTAGTTTTTCTTAGTCCTTCATTTGGAATATATTCTTCTGCCTCCTCATTTTGCCTAGTTCTCCATGTTTATTTCTATTATTAGGTGATAGACTATGTTCCCCAATTTTTGAGAAGTGGCCTTATGCAGGAGATGTCCTATTGGGCTCAGTAGCACACTCCCCTCTGGTCACCAGTGCTATATGCTCTAGGAGTGCCTCCTATGTGGGCTGCATGGACCCTTCTGTGACGGAGGGTCTGACTATTGTGGGCAAGCTGGTTAGCAGGGGCTGGCCCATGAACCAGTTGACCGCCAGGCCCTGTCTTGCATGGTGGCTCCTGGCCCACTGGTGGTTGGGCCCAGGTCCCAGGGGTACCCAGGGCTGGTGCCAGCCCACTAGAAGGTGGGTAAATCCCTGGCACTAATAGACTAGAGAGAAGACTCCAAAATTGCACTTGCCAGCACCAGTGTCTTCCTGGTAGAACAAACTCCCTAAAATAGCTGCTGCCAGTGTCTTTGTCCCCAGAGCGAGTCCCAGTTGCCTTCTGCCTCTCCAGGAGGCTCTCCAAGTTCAGCAAGTGGGCCTAATCCAGGCTCCTTTCAAATTACTGCCTCTGCACTGGGACTCACACACCATTTAAACAGAGACCCTTTAGAGTCTCTATTTTCTACAGCCCTCCAGCTCTCCTGTACACAAGTCCTACTAGCCTTCAAAGCCAGATGTTCTTGGGGCTTGTTTCCTGGGTGCATCACCCCGGGGCTGAGGGCCTGATGTGGGGCTCACACCCCATGCTCCTTGGGGAGAACCTCTGCAATTGTGATTATCCTCTCATTTGTGGGTTTCCACCCGGGGGTGTGGGTCTTGACTCTACTGCATTTCTGCCCCTACCACTCATTTCATTGTGGTTGCTTCTTCATATCTTTAGTTGTGGAAAATCTTTTCTGTCAGTCTTTAAGTCATTCTCATAGACAGTTGCTCTGTAAATAGTTGTAATTTTGGTGTGCCCATGGGAAGAGGTGAGCTCAGGGTTTTCCTACTCCTCCATCTTGGCCATACCTCCTGATATTTTTAAAGTAATATTTTAATTTATTTAAAAAAAATAAAATTCTTTCCTGTATATCCATATGAAATTAAAGCATTAGATGACTTTTGTTAACTTAGACTAAATTGCTAAATCTATAAATTCTAAGTATCTATTCCTCATTTCTTTGTGACTCCAAAGCCCTTTGTTGAAATTTTCATTATATCAGTTATTACAGTCTTCTTGAATTATATATAGTTGGTTATTTGTTATTTTCTTTAAGCTGCAAGCACCTTTCAGTAGGAATGTAGCATGTTTACTTATAGTACACAAAGAACCTAGTGCTATTTGTAAAAATCAGGAGGCTTATAAAAATGTTCTGCTTCTTTCTTTACTTTATTAATCTTACCTATTTGATATCTCCTTAAACATAAAATAATAGTAGGCTTAATTCAATTCTAGTATCAGTCTTTTACTTTTTCTCTATAGAAATTCATATCACAGATAAACCTTTTAACCAATCTGGATCATAATACCTCAAATTTAAGATTATTATATAGTAAATAGTTTCTATGATTTATGTCTAAAGCAACTACAGAAAAAAAGATATGTTCATTTGAAGTTGACATGTGATAATCTAAGGAGGTAGAGAAATATATAATGGTGAATTAATGAATTAGATTTTTCAATTAAAGATAGATAATAAAAATTCAGCTTTAAATAATTTCTTTGAAGAAAGTAAAGAACTGTTGTTTTTGACTTCCTGAAGGAATTTTGTTTGGGGTAAAGTGTAGTACTAGTATTCTATGGCTGCTGTAACAAATTATCACAAACTTACTAGCTTAAAACCATACAAATCTGGAGATCAAAAGTAAGAAATATATCTCATTGGGCGAAAATAAAGATGTCAGTTGGGCTGCATTCCTTTCTGAAAGGTCTAGGGGAGAAT
Organism: Balaenoptera physalus; assembly: GCF_965194825.1. Taxonomy (NCBI): domain Eukaryota; kingdom Metazoa; phylum Chordata; class Mammalia; order Artiodactyla; family Balaenopteridae; genus Balaenoptera; species Balaenoptera physalus. The sequence continues at coordinate 45,184,791 of NC_138891.1, forward strand.
GTATTTCCTTACCTTTTCCAGCTTCTAGAGGGTGGCAGCATTCCGTGACTCAGAATAATTTTTCTACCTTAAAGTCAGCTGATTAGCAACCTTAATTCCATATGCAACCTTAGTTCCCCTTTGACATGTGAAATAACATATGTCACAGATATTGAGGAGTAAGGTGTGGACATTTTTGTGAGACAACTGTTCTGTGTTCCACAGTATGCCCTCCAGTGTCCAAAGATTCACATTTTTCCTACTTGCAAAATATATTTAACCCATTTCAACACCCCCATAGGTCTCCTACCATTACAGCCTCAACTCAAAGTCCAAAATATGGTCTAAATTTATCAGTTAAAAAGTCCTAAATCTCATCAACTAAATCAGATCTGGGCAAGGCTAGGGATATGCTTCATTTGGAGGCAAAATTTCTCTCCATCTGTGAATTGTGAAATTCAAGAAACAAGCTACCTACTTCTAAAATACAATGGTGGAACAAGAATAGGAACCAATTATAAACATTCCCATTCAAAAAATGAGAAAATGGAAGGCAAAATGAGTCAACTGTCCCAAGCAATTTTAAAATCCATCTAGGGAAACTCCATTTAGTTTTAAAGCCAGAGAATGAAACTTGATATCTTGTGTCTCCACCCTCTGGGCTACAGGCTCCATCCTCTAAATCATCCTATCTTTTTCATGAAGGGTAGCATGTATTTACAACTGAGTAGTTTTATCAGCATGTTCTTGAATGTAGACTCTTTAATGTCTGACAGCTTTCTTTTATAGTGTTGTCTCTGTACTTTTCAGTTAAAATTGCATTCTCAAGAACTTCACAGGTCTTCTATGTTGTCACAGGAATTCACTCCATTAGACATGATGCTCCTAGATAATGCCATCTATATTTTGGCTTCTGCTGAGATGGTTGAGAAGATCTCTGAGTCATATGCTTAATCTTTTCAAGGAGCTTTTTCTTTGACTGAATATTCTTATCTGTTGTCTTTCTAAGGTATTAGCAAAAGATTTTCCAATAACATACATGGTCTTTTCTAAAGAATATGCTCTCCAGGCAGTGAATATCTTAATTTTAATCCTTTTGAAATCTAGATGAGAGTTTTCCAAATCATCAAGCTCTATTTTCTCTTTAATTGTTCTTTCCTCAATTTACCTCTTTCCACTGGGATTTTACCATGGGCAGAAAGAAGAATCTAGGCCATACCTTCAATATTATGCTTGGAAGTCTCAGCTAAATGTCCAGTTTCATCATTCATAAGTTCTTCTTTCCACATAACTGCAGGATACAATCCTGCTATGTATTCTGCCATATATGACAAGGATCTCCTTTCCTTCAATTTCGAATGCCATGTTCCTCAATTCCTCCTGATCTCTCAGAAGCAGCCTCTTTAGTGTCCATATTTCTACCAACAGTATGCTCATGATGATTTAAGTATTTTCTAAGGCAATATGTGTTTCCTCTACCATATTTCCCACTTCCTTCTGTTGTTACTGAGTCCAAGCTCATACTGCTTACCACAAGACAATCAATTGAGAGACAAGGTGTTGGGGCAAGAAATAGTGACTTTATTCGGAAAGCCAGCAGTCCAAGAAGATGGTGGACTACAGTCCTAAAGAACTATCTTCCCTGAGTTAGAACTCAGGTTTCTTGTATACTAAAAGGGGAGGGGGTAAAGTCCTGGTATCAGCTAGACTCCAGAGGGGGCGTGTTAATTTCTTCCTTCCTGCAGCCATTCGCAGGTGGGCTTGGTCAGGATGTCTCCTACAAGCTAAACAAATGTATTTTAGCTTAAGTCTCATTACCTGGCAGGCAGGTTCCCAGAGATGGGCCATTATGTGTAATTTAAATATAGACAACATCCCTTTAGTGATTAACTTGTATTAGAATACAAAGGTTCTTCCTTATTACAATTCCCCACTGTCAATGATCCATCCACAATCATGTGGGAAAAGGGATGAAGATTGTCCTGGCTATTTCCTGCTGAATGGGGGGTGACAAAGAGGTAATTATGGAATGGAATTGATCAGCTTTGGACAGGGAATATTTCTTAGAATCTTTAGTCAGTAGTACAATCCTCTTTCCTTTTTTATCTATAACCATCTGAACCTGATGAAACCCTTTAGTACTTTGTTGTCTAATTTGTGATTGAACTTGGGGTTTTGGTTCCAGTTCCCAATACATATGTATTAATTTTAACTTTCTGACTATGCCATAATTACACTAGATCCCTGTGCTATTCACTTGAACAAGATTAAACAAGTAGTTTGACCCTTCTCCAGCTACAATGAAATTACAATCTCAATACTTATCACTTATAAACAGCAACCTTAAGTCTTCTAAGGGTTCACAAACCCATTGCTCTCCAGACCTCTCAGGAATTGGGTAATTTTCTGATGACAGTGGTGCTTTTTTTAATCTGAGTGTGATGAAGCTATGGCTTTACCCAAGCTAACTTGACAGACGAGTGCATGGTAAGTAATACCAAAAGTGGTCCTGTTCATGTTACAATCAGCTGAAGTTCAGGCCCTTGTTTTCTCCACGTTTTAAGGAGGACTCAGTCTCCAGGTTGGAAATCATGTAAGGCTACTTCAGTTGGATAGACAGACCTGTTGGAGGCAATCTCGTGAACAGAGGTTAGTGTAGTGCCCAAAGTTGTAACATAATCGGCAACTGCTAAGGTCTTTTAGAGCATTTATATATTCTCCCACCCGGGCAGACACCTGGAATGGCCTACCATACAATGTTTCACAGGGACTTAATTTAAACCCGCTTCTGGGAGCCACTCTGATCCCTAGTGGGGCAACTGGCAAGGACTTATCCCAAGTTAATTAGTCTCGACATATTTTAGCAATGCTCCTTTTTAATGTATGATCCATTTTCTCGGTTTTTCCTGTTGATTGTGGTCTGCAGGATGAATGTATTGACAGTTTCCGATTAATTTGTATCTTTTTGGTTACACTGGTGATAAAAGCAGGCTCACTGTCACTTTGAAGTGTGTTAGGCAATCCAAATGGGGGAATAATTTCCTTAAGGAGGGCTTAACCACTTCAGAGGCTTTTTCTGTCTGGGTGGGATGTGGCTCCACCCATCCTGAAAAAGTGTCCACAAAGACTAGCAGGTATCTGTAATCTCCTGCAAATCAAAGCATTTGAGTAAAGTTTATTTGCTGGTCCTTGGAAGGGCAAGTTCCTCTGTGTTGAGTCCCCAACTGGGGAGGTCTGACAGAAGTCTTTGGTTATTTTTGGTACAAATCATGCAATTCTGAGTGACTTGCCAGATGGTCTTTTACATGTTAGGCCTCATTATATACTTTTGAATCCATTGTAAGGTGGCCTCTCTCCTGTAACGAGTACTATTATTAATGTGCTGCAGCACAGTCCAAGAGTGCCTCAGGAATCAAAACAATTGTGCACTACATTTGCAGCCAGGCGAAGTGTGATCAATAGTGAAACCCCACTCTTTGGCCCTCTGTCCTTTTCTACAGAGGAGACCTCAGCTCAAAACAGGTATTGGACACTCTGGCATATATAAGAAACTATGGTTCAGGGTGAGGTCCCCTAGTTGACATTTTAGAGGTTGTGAGAATGAATGATTTTGTACTCCTCCAGAGACTCCCATGACGAGGATGGATTGAGATGTTTCCTGTGCCACCCTGGTGTTTACCACAGAGTATGTTGAACCTGTTTCTATCAAAGTTAATCAACTCATTCCCCACTGTCAATTTTTCCTGGAGCTCCTGTGGGGAAATTGGAATTGGATGCCTCAAGTCCAAGGGAGCCCTTAGGCCTCTTCATTCATCATCAGAGTGTTCCTCTCTACCAAGAGAAGCTCTTGTCTTTCTTTTATTGTTTTTCTTCTCATGTTTTAGCCTAGGGGAAATTTTTTCCCCAATGTCCTTCCTCCTTACAGTAAGCACATGGTTCCTTCCCCAATGGTGGCTTACCTCTCTTTAGGTTATTCACCTTCTGGGATTCCAATGCCACTGTCAGAAAAGTGGTGTTTCATTTTGCATCTTCTTTCTTCTGTTGTTGTTTCCTGCTGTTAAACACTTTAAAAGCAATATCTACCAATTGAGAAGGGTTTATTCCAAATACACCATCTAACTTTTACAACTTTCTCCTGATATCTGAGGCACTTTGCCCCAAAAAGTTCAAGTTTACCCTTCTAGTGTTTTCAGGGGCCTTGGGATCTGCATCATTATAATGTCTGTAGGCCTGATAAATCCCTTCCAAAAATTCAGAGGAGTCTTCATTTGTTTTTTGGTAAATTTCTTGAATTTTTTTCAAACTCTTTTGCTTTGTTCCCCTATTCAAAGCCCTGCCAAGAGGCATTTATGGTAGTGCTCTAATAAGAGCATTCCTCCCTCATTGGGGTCCCAATTTGGTTCAGGTGTGGGTACTGCCAAGTGGGCTTCAGGTGTACCATTTGGGTATGTTAGGTGGAGTTGGTATACTTCTTCCCTGGCCTTATCAATGACCGTCCTTTCATCACCAGTAAACATCATATTCATAAGAGTATGAATGTCTACCCAGGAGGGATGGTGAGTGGCAAAGATAGAAGTAAAATGTTCAGTCATGCAGATGGGGTCTTCTCTGTAAGGAGGTTTATATTTTTTTCCAGTTAAACAAATCTGAAGTTGAGAATGGATTGTGCATCCATAGAAACCCATCTGGTTGGCCATTTGCATTAAGGCTTCCTACAGGATATCAACACAAGGGAAATTATCCTGTTCTGGAAGTGGCTTCCAGTCTAAATTGAGACTAAAACTAAAACTGTCACGTTTTAGATGGTGATAACAAACTAAGTCCCTATGTATGCCCTGGGGTTTAACATAGAAACTTCTAATTGATCCCCATAAGTAGGGGAAACAGGAGGTGGTGGAAGGAGTGAAAATATTGGTGGCACAGGGGTAGTCAGAACTGCTGCTGGTACAGCAGCATCAGCTGGAGGGGAGTTTAAGTTTTGAAGTAACATGTCTTCACTCTCATTTTCTCCATTTCCCTCTTGTAGAACAGATTTTCCCTTGGGTTTCCTTTCATACTGCTGCACCATAAGGCTGCAGCCATCTGACTTCTTTTCCTCCTGATGTAATAGCATAAATGCTTCTGTGTATGGAATCTCATCATTTTCCCCTGCTCTTTCACAAAGCAATTTCAATAGCAAGACTGTGTAGTAATTGAGTAAGCCACTAAGGGGCCATAGCTCTTCTGATAACATAGATCAGGGCCACACACTGTTACAATAGAATATCATCTCCTTCTTAAGTCATAGGCTTGCAGCTATATTTTGCCCATTTATTTAAGATATACCCCAAAGGGCTTTCCTTAGGGACAGATGGAGTATTTCCCATATTTATAGGTTCAAGAACAGCAAAGCACCAAAAGCACAAACAAATTCCAGCACCAAAAGCACAAATTCCAACATGAATAAACACAGAACAGAGGCAAACAAACCCGTTCACAAATTGGGTAAAAGCCCAGCAACTATTTCCTCTCTTCAGCAGGGCACCACACTCAAAGACAAAACAAATTGGCTTATTCCAGAGAAAAAAGTTCCAAATGGAGGAAAGAGAGTATACACCAGAACCACTTACTGTACTGTATTGAGCCTGTCAGCTCCCAGATGTTGATTCCTTGCTCCAACTGCCAAGAACTTGGGCAGCCAGTGCTGCTCAGGGGAATTTTGAAGGGAATATCCTCAGGACAAGTGGTAAGGACCAGCAGGTGCTAGGGCCTTACCCCCAAATTCTCCAACCAGGGGCAGCTACCCAAGAGCAGCAACGCTCCTGGCTGGCTTGCCAAAATTTGTTACCGAGTGTAAGCTTGTACTGCTCACCACACAACAGGCCAATCAATTGAGAGACAAGGGGCTGGGGCAAGAACAGTGACTTTATTTGGAAAGCCAGCAGATTGAGAAGGTGGTGAACTAGTGTCCCAAAGAACCATCTTTCCCAAGTTAGAATGCAGGCTTCTTTTATACTAAAAGAGTGGAGGTAAAGTCCTGGTTCTGGCCAGACTTCAGAGGGGATGTGTTAATTTCTTCCTTCTTGCAGCCATTCACAGATGGGCCTGATCAGCATGTTTCCTGTGAGTTAAACAAAGGTATTATAGCTTAATGCTCATTATCTGGGAGGCAAGGTTCCCAGAGATGGGCCATTGTGTATAATTTAAACTTATAGGCAATATCCCTTTAGTGATTAACTTGTACTAGAATACAAAGGTTCTTTCCTATTACACTGTGTCCTCACTAGAAAAGTCCTTGACCTCTATATGTCTATAGTCTGTTTAAGGACACACTAGACCTTTTCTTTCATACTCTTTGAAATTTGTCTGGTATCTTCCCACAGCCTAATTCCAAAGCCATTTGTACATTTTATGTATCTATTATAGCAGCATCCCATGTCTGGTAACAAAATATGTGTAATTTTTCTGTGGCTATTTTAACAAATTCCCAAAAACTCATTGGGGAAAAAAAAAGAAAAAGAAAAAAAAAGTTTATTATCTTACAGTCCTGGAGGTCAGGAATCTGAAATGCATCTTACTGGGCAAAAATCAAGGAATCAGCGGGGCTTTGTTCCTCCTGGAAGCTCTCAGGGCGAATCCATTCTTTGACTTTTACAGTTCTAGAGGCCATCTGCATTCCTTTGTCCACAGCCCCCTTCCATGTTCAGAGCCAGCAATGGTTGGCCAAGTCTGGCTCTGACTCTAGTTCTGCCTCCTGATCCCACTTGTAAGGACTCTTCTTATTACATCAGGCCTACCCAGATAGTCTAGGATAATCTCACTATTTTATGTCACCTGATTAGCAATCTTAATTCCATCTGAAACCTTAGTTCACCTTTGCTGTGTGATACAACATATTCATAGGTTCCAGGAATTAGGAAGTAGACATCTTCCTGAAATGATATTAAGCCATATCTGAAGGAAGTTTAGCTTATCTATTAGGCAAAGTTCTCCAATCCTAAGTTACCACAATTCCCAAGAGAGACATTGTGACCATATTTCTTATCTTGAGAAAATTTTCCTTTTCTTTCCTCTTATCTTCAGAGTCAAGGGCAGTAAATGGCAAACAGTAAGCACTCAATTAATGTTTCCTGGATGAAATAATTAATGACTAAATGAGGGAGGGAAGCTGTATTAATTTGATCCCATAGCAAACTTTTGCTTATATACAGTCTCCTAAAGAACATACAAAACATGCTTGGTAAACAATAGCTGCCAATTTTGAAGCAAAGGATTTTGTTAGATCTCATTTGTTTTATTTCTTCAAGCAGTTTTATTCAAAAACTTTCTAAAATATACAAATATTAAACATTAAATAAATATACCCTATGTATTTAGGTCTTTAATAACCTTAAAAGTTATTAATAGAACTGTGTAACATTCATAATTGGACAATTAAATTACAGAATTTAAACCCCCAAATGAACTTAGATGTTATTTGTGTCAATAAATCAAGTTTACAGATTGGGGACATGAGGTCCAGAGAAGCCAGAAAGCTTGCCACTCTCAAATTCTTATTAGCATAGAGAAAGAACTGGAATCCTTATCTTCTCATGCACTGTTTTTACTTTCTTCCTGTTTTTTATTTACCATTTACAACTAATAAAAAATAAAAATTTTAAACTAAATTGAGATTGAAATAAACATTTTATAACCTAAATTTAGTTAGGTATTTTTGTAGCTATTAATACTATCTCATTAAGTTTAAGTCAATGTTCTCTTTTATTTAAGAAGTAACTGAAGCAATTATTTCATTTCTTAAGTCTCTTGGTATGTTAGAAATTATTTTCTTTTTTTTTTAAATAAACTTATTTATTTATTTATTTATTTATTTATTTTGACTGTGTTGGGTCTTCGTTTCTGTGCGAGGGCTTTCTCCAGTTGCGGCGAGCGGGGGCCACTCTTCATCGCGGTGCACGGGCCTCTCACTGTCGCGGCCTCTCCCGTTGCGAAGCACAGGCTTCAGACACGCAGGCTCAGTAGTTGTGGCTTACGGACCTAGTTGCTCCGTGGCATGTGGGATCTTCCCGGACCGGGGCACGAACCCGTGTCCCCTGCATTGGCAGGCGGATTCTTAACCACTGTGCCACCAGGAAGCCAGAAATTATTTTCTAAATCTAAGACACTATATCAAATCTGCTATGAGCCAAATCTCTTGAGTAAAAACTTTAAAATTAAATCAATAAGTATGATTGAAGTTCATCATTTTCTCTGTTCAAATCTGCTTAAAGGTCTTAATGTTGAAGTAAATGAATATATATCCCAATTTCTTTGCATAAAGTAATTTTTATATCTCAGCAGAAACCATTGTTTGACAAAAATTTTGCCTTAAGATTAATTTATATTATTAAACCAACAAATAAATTACTTCAGGGTGTCCATGCAAACTCCTATTTTATTATTATCTTACAATCCTTATCCACATAATATTTGCCCAATTTATAACTGACTAGGGGTTAATCAAATATAATAAAGCCTCATAATATGCAAATGATAAGACACATAGACCTTTGTTTTATTCCTTTTTTTAGAACAGTGTTAGTAATTCAGTTCTGGCAGAATAAGAATAGCTATTTTGCATTGCATATAAATGCTGTACTCCCTATGCAACAGTATCATAGTATGTTTCACATTCCTTATAAAATAATATTTCTGGAAAGTTTAAAACAGTAAATTGGACATATAAATATATTTCATTATTATAATACAAATAAAAAAGAAATAATACCTATAAACTAGTGTGTTTTCCTTTATTTTTAAACATTAAATATAATTTGAAGTGGACTGAAAAACAAATTAAGATCGCATGTTGATAAAGTAAAATCAACACTATTTTAGATATATATTTTGGCATGAAAACTTAGCTCATATCATGACTTAGACAAAAAGAAGTGATATATCCTTGTGGACTTGTACTTGAAATTATTAAATACAAAACAATACAATCAGTATTTGTGACACAAAGAAATAGAAAGCATATTATTTAGAACTCATACCTTAATTGACCCCAAAGTTGGGGTTATTCCCATCTTTGTCACTTTTAAACAACAATCACATGTTGTTAAGTAGTGACTAAAATACCTTCTCAGTCTTTATAAATGATATAGCTATTTATGTTTCCTCCTTCATTATATTGTTTTATAAGGTCATCTACAAACTTGGTAAGAAACTGCATCTTAGTGTGAAATTACTTTAGAAACTGTTCCTAGAATCCTATCAAAATGATAGATTCTGCTAGGCAGTTCATGAATTCAGAGATCCCTTTCATGCAGTTTTATTATTATTAGTTGCATGTCATTGCCACTATAATATTTTGAACAATTTGAGAAGAGTTTTTGACAATTTAAGAATTATGATTTTTTTCTCCTATAATAAAAGAACATTTAATTTTAAATAAGATATATTTGGATGTTCTTTTTTTTTATTTGATGTATTTTACTTTAGATTAAATTTCTTACATAGAGTGTAGAGAACTGAATCTTGACAAAAATAACTCTTCTGCTAGAGGAAAAAAAAGTAACATTCTTAATAAGTGTATGATACTTATATTAAATATTTGAAAAATAATCATCTTTAAGAGAACTAATATGATATTGCAGGTTTGAATTAAGTATGCATTGGTTTCTCTCTGGTGGTGATAAGAGCTATTTCTAACTCAAGGATTTAAATGTAAATTCCCTGTAAGTCAACCCAAGTGATCACTATTATTACTATTACTCAGTTAACAATTATTATTTTCATTCAAACTTGCATGCAAATGAAAGTGTTACCTTTTGGTTCTCTTTACTAATTTCAGTAATTTTTGACTGTCTTAGCTCAGATTTTTTTTTTTCTGGATTATAATTTCAGAATTAAATGGAATGTAGCGTGTTTACCAGAACAGCATTATGTCACAATAACAAAGTTAGAGGCTTTGGAATCTGACAGACCACTTTGTTCTGCATTCTTCTTCTTTCACTGACTTTTTAAAGGTATTATTAGTTCAGGCAAATGGTTTAATTGCTCTAAACTTTGGTTTCTATGTCTGTTATATGGACCACTCTGTGTAATTTCTTTAAGAGCACAGTGCCTGAGACAAAATAGGTACTTAATAAATGGTATATTTATTATTATTATATTTATAGTTATAAGTTGCAGAGAACATATATTTATATTGGTGAAAATTTATCAATGCTGGTATACTTATACAAAGTCCTGAATTCATTGTACTGTCATTAAGAGTCTGACTTTGTTTATGATATTTGACTACTGACAGCTTTCAAGCCCCACCCTTTCCAATTTCACTTTTGCCATACATCTGGGAATACTGATAAGTAAGCCCAGGTGTTCCCTCCTTTGGTACTGGTAAGATATTCAAAACATACAAGCCCTAGTCATGTTAGGGAACCATCATTATAACCACATCACCTAATCACCATAAAACCCCAAACCAATTGCCACTCTCTGCTCTCTCAAGCCATTTTTGGACTGCTTGGGGGCCTGTCTGCCCTCCTGAAGCCTCACTTTGTGAGTAATCTCTTGGCACTTTTGTATCATCATTAGTCTTGACATTCAAACCAAATTCTAGGTGTGTATGGGGGATTCATCTTGCGTCTTAGGCATTAATGAAACAACTAATTTAGGCAATTTGAAGTCTTTCTAATTTTTTGCTCAGCTTTTTGCATAAATCATGGACTCAATAGTGGCTTATGATAAATTTTAGATAATACTTATTATTTATTTTTATTCCTTTGTATATTCTAAGCTCTGTTTTAAGTGTTATACATGGATTAATTAATTCATTTATTTATTACAACATATATATCAGGTAAATGGGATTATTATACTTGATTGCACAGGTGGGGAAAAGGAGAGCAGGGAAATTTACACAGTAAGCAGCATAACTGGGGCTTACAACTAGGCTGAAGTTTCCTTGCTCTTATCCATGAATCCATGTTGTTCTCTATGATGCCAGAAATTTACTGAAATAATGAGGAAGAAATTCAATAAGTGAGGTAGATAGGCATATTGGAGCGTGCATATCATGTGAAATCCAAACACCCATTCCTTAATTACTTCCAGGAACCAGGACATGTAAGGATGTCCTAAAAATACTTCACTCACTAAGGCATTATGAAATATTTTGATTAATAAAGTGCTAGTATCTTAAAACAATGCTTTCTTGGCTTGTTTTCTATAGAATGAGTGCTAGGAGAATATACTATAATCCAAAATGTCTCCCTGATTTCAGTGAACATGACAGAATCCCAGGGGCCCAGAGGCTATTAGTACCTGGAGAACTGACAAAGCAGATAACTTAGATTCTTTTGCAAGTTTTACATACGCAAGAGGGTGGGAGCTTGGTTCCAACATAGTTCAGAGAGCAGCCAGTTAAGTGAAGTCACTGGGGGCCTCAGTGTTCTTTGGAATGTTAAGGAATCCCTTCTAGGGGTCACAATAGCAAAAATAAATCCACCACCAAGTGTTTCACATTTTGTGTGTGCCTATTTTGTCAGTATTGTCACTTGTAAGACATTTCCTATGAGCAATTGTCTCAGGAGAAAACAGTTAACCCTTAAAAAAGGTGGCTCTGCAAGATATGCTTGCACCAATAAACTGAACTGCTATAGCATTCACCTTTGAGTGGATTTTCCCTGAAGCATCATAGAAATAGGAAATCTTGTCAGCAGTTGAATTTTGAAAGGTACTTTTCTTTGTCTAGGAGAATAAATCTTGTAATAGATTGGTGCTTTCTAAACATTCTATTGTCCTACATTTTCTCACCCTCTTGTAGTTAGGCAGTTAAGATAATGTGATATGATGACATCTGGCCAAAGGGTAATGAGAGAAACTAATGAATGTCAGCACTGCCCTTCAGGTTTATCTTCCCCTGCTGTAGCAACTGAGCAAGATTCATGTTCCAGTGGCGCAACTACAAGACAGTGAAGCTTCTATCATGTGTGGTTCTAAGTGATTTTTACAGTGGAGCCCCTTCTGATCTCTCTACCTTATCAAGCTTTGTACCTATAATAGGAATGAGAGGAAACATTTGCTCTGTTCAGTAATTGAGACAGTAAGATTGTTTTGTCCTTAGCATATTCTAGCCTATCCTAATACTGATAGTCAATGATAATTCACTGGTGCTATCAAATGGTTTAACAAGATATTCAAATACTAGGAAGGAATAAGATAAGATTAGAGAATTAGTTACAAAGAGATTTAAATTTGGGTTTAGAAATGTGGACTCAATTCACTGCTAAAAAATTAAAATGGAGAAGATGAAAGGATATATATTATGATTTCATCAAACTTTTCAATTTACAAAAATATTTCTTCTTGTCTCCATATTTGAGATCTTTGCTGCTTTAGAAGTTTTAAGCCCAAGGGCAAAAATGGTTTCACCAGATAACATAAAAGATATTCCTTTGAATTATAAGTTGAAACCGGCACTTAGCCTTTTTGGATATATTCTACTGAGTGAGCAATTTATGAGTCTTGATGAGAGATGAAAACCAGCTCCAACTATGCAAGCTGAAAACAGTTATTACTCAATATCCCAGAATCCCTTTTTAATAGGGCATGAACAAGTCCAGTGACCCTCATCCAATCAGATGTACCTGTCCTGGATTTTGATTTTGGTTTTAGTAACAAAATTTACTAAGAAACAATAGAAAAACTTCTGTGGTGGCAAAAGTATTGCAAAAGAATCTAATTATAGCACATGATGACATTAGTGATATCTGGTGTACAGTGAAGCTCTGTTTTTGGTACAAGCCAATTCATCTAGTAGTTATTAGTGCCACAAAAGGAGTCTTCAGTAGAGCATATTGGTGGGATAATGTTGGCTGTAGCCATGGGTGCACAGTCTATGGAATCTGCTTCTCCATCTCTAGTTCTGATTTCATGAGCTACCTATAGATACTACAGAAAATTCAATAAATTCCTGTTTTGATTTAAATCATCTGTTGTCAATACCTAATATTTCAAATGAGAACTCCTGACTAATGCGGTTATTCATTTTGAATTCAGACTTGTTATCAAAAGAAATGAATCTAAGAGGAACTTTGATCAACCAGGTTCAAATGGAAAGGAAAAAGAAGTCAAGAACATAATGAGATCAAGGAGTATGGTTACTGGAAGTAGGAATATGAAAGAATTGGAAGAACAGGGGATTAAATTCAGAGACCCTGATCTTTAAATTAATATTTATGACATGGAACACATCTGGGTTATGTGAAATGGATATCAGAGGACATAGCTAAAATGGAATGCAAATAAGAGACATTTGAATTGAGTCCATGAAATATGAAGTTGGGCTCTTTGACTTGTCATTCATATGGACATTAGAATCGCCATTATATTTGCAATTATGGGAAAATTCACCTTTGCTGAATGTGAGGTTGTAACTTAGAAATTAGTAAAAATCTATGACAAAGAAGTAGAAGTTATTTAGCAGTATTCTATAAGATTCAAAGGTGAAGGGGTGTGCCAACAGGTAGAATAATTCTCATCTAAAAAGTGGAAAAAATAACAATGTTTAGAATGTGTCAGTGCCCTGTGGCATGTGGAGGGTTTGTGGTTAAAAAGGTATCCTTCACAGAGGGGGCTATAAAGGGAGTGGTGTTCTTGACATAGAGTGCAATTTCAGTTAAAATGGAAAGGTAGAAGGTTTTGAAAAGAGGTTAAGGTGAAGGGAATTTGCTGCTAAAAGGGAGAATTTCAACAAAATATTTGGAAAACCTAGGGTATCACTTATGATTCATTAAATCATTCATTCATTCAATAAATAACAGTGTTTTCCCCAGGTAGCAAGCACCATGAAAAGTACGGGTAGTATAAGGTGAGTAAATTATTGTCTCTACCTCCAAGGGATCTAATAATCTAGAGGAGACAAAGCTATAAAGAACCAATTAACATACTGCATGATAAATGCATCAGGCATATTTAACTAGGGCTGACATATGCTAACTGAATTCAGCTGTTAGTTAAGGAAGATGGAAGTATTAGAAGGGAGGTTAGAAAAATTTACCCAGAAGGAAGTGACCTAAATTTGACCTGGGAATACAAGATAGTTAATTTTTCAGATGAGCTGGGAATGAAAATGATGTCAGTTAAAATTAGTTGCAAATAGAAGAACAAGCACTTGCAAAGAGTATGTCATATTGAGAAATCTAAGAGTAGCTGGTCATGGGTAGAGTGTGTGAGTGTGGTATGTTCACAAGTGCAGGACAGGAAGTGAGAGTAGTAAGAGAGAATCCTGTATCGAGAGATGGGAGTCAGGTCTTGAAAGGATATGAAAGGTTTACATTTATTTTGAATACTATATAAAGCAAGTGATCACATGTGTATTTTGGAGCAACACATGTGAAAGAGGGAAGAGGGCACCTGAAAGGAGAGAGAGTTGTTAGAAAATTGCCAGGACTTGCTGCAGAACCCCTTCCTCTCTGTCCCTACTTAAGGCTAGCAGCCGTCTGTGCCACCTGGTTTATGGGCCAGATTAGTGTTACTAGGTGTTGAATGTGATGCCTCCATAACACAAAGAGGCTTCCCAATTACTATGCTTCTTATTTTGTCATAGATATTTCAAAGTACAGAAATTTGTCTTTTATTTTGGAGGAAATATCCTGGCCTGCCTCCAGAGAATGGACCCCTAAAAATTTCACTGTGGTGTCAGGTCCCTGAATCTTTGTAAGGTTTATCTTCCATGTTCTGGAGCAGATGTGTCTTACACATGTAGGCATCCAGTGTCTACAGTTATTCTACAAGATGCATTCTATTTCTGCAGGGGATATTCTCGTAAATTAAATGCAGATGTGATAGGGATCACCACTCTCCCCAGTAAGGCTTCTTCATTATTTGAGCCTTTATTATTATCACTATTATTATTATTGTTATTTAAGCCTAATCTCCCCTAGAAAATAATATTGTTTCTGGTTTATGTCTTGGTTCTGTGTGTGAGTGCATGTACGAGAAGGGGTGCTTTTTAGAGAATTCCGCTTGGTCCTTCCCACTATATCTCTATCCCAGAATAGATTAGGGGCTTAATGTGAATGTTACTCCAACTTTCAAGTATATAAATTCCATATATACTTCACTGATTAGGGAAATGACCACTGCGTGGGGTCCATGCATCCAGTAAGTTTACTGTGACTGAACTTTATCCAAGACTCTGGCCAGTTCACAGTGGACTTACTAGATCCAGGACTCTGGTTGTCTGCTTCTGTGTCTGCATCTTTGCAGCACAAATTCCTGATATTTGGAGGATAGGATTCTTATTGCCCACCCTAGCTTCTGTAAGCAGAGTGCAAGCTGCTCCAGGAAAGTATGCAAGGCTGCCTGCTAGGGAATGGGGTATTTATTGGGAGATGGGTAGCTTCCATGGAGCTAAGGGCTGAATTGACTGAAATTAACCACATTTACTGTCCAAGCCTTTCCCTGGAAGTCACAAGCCTTCATTAAACCTCAGAGTTCCAAAATAGTTACATCAGACAGATTCTGCCAGAGCAATTGTCATGTAGATGGAAAGGCAAATTCCTGGTACTTCCTACCCCACCATCATCACAGAATCCTCTTGCCTGCTCTACTCTTTTGCCTCTAAGACACCATGTCCTATTAACCATCTCCACAACTTACTGTGGATCAAGAACTCTTGGCTGTTCATTTGGTTATAGTAATTATGATCTCCTGAATTCTGGTGGTTAAACATTGCCACTTGGCTCCATTAACATGGAGCCTCTCCAACCCCACTGATATTTATGGCCTTACCTACCATGAGCCATGACCAGCAGAAAGAAACCATCAACCTTCCCAATAATGCTACCGCCCATCTCACCAGCACAGTATGGCAGATTTTGTCAATGGTGTCTTCTCTTGGTCCTCCAGTGGCACATAAATTTTGGTGCACCACAGCTCACTACCAAGTCAGAATAGCATTTATTGCTTTGGAAGAGGGCAGATATAGTCCAAAAGAAAGCAGTTAATTAAATATTGAGATTATTTCTTAAACTCATAACTGAAGATTGTAGATTAAAATCAAAAGCACTTTTATTTTTAGAACACAACACCAAGAGAGAGAAAAAGGGAGCTGGCAATCAAAAACTTGTCCTTGCATATCCAAATCAAAGCTTGAGGGCATTGCAGCACAAATATAATACAACATAGACCAAAATAAAAAATATAGTGACATAAACAGTTTTTCTGCTGTACAGTTAGTTGCAGAGCTATTCTGAGATTTAATATGATTGGAAAAGAACAGAGATAGGTCCCTGCTGTCTGGCCTCTTTTTAGAAAACCAACCAAAGAGAATTAACACAAACCTCTAGATAATTCTGAAATTATGAGGGCAGAAAATTTATTCCCATTACTGATTTGAGTTTCTGGCAGGAGGCAATTTCAGATTACCCATTTCAAATGGGGTCATCACACTATTATCATAGGTAGAGAGAGGGAATCATATAGCCAACCTCACCATATGCCTTCAAATATTCACGCATCCCCTACAGGGTAGGGAGGAGAAATGGAATAACCATACATGCCTAAACAGGGCATAAAAGACTGCTGAGAATTGAGAGCTGGATGCTTACCAGGGAGCTGTAGCAGGAAAAGGCAAGGAAAGCCTAGATCTGAGAATGTAAAATAGATGGGCAAAGTGGGAACTGATCAATGATAAGTCTGTGACTCAAATATCAGCAGTGACAACATGAGATGAGGTTGGAGGCTCAGTCAGCAGGGATGGAACTCTCAACTCCCCAGATTTATCACCATGTATTACCTGTGCTAAAAAAAAAAAAGATGTTGTCATCACTAGCACATCATGTCCATGTGGTGGACACCATGCTAGGTGGTATCCACAGTACATATGAATACTGAGACAACACAAGGAAAATACTAAATGAAAGAAACCTGAATTTAATTAAGCCTTTAGCCACTCCTAAATCCAAGTCTTATACTTGAAATGATTGATTGACTTGAATTGGCAATATCAAATTTTTATAATCATCAGAAATGGGGCTGATAAGCTGAGTAATTTATAAAATTTCATACTGTATAGTGCAATATGCACTATTATAGTCTATCAAATATCAAATCTGCTCACATGTTTAACAAATAAGTATTTATGTAGTGGAAACAGTGTGTTGATATTAAATTCTGCTTATGCTATTGACATAGGAAATTAGCTCTTCAGAGGTGCACTGACTAAAGTACTTCAATGCTCATTTTATATGATCTTTTGATTAAAATTTCTATAATATACATCAGTATTATACAGCTGGTCAGTTGATGGAGTACAGTAGCTTGTGTCAGAACAACACTCCTAGTGATGACTAGAAGCAAAGCAATAAGGAAGAAAGAAGAAGGGAGGGAGGGCAAGAAGGAGAGAGAAACAAGAGAAGTGAAGAAAAGAGAAGAAAAAAGTAAAGAAAAGAATAAAAGTAATAAACCTTATTTTGAAGGTACCTCATAGCTGCTAGGGCAACCAGGACTTGAAGATCCTAGAGCCTGGAGAGAAGGAAACACAGATATGTGAGCCAATATTCTGTGAGTATCATTTATCCTGAATTTTGGGGTAAGGCTCAAGTCAGAAAACTCAGACAGAAGGTTACACTTTAAAGATAGAAAAGCCAAGAGAACTTTGAGAACATTCACTGTGACAGAATAAAAACTTGGATTATATAGATTTTCAGGTAACAGGACTTGAGGTGACAAGACCTAGAGAGAAGAGAAGAACCCTTCCTCGGCAGGTTTTTCCCCTCAAAGTGTTAGCTGATTTCTTAAGATGCTCAGGGTCAGAGGTTAAGAGGCTAAACAAAAAGTGAATGAAAAGCAGAACAAAATCTTCTGCAGTTTCACATTTCTAAGAAGATAAACACTGGAGTTCAGGAAGAGGGACTCTACTAAACATGCCAAATTCTCACTTGGGACCAATGAAGACTTAATTTCAGGCATGTCAAGAAACATGAAGGATCTGAAATTTTACATCACAAGTTAGCCTGCTTCAGTTTCACAGATGCTGGCAAAACACATGAGACTCTTGGGTCAGGGGCAAAGAATTTTATTATTTGCAACACAGCAGGCAACACATCTGCACCAGTTCTTACTGCCCTTCAAGTCCCATGGGGCAATGCAAAATTAGGTCTGGCCGGATGCTGCACACATGGTGAGTCTGTGTCACAAGGGAGAAACCTTGAGCTTAGAACTGTTCCAGTTTCATAAGGGGCCTGTTAGCAAACCTGCCTAACTTTTGCCCTGCTTAACTTTTGCCCTGGAGGGAAACATTATCAATATTTTCATGAACAGCAAGAAAAACCTCTGCTTTTTACCCTGGAGAAAAATAATATCTTAATCTTCCAAGGCTGTTTATTATACAAACATCCTTGAGAGAATAGTTTGATAAAAAAGCTGACACAAGACATGCAGAAACACCATGGAATAAAACAGAAACTAATTGAGGCTTACAAAACTGACAACCTAACCTCAAGTCAGGTTGTCCCTGATTATATTAAGGTGATATTACCCGACCCCACCTCACTTAGACCACTGATCAGAAAATAAAATTATCTTTGGAGGTATGGCAAAATGTCTGGCAGTAAACATTATGCAAATAAACAAGAAAAGGAAAAAACTGACCAATAGAAACAGACCTAAACATGACCCAATTCTTGCATTTAAAGTAAATGTTTGCATAGTGCAAATTTTTCACTTATTTTCGTTTTTTTTTAACATTATGGAGTAGGTGTCAATTTATGGAATTCAAATGAAAAATCAGAGTAATTCATTTGTTGGAAATTTTAGTCCTTTAGGTATATATATATATATATATATATATATATATATATATGTTCATGTATGCAAATGCATTGTCCAATTTCTTTAAAACTAATTAATTGTTTAAGGTATGAATGAAATACTCTGGAAAATGTTCCATGTGCACTTGAAAATAATGTGTATTCTGCTGCTTTCAGATGGAATGCTCATATATATCAATTAAGTCCATCTGATCTAATGTGTCATTAGGCCTGTGTTTTCTTACTGATTTTCTGTCTGGATGATCGGTCTACTGAGGTACATATGGTATCAAAGTGCCTATTATTATTGTGTTACTGTAGATTTCTTTTATATCTTTTAATATTTGTCATATATTTAGGTGCTCCTATGTTGGGTGCATATATATTTATAATTATTATATTTTCTTCTTGGATTGATCTCTTGGTCATTATGTAGTGTGCTTCTTTCTTTCTTGTAATGCTATTTATTTTAAAGTCTATTTTGTCTGATATAAGTATTGCTGCTCCAGCTTTCTTTTCATTTCCGTTTGCATGGAATAACTTTTTCCATCCACTCACTTTCAGTCTGTATGTGTCTCTAGATCTGAAGTGAGTCTCTTGTAGGCAGCATATATACCGGTCTCGTTTTTGTATCTATTCAGTCACTCTTTCTTTTGTTTGCAGCATTTAGTCTATTTACATTTAAGGTAATTATCTATATGTATGTTCTTACTGCCATTTTGTTAATTGTTTCGGATTTGTTTTTGTAGGTCTTTATTCTCTTCTTTTGTTCTCTTGTGATTTAATGACTATCTTTAGTGTTGTGTTTGGATTCCTTTTTCTTTTTTTGTGTGTACATCTACTATAGATTTTTGGTTTGCAGTCACCATGAGGTTTTTTTATATAGCAGTCTATACATATAGTGATTTGTATAAGTTGCTGATCTCTTAATTTTAAATGTATTTTAAAAAACCTGCACTTGTACTCTCCTCCCCTCATGATTACTGTTTTTGATATCATATTTTACATCTAATTGTTTTGTGTCTCCCTTAAAAGCTTATTGTGGATACAGATGATTTTTTCTTTTAATTTAGAAAAGGCTTTTACTTTATTTTTGTAATTTTTTACTTTATATTGGAGTACAGTTGAGTTACAACGTTGTGTTAGTTTCAAGTGTAGAGCAAAGTGATTCAGTTGTACATATGCATACATCTATTCTTTTTCAAATTCTTTTCCCATTTAGGTTATTACAGAATATTGAGCTGAGTTCCCTGTGCTATACAGTAGGTCCTGTTGGTTATCTATTTTAAATATAGTAGTGTGTATATGTCAGTCCCAAACTCCCAATTTATCCATCCTGCCCCACCTTTCCCCTTTGGTAAACATAAGTTTGTTTTCTAAGTCTGTGAGTCTGTTTCTGTTTTGTAAATAAGTTCATTTGTATCATTTTTTTTTTTTTTAGATTCCACATGTAAGTGGTATCATATGATATTTGTCTTTCTCTGGTTGACTTACTTCACTTAGTATGATAATCTCCAGGTCCATCCATGTTGCTGCAAATGGCATTATTTCATTCTTTCATGGCTGAGTAATATTCCATTGGATAAAGAAGATGTGATACATATATACATTCATCTGTCAATGGACATTTAGTTTGCTTTCATGTGTTGGCTATTGTAAACAGTGCTGCGATGAACATAGGGAACATAGGGTGCATGTATCCTTTTGAACCATGTTTTTCTCCAGATATATGCTCAGAAATGGGATTGCTGAATCACATGGCACCTCTATTTTTAATTTTTTAAGGAACCTCCATACTGTTCTCCAAAGTGGCTATACCAATTTACATTCCCACCAGCAGTGTAGAAGGGTTCCCTTTTCTCCACACCCTCACCAGCATTTATTGTTTGCAGATTTTGATGATGGCCATTCTGAGTGGTGTGAGGTGATATCTCCTTGCAGCTTTGATTTGCATTTCTTTAATAATTAGCGATGTTGAGCAGCTTTTCATGTGCCTCTTGGCCCTCTGTATGTCTTCTTTGGAGAAATGTCTATTTAGATCTTCTGCCCATTTTTTCATTGGATTGTTTTTTGATACTGGGATGCATGAGCTGTTGGTAAATTTTGGAGATTAATCCCTTGTCAGTCACATTGTTTGCAAATATTTTCTCCCATTCTGTGGGTTTTCTTTTCATTTTTTTATGGTTTCCTTTCCTGTGCAAAAGCTTTTGAGTTTAATTCGGTGCCACTTGTTTATTTTTGTTTTTATTTCCATTACTCTAGTATATGAATTGAAAAAGATATTGCTGTGATTTATGTCAAAGAGTGTTCTGCCTATGTTTTCCTCTAAGAGTTTTATAGTATTCAGCCTTACATTTAGGTCTTTAATTCATCTTGACTTTATTTTTGTGTGTAGTGTTAGGGAGTGTTCTAATTTCATTCGTTTACATGTAGCTGTACAGTATTCCCAAGACCACTCATTGAAGAGACTGTCATTTTGCCATTGTATATTCTTGCCTCCTTTGTCATAGATTAGGTGACCATAGGTACGTTCATTTATCTCTGAGCTTTCTATCCCCTTCCATTGATCTATATTTCTGTTTTTGTGCCAGTACCATACTGTTTTGATTACTGTAGCTTTGTAGTATAGTCTGAAGTCAGGGAGCATGATTCCTCCAGCTCGGTATTTCTTTCTTAAGATGGTTTTGGCTATTCGGGGTCATTTGGGTCACCAAACGAATTTAAAAATTTTTTGCTCTAGTTCTGTGAAAAATGCCATTGGTAATTTGACAGGGATTGCATTGAATCTGTAGTTTACCTTGGGTAGTATAATCATTTGATTTTTTCCAATCCAAGAACATGGTATATCTTTTTGTGTCATCTTGGATTTCTTTCATCAGCATCTTAGTTTTCAGAGTACAGGTTTTTTGTCTCCTTCGGTAGGTTTATTCCTAGGTATCTTATTCTTTTTGATGTGATGGTAAATGGTATTGTTTCTTTAATTTCTATTTCTGATCTTTCATTATTATTGTATAGAAATGCAACAGATTTGTTTACTAATTTTGTATTCTGCAACTTTACCAAAAATATTGATGAAGTCCAACAGTTTTCTGGTAGCGTCTTTAGGACTTTTTATGTATAGTATCACATCATCTGCCAACAGTGATAGATGAAACTGTCATCTGTCATATTATTGTTATTTTACTTCTTGTTTTCCAAATTGGATTCCTTTTATTTCTTTTTCTTTTCTGACTGCTGTGGCTAGGACTTCCAAAACTATGTTGTATAAAATTGGCAAGAGTGGACAACCTTGTTTAGTTCCTGATCTTAGAGGAAGTACTTTCAGCTTTCAACCGTCGAGTATGTTGTTAGCTGTGGGGTTGTCATATATGGCCTTTATTATGTTGAGGTATGTTCCCTCTATGCCCACTCTCTGGAAAGTTTTTATCATAAATGGATGTTGAATTTTGTCAAAAGTGTTTTCTGCCTCTATTGAGATGATTATATGGATTTTGTTCTTCAATTTGTTACTGTGGTGTATCACACTGATTGATTTTCAGATACTGAAAAATCCTTGCATCCCTGGGATAAATCCCACTTGATCATGGTGGATGATCCTTTTAATGTATTGTTGGATTCTGTTTGCCAATATTTTGTTGATGATTTTTGTGTCTATGTTCATCAGTCATATTGGTCTGCAATTTTCTTTTTTGTGGTATTTTTGTCTAGTTTTGGTATCAGAGTGATGGTGGCCTCATAGAATGTGTTTGGGAGTGTTCCTTCCTCTGCAATTTTTGGGAATAGATCCAGAAGGATAGGTGTTAATTCTTCTTTAAATGTTTGATAGAATTCCCCTGTGAAGCCATCTGGTCCTGGACTTGTTTGTTGGGAGTTTCAAAATCACAGTTTCAATTTCAGTACTTGTGATTGGTCTTTTCATATTTTCTATTTCTTCTAGGTTCAGTCTTGTGAGATTGTGCCTTTCTAAGAATATGTCAATTTCTTCTAACTTGTCCATTTTATTGGCATATAGTTGCTCATACTAGTTTCTCATGGGGCTTTGTATTTTTGTGGTGTCTGTTATAACTTTTCCCTTTTCAATTCTAATTTTATTGATTTATGCCCTCTCCCATTTTTTCTTGATGAGCCTGGCTAAAGGTTTATCAATTTTGTTTACCTTTTCACAAAACCACCTTTTAGTTTCATTGATCTTTTCTATTGTTTTCTTCTTCTCTATTTCATTTATTTCTGCTCTGATCTTTATGATTTCTCTCCTTCTGTTAACTCTGGGTTTTGTTTGTTTTTCTTTCTCTAATTGCTTCAGGTGTAAGGTTAAGTTGTTTATTTGAGATTTTTCTTGTTTCCTGGGGTAAGCTTGTATCACTATAAACTTCCCTCTTAGAACTGCTTTTGCTGCACCCCATAGGTTTTGAATCATCGTATATTCATTGTCTCTAGGTATTTTTTGATGTCCCCTTTGATTTCTTCAGTAATCCATTGGATGTTTAGTAGCATATTGTTTACCCTCCAAGTGTTTGTGTTTTGTTTTTTTTTTTTTTTCTTGTAGTTGATTTCCAATCTCATAGTGTTGTGGTCAGAAAAGATGCTTGGTATTTCAGTTTTCTTAAATTTACTGAGGCTCGCTTTGGGGCCCAGCATGTGATCAATACTGGAGAATGTTCCATGTGCACTTGAAAAGAATGTGTATTCTGCTGTTTTTGGATGGAAAGCTCTCTATATATCAATTAAGTCTATACAGTCTAATGTGTCATTTAAAGCCTGTGTTTCATTATTGATTTTCTGTTTGTGGTTACCATGAGGTTTTGATATAGCAGTCTATATATAAACAAGATTGTTTTAAGTTGTTAGTTTTTTTCATTTCAAATGCATTTCCAATATCCTGCATTTTTGCTCTCCTCAAGATT
The DNA here is from genome assembly GCF_965194825.1 of Balaenoptera physalus. Lineage (NCBI taxonomy): Eukaryota > Metazoa > Chordata > Mammalia > Artiodactyla > Balaenopteridae > Balaenoptera > Balaenoptera physalus. Next base: position 45,208,456 of record NC_138891.1, read on the forward strand.
GCTGATTTTTATATCATAGTTGTGTATGGATATTTCTTACCTTTACTGTATGTTTGCCTTTATCAATGAGCTTTTCCATTTGTAATTTTCTTGTTTCTAGTTGTGCCTTTTTCTTTTCCACCTAGAGTAGTTCCTTTAGCATTTGTTGTAAAGCTGGTCTGGGCTGAATTCTCATAGTTTTTGCTTGTCTGTAAAGCTTTTGATTTCTCCATTGAATCTGAATGAGAGTCTTGCTGGGTAGAGTATTCTTGGTTGTAGATTCTTCCCTTTCATCATTTTAAATATATCGTGCCACTCCCTTCTGGCCTGCAGAGTCTGCTGAGAAATCAGATGATAACCTCATGGGAATTCCCTTGTATGTTATTTGTTGCTTTTCTCTTATTGCTTTTAATATTTTCTCTTTGTCTTTAATTTTTGTCAACTTGATTACTGTATGTCTCAGTGTGTTCCTCCTTGGGTGTATCCTGTCTGTGACTCTCTGCACTTCATGGACTTGGGTAAATGTTTACTTTCCCATGTAAAGGAAGTTTTCAGATATTATATCTTCAAATATTTTCTCATGTCCTTTCTCTCTCCCCTCCTCCTCATGGCACCCCTATAAAGCAGATATTAGTGCATGTAATGTTGTCCGAGAGGTCTCTTAAACTGTCCTCACTTCTTTTCACTCTTTTTTCTTTATTCTGTTCTGTGGTAGTGATTTTCACCATTCTGTCTCTCAGCTCACTTATTCGTTCTTCTGCCTCATTTATTCTGCTGTTACTTCTAGTGTATTTTTCATTTCAGTTATTCTATAACTCACCTCTGTTTGTACTTCAGATCTTCTAGTTCTTTGTTAAACATTTCATTGGTCTTCTCGGTCTGTGTCTCCATTCCTTTTCTGAGCTCTTGAATCATCTTTACTATCATTACTCTGAATTGTTTGGCTAGATTTTCTATCTCCACTTCACTTAGTTGTTCTTCTGGGGTTTTTCTTGTTCTTTTTCTGGGACATATCCCTCTGCTGTCTCATTTTGTCTAACTTTCTGTTATTGTGCTTTCTGTTCCACAGGATGCAGGGCTGTAGTTCTTCTTGCTTCTGCTGTCTGCCCTCTGGTGGATGAGGCTGGTCTAAGAGGCTTGTGCAGCCTTCCTCGTGGGAGGGACTGGTTCCTGCCCACTGGTGTGTGGAGCTGGGTCTTGTCCCTCTGGTGGCAGGAATGTGTCAAGTGGTGTGTTTAGCAGGAAGCTGTGGGCAAAGGGAGACTTTACGCAGCCTGTCAGCTGATGGGTGGGGCTGTGTTCCTGCCCTGCTGGTTATTTGGCCTGAGGTATCCCAGCACTGGGGCCTACAGGCTTTTGGGTGGGGCCAGATCTTGGTGAGAAAATGGTGACCTCCAGGAGGGCTTACACCAATGAGTACTCCCCAGAACTACTGCCACCAATGTCTTTGTCCCTGCAGTGAGCCACAGCTGTTCACTGCCTCTGCAGGAGTCCCTCTAATAATAGTAGGTAGATCTGGCTCAGGCTCTTATGAGGTTACTGCTTTTTCTCCTGGGTTCTGGTGCACACAAGACCTTATGTGTGCCCTCCAAGAATGGAGTTTATATTTCTACCAGTCCAGTGGAATTCCTGCAATCAAACCCCACTGGCCTTCAAAGCCAGATTCTCTGGGGACCCCTCCTCCTGTTGCCAGACCCCTAGGCTGGGAAGCCTGTCATGGGGATCAGAACTTTCACTCCTATGGGAGAACCTCTGTGATATAATTATTTTCCAGTTTGTGGGTCACCCATCCAGAGGGTATGGGATTTGATTTTATTGTGATTGCGCCCCACCTACCATCTCTTGTGGCTTCTTCATCTCTGTATGTAGGATATCTGTTTGGTAAGTTCCAGTGGTATTTTGTCAATGGTTGTTCAGCAGTTAGTTGTGATTTTGGTGTTTTCATGAGAGGAGTTGAGCTCACATCTCTCTATTCCACCATCTTGTCTCTAGAAAAAAATCAGATACAGATTATTTTACTTCCTTTGTCTTTAACCTTCCTGCTAGCTTTGTGTGTGCATGATTTCCTACCTTTATTGTATGTTTGCCTTTACCAGTGAGTTTTTTCATTTCGTCTTTTAAATTTTTATTTATTTATTTATTTATTTATTTATTTATTTATTTATTTATTTATTTATTTATTTTTGGCTGCATTGAGTCTTCGTTGCTGTGCGCGGGCTTTCTCTCTAGTTGCAGTGAGTGGGAGCTACTCTTCGTTGCAGTGTGCGGGCTTCTCATTGTGGTGGCTTCTTGAGGATCATGGGCTCTAGACACACAGGCTTCAGTAGTTGTGGCATGCAGGCCCTAAAGCACATGGGCTTCAGTAGTTGCAGCACATGGGCTCAGTAGTTGTGGCTTATGGGCTCTAGAGCACAGGATCAGTAGTTGTGGTGCACAGGCTTAGTTGCTCCGTGGCATGTTGGATCTTTCCAGACCAGGGACCGAATCCGTGTCCCCTGCATTGGCAGGTGGATTCTTAACCACTGCATCACCAGGGAAGTCACATTTCATCTTTTTTTGTTGTTTGTTTCTAGTTGTGGCCTTTCCTTTTCTGTCTAGAGAAGTTCCTTTAATATTTGTTGTAAAGCCGGTTTGATGGTGCTGAATTCTTTTAGCTTTTGCTTGTCTGTAAAGCTTTTGATTCCACTGTCAAATCCGAATGAGACCCTTGCTGGGTAGAGTATTCTTGGTTGTAGTTTTGTCCCTCTCATCGCTTTTAATATATCATGCCACTCCCTTCTGGCATGCAGTTTCTGCTGATAAATCAGCTGATAATTATATGGGAGTTACCTTGTTTGTAACTTGTTGCTTTTCCTTGCTGCTTTTAATATTCTCTCTTTATCTTTAATTTTTGTCATTTTAATTACAATGTGTCTTGGTGTATTCCTATATGGGTTAATCCCATAAGGGATGCTCTGGACTTCCTGGACTTGGAAGACTGTCACGTTTACCAGATTAGGGGAGTTTTCAGCTATTATCTCTTCAAATATTTTCTTAGGCCCTTTTTCTCTCTCTTCTCCTTCTGAGACCCCTATAATGCAAATATTAGTGCACTTGATATTGTCCCAGAGGTCTATCTTAAACTGTCCTTTTCTTTTTTCTTCTGTTCAGCAGTAGTGATTTCCACTACTCTGTCTTTCAGATAACTGATTCATTCTTCTGTATCATTTAGTCTACTATTGGTTCCCTCTAGTGTAGTTTTCATTTCAGCTACTGTATTCTTTATCTTTGCTCAGTTGTTTTTTTTATATTTTCTAACTCTTTGTTAAAAACTTTGAACTTCTTGCTCTTGGCATCTATTCCCCTCCCAAGTTCTTGGATCATCTCTACAATCATTACTCTGAACTCTTTCTTAGGTAGATTGCCTATCTCCACTTCACTTTGTTCTTCTTCTGGAGTTTTATCTTGTTCCTTTGTCTGGAAGGAAATGTTCCTCGGCTGCCTCATTTTGTCTAAGTTGCTATTTGTATTTTTATGTATATGGTAGGTTAGTTACATTTATCAACCTTGGAGAAATGGCCTTCTGTAGGCAACGTCCTATGCATCCCAGCAGCATACTCCCCTCTTGTCACCCAAACCATTTGCTCTAGGGGTTCCCCCTAAGTGGGCTGCATGGGTCCTCTGTTGTGCTAGGGTGACTACCTGGCTGGTCTGGTAGGCTTGTTCAGCCCCTAGCATGGTTGGTTGCCAGGCCCTGCCTTGTGTGGATGCTGCTGGCTGCTGTTTAGCGGGGCCTGGTCACAAGGTGGCTGGTTATAAACCCTTAGGGGGCCCTGGGGCTAGTGCTGGCTCACTGGTGGATGGAGTCAGGTCCTGGGGTTAGTGCTGGACTACTTTCAGGCAGAGCCAGTTCCTGCAGTCTGGCTGCAGGACCCAGGGATTCCAGAGCTTTTTTCAGATTATTTGTAGTGGTGATGGTTGTGGGGGGGAGGGTTGGTTCATGACACATTTGGCTATGGGGTCCAGGGTGTCCTGAAGCTGCATTAGCCTGCTCTTGGACAAGTGCAGGGCCCAGATGGTACCAGGGAAGGGTCTGGCATGCTGTGAGTGGGCTGGGTTTGCAGGCTTCAGGATCATGGTTTTCTTGCATCTTGTGTCTTCCCCCTGGTAGGTGAGGATGTTCTTGTGGCTAATTCAGGTTTCCTGGAGGGCAGGGCTGGTGCCTTCCCACTGACGGGTAGAGCTGAGTCTTGGCCTTCTGGTGGGCAGGGCCATGTGTGGGATCAGGAAGTCTTTAGGCAACCTATCTGATGGGCGGGGCTGTGTCCCCACCCAGTTAGTTGCTTGGCCTGAGGTGTCCCAGCCTTGATATCTACAGGCTGTTGGGGCAGGGGAACAGGTCTTGGTGCTAATGACCTAGAGGGAGGACCCACTTTGGCAGCTGTCAGTGGCAATGTTCATGCAGTAGAATGTTCCCAAATATGGCTGCCACCAATATCTATGTCCCCAGGGTGAGCCACAGCTGGCCCCTGCCTCTCTGGTAGACTCTCCAAGACCAGCAGGTAGGTCATGTGAAATTTTATGTGTATGCTTTGAGAGTGAAGTCTCTATTTCCTTCCAGTCCTGTGAAGCTTCTGACATTAAGCTCTGCTGGCCTTCAAAGCCAAATACTCTGGGGGCTCATCTTCCTGGTGCAGGACCCCTAGGCTGGGGAGCCTGATGTGGGGCTTAGAACTCTCACTCCTGTGAGAGAACCTCTGCAATATAATTATTCTCCATGTTGTAGGTCATCCACATGGGGAGGTGGGACTTGGTTATATGATGAATCTGCCCCTCCCACCTGTCTCATCGTGGTTCCTTATTTACGTCTTTAGTTGTAGAAGATCTCTTCTGGTAGGTTCCAGTCTTTTTCATCGATGGTTGTCTGACAGATAGTTGTGATTTTGGTGTGCTCATGAGAGGAGGTAAGCACAGGGTTTTCTACTCCGCCATCTTGGCCAATCTCCATCTCAGATAATATTTTCACTTTTACCCCAACAAATTCTTGTTAAGGTAGCCTTTACAAGAGGAAAGATGTCAGGTCAGCTTCCTACCCAACCACTCAGCCCAGACCACTCAGTATCTTTCAACTGAACAGTCACTCCCCAGTATCTTTCAACTGGGCCAGGTACCTGTTATACACTGCCAAATAAAACTCAGGATCATCAACCAGTAATTGGGAGATCTGAGAACTAGGAGAGACTCACCCAAATTCATCTGGACTTTCCAAGGAGGTGGATGGACACAAGAGGCCTCTGCTGGTACCAGGCTCCAAATCCTCATAGAGTTCAGTTAAAAGAGAGAAGTCAGCTCCGGATAGCTTCATGGTTGCCAAAACTGTCAACTTTAAAAAAAAGAAAAAAGCACAACCTAAAAGTTGAGAATTATGTTTTATTCAGCAGAGTTGCTGAGGACTTAAGCCCGGAAGACAGCCTCTCAGATAGCTCTGAGGGACTGCTCCATAGAGGTAAGGGAGGAGCCAGGTTATATAGGAGTTTTGCAACAAAAATCAGGTAGTGGAACATCAAAAAATTAATGTTAAAGAAAACCAGATATCTAAAGTTAATGAATTTAGTGCTTTTCTATGTATGAGAAGGAACAAGCGTCTGGGCTCATTGAAATCACTCCTTTCATATGCACCCTAACTATCTAGGGCCAGTATCCTGTTTTTCTCCATCCTGAATCCTCTCAGTGTGCACAGTCAGGAGAGGCTGCAGTGGATGATGGCTTGATGACCACCGTATCCTTTGTTTACTGATATGGCAGGCCACAGTCTCCACACTTACAACCTGAAAGGGTACTCACATATAAGCATGCACACAAACCCATGGACTGGGAGAATGTATTACAGTTAGAAAGCCAGATTAAATTGTTTTACATGTTCCCTTTCATTGAATAATTATTATCTAAAGATGTTTCATTTGTTTTGGGTCAATTTATTGATTGCCAGTCAGTACATTTTCCCTAAATTAATTTTCTTTTCATATTACAGGCTCACCAGTAGTATTATATTAGCGTCACTGTGAATGAATTGCTATTTTTATAAACTTTAAACATGGTATTAGTTTCCCTAGAAAGATTTGTTCCTTAGAAATATTTAAACATCATTTCATATTTTAGGATTAATTGCTACATAAGTAAAGAGTTCCATTAATTGCTAAAGATTAATGATATCAATTTTTATTTGACATTATGTACTTGGAGGTAATTTTTACCCTAAAACTAAAAGCCAATGAATAGCTAACATGCTAACAATTTAGAGGTTTATTAATATTGCATATGTATGAATATACATATATATATATGATGTAATAAACATAAACACTTTCCTAAAATTTAGGAAGATTGGAAAAACTAGATTTTTTTATTATTGAATTCTATCCTAATCCTATCAATTTTCTAATGCCCTTTTTTAACATTTATTACATTTAGGCTATGCCAATCTGATGCAATTTGTGTGAAACTTGAAAAATCCTGGCAAGAAATTTGTCATAGAGAAAATAAGCCATATAAAAAACAATTACAAAAATTATCATAATTCTATTACCCATGAAACCATAGGCTGTTTTTCCTTAAAGACTAGCACAATGGCTCTGACTAGATTACTCTTCCTGTCTATGAAAAAATAAGGCTTGACAATATGGAACATAACATTGTTGATTATGTTTACAGAAATGTTACTTACCCCACATGAAGAAAATCAAGTCTTATGTCTGTCTTGACTAAACACATTAATATTTCCTTATAAACTTAAGGAAAAATTTAAGTTTATTCCCATGACCCTTCATGCTACAAAATTATTTACTTTATAGTGTTTTATCCCACTATTTCTTCACGAAGCCCTTTGTTTTACACCATACCCAAACTGTTGTGATTTCCAAAAAAGAGCCATGCTTTATTACTTTTTTTACCCTTGTATGTGATAATCTGCTTTGCTCCTTCTAGTGTAACTTATCTATCTATATACATAGGAAGTAAATTTCTCCTCAGCCTTAATGTTGCAAATTAAACACTGGCTCCTTCAGAAAGCCACTTGCGCTATCATTAGGCAGTTAGATGTGCCACACCATGACCTTATCCAAGCTTTGGCTAGGAACATACCCCATCACTGCAAGTGTTTGTTCCCACACCTCTCATTCCTATTAAACTATGGACCTCTCAGGTAAAGAACCCATGTTCAAATGTCTTTTTAAGATTCTCTTTACTACCTTGCATAGAGCCTGACCTTCTGTATTATTTTTAGTAAGTGATATTGAAAACTAAAATGGAGTAGACGAAAAAGTCTGAATTGCTATGTTAACTTGTCTAATTTTTTATTTGGTTTAAAATTGGAGAAAAAGCATAGTTAATGTAAAAGTTAACTTTACTTTCAACTGTAATTAGTTTTAAGTTTGAGAAACATAAAAGGAGAATTTTGGAAGTTGATTATTAAAAATATCTTAAATATTATATAGAATAAGAAAACTGAAGGTAAATATTTCAAGAGAACATTATAAAAATACTTATAATGGTTCAATGTATATAATGACTCAAATGAAGTTATAGTATTATATACAGATCTCAATTCATAATGTAATCTGATTTTATACTAAGGTTAATCTATAAAATTGAAAATAACATTTAGAGACTTGATTGCTATAGTCATGAACAGAGGTAAAAGCTGGTATTTTTCTATATATTTAAAGAAAAATACAAATATTATGCTTAATGTAATCTACAGTCTGTTTGGGTTAGTGTTCCATATTTGACAATATTTGAGGCAGTGGTTTCCTTATCTGTCAGTGGATCACCATAATATAAAGGATCATAACCTGAGCCATTTTTTAAATTGTAAATTTCAGATTTCTGTCTCAAAATAACTACCACAAAATTCAGAACCTCTAGGAAATAAGTAAAAGGATGCATATATTTAGATACATGATACACAAATCTAGTCTTGGATCTCATTTTGGAACCACTGATCTAAAGATAGATATGTCTCTTCCCAGCAGCACTCCTGTTGTCACTGGCAAAACCCATGAACAATTCCTAGAAAATAAAAATAGAATCTGGTAATAAAATAAAATCTAAACTTTTTTTTTTTTCTTTTCCTTTGTGCTTCGTCTAGTTTCACTTGCTCATAGGGTACTGTGTGCAGAGGCCTTGCACCCAGCACCTCAGACCAGAGTTCCCAGTGCAAAACAGCTGTACTTGATACCTCAGCTCAGCGGGCCATGTGCAGAAGTACCATGCACAACACCACAATTCAAGATGGTGGTGGCAGGCCATGTGCAGAGATGCTGCACCAGGCACTGTGATCTGGAGCTGTGAGCAGCACAGCTGCACCTGACCAGCAAGAACTCTGCCTCCCTCTCTGTTGACAAGACCTCTGTAAAGCTGCTCCACTGGGGACCTCTGGAAGATAGTGTGTAATCTAGAGCACAAGCTCATAACAAGCTTTACTTTGCTTCTGAACCAAACTTGGTCTTGTTCTACTGGCTCAAACGACCCTGGGCAGGAGGGTCCTTATTGGGGCCCAACTCAGGAGAGTCAGTAACAATATTTTGGCACCCCAGATGGGACAGACAGTGGCCTTTTTGCCTGCACCTATCCACTAGGTTCCAGCCTCAGCCCGGCTCCAGTGGAAGGACAGCAGAGGCTTTGGGAAGTTCGAGTGAGGATGAATGACTCTGGTCTATGAGTTCACTCTGACGTGGTAGAATGGCAAAAGCCTTCAGCCAAATTCAGAGCAACTCTGCCCAGCAACTCGATACCTGGTTGAGGTGCAGACACAGTGTAGCCCCCAGAGTTATCTGGACTGCACTGCCTTGAGGGGGTCACACTATTGGGGATCAAAAACTTGCACATATCTGCCCACTGCCTCTGGCTCTCCTTCCCATGGTGCCAGATGCCCAGGAATGATGGGGACCTATGGATGAGAGGAGCCATAGTAGTCTTGCCCACCGTCTCGCCAGTAGTGCTATCCTCTTGACCCCTGTACAGGGCAATAGTGGCTACACCAGGGCTTTTATCCCTCTTTGTCCATCTCCAGGGGTCAAGAGTAGCATTCTCCAATCATTACTTTCAGTTTGATACAGGAAAGTGCCCAGCCCAGTGAGCCAAGAGGCGAGATCAGAAAAAGCCCCAGGTAATAAGGACCACCTGTCAAAACAGAACAAGGATGCTTGTCCTGAGTTCAGAAAAAGGTACCAGGAATGCCTGAGTGTGAAAGGGTCCCAAGGTAGGTAATGTGACCAGTGACTTGACCTCTTCCGATCAGTGCTAGTTTCCCCGAAGTGGGCTGGAGAGCCCTGTGAGCCATTCACAAGACCAGGAGCCCCATTATCAGGAAGCCCTGTTACCTGCTGGAAAGAACAGGAAACACCTACTGCCTGACCTCTACTCCCCCCTGTGCCTGTGGGGCAAACCTTGGGTGATCCTTTAACAACCGAGGTTCCACGGGCTCTCCTCCAGGTATCACCCCAGAATACCAGCTACCCAGCAATCTGGTGAGTACCCTATGGGAATCCCTTGTGCTTTTAACTCTCACCCAGTGGGAAGTCTGGAAACTCCTCTTTTTGGCTGAAAGGAGGAAAGAAAAGACCCCCACTTCAGACAGCTGTGCCACTAAGGGACCAAGTTGATCAGGAAGTAACATGGCTAAGCTGCTCTGGCCCAGAGGCAGTATGTCTACCCTCCTGTAGGAGGAAGGATTAACTATTTCAAGTACAGGCCATTATAAATCAAGGGATCCAAGAACTCAGGCAAAAGAATGGATATACAGAGTGAGAAGTTCCAAGAAGTTCTTAAAAAATAATTAGAAAATATAAAGAACAAGCTAAGAGAGTTGAAGAATACAATAACTGAAATGAAAAATACAGTAGAAGGAATGAATAGCAGAATAAATGAGGCAGAAGAATAGATAAGTGACCTGGAAGACAGAGTGGTGGAAATCACTGCCACAGAACAGAATAAAGAAAAATTAAAAAGAAACGAGGACAGTTCAAGAGACCTCTGGGACAACATCAATTACACCAACATTTGCATTATAGGGATCCCAGACGGAGAAGAGAGAGAGAAAGAACCTGAGAAGATACTTGAACAGGTAATGGCTAAAAACTTCCTTAACATGGGAAAGGAAACAGTCACCCAAGTCCAGGAAGGGCAGAGTCCCATACAGGACTAACCCAAAGAGGAACATGCTGAGACACATAGTAATCAAATTTACAAAAATTAAAGACTAAGAGAAAATATTAAAAGCACTAAGAGAAAAGTAAAAAATAATATATTTAAAGTGATGAAAGGGAAGAACTTACAACCAAGAATACTCTACCAAGCAAGTCTCTCCTCCAGATTTGACAGAAAAATCAAAAGCTCTACAGACAAGCAAAAGTTAAAGAATTCAGCACCACAGACCTTTTAAACAAATGCTAAAGAAACTTCTCTAGGCAGAAAACAAAAGACCACAACTAGAAACAAGAAAAATACAAAATGGGAAAGCTGACAGCTAACGGCATAAACACAGTAAAGGTAAAAGATCATTCAGACAGAAATATGGTATCTACACCAGTAACTGTGAGAGGAGAGTACAAATACAGGATATTTGAAAGGCATTTGAAATTAAATGACCAGCAACTTAAAATGATCATGTATATATAGAGACTGCTATATCAAAAGCTTCTGGTAACCACAAACCAAAAATCTGTAATATTGAATAGATATACAAAAAAAAAAGAAAAAGGAATCCAAACACAACACTAAAGATAGTCATCATCACAAGAGCAGAGAACAAAAAAGGAAAGGAAGAAAAAAGACCTACAAAAACAAATGCAAAACAATTAACAAAATGGCAATAAGAACATACATATGGATAATTACCTTAAATGTAAACATATTAAATGCTCCAATCAAAAGACATAGACTGGCCGAACGGATAACAAAACAAGACCCATATATATGTTTTCTATTAGAGGCCCAAGTCAGATGTAGAGATGTATACAGACTGAAAGTGAGGGGATGGAAAAAGATATTCCATGCAAATGGAAATCAAAAGAAAGCTGGAGTAGCACTTCTCATATCAGACAAAATAGACTTTAAAATAAAGACTATTACAAGAGACAAAGAAGGACACTACATAATGATCAAGAGATCAATCCAAGAAGAAGATATAACAATTGTAAATATATATGCACCCAACATAGGATCACCTGAATATATAAGGCAAATAATAACAGCCATAAAAGGGGAAATTGAGAGTAACACAATAATAGTGGGGGACTTTAATAGCCACTTTCTTTATTTTTTTTTTTAACATGTTTAACGGGGTATAATTGCTTTACAATGTTGTGTTAATTTCTGCTGTATAACAAAGTGAATCAGCTATTTATATACATAGATCCCTATATCCCCTCCTTCTTGTGTCTCCCTCACACACTCCCTATCCCACACCTCTAGGTGGTCACAAAGAACGGAGCTGATCTCTCTGTGGAAAGCAGATGCTTCCCACTAGCTATCTATTTTACAATTAGTAGTGCATATATGTCAGTGCTGCTATCTCACTTCATCCCAGCTTACCCTTCCCCCTTCCCGTGTCCTCAAGACCATTCTCTACGTCTGCGTCTTTTTTTTTTAACATCTTTTTTGGAGTATAATTACTTTACAATGGTGTGTTAATTTCTGCTTTATAACAAAGTGAATCAGCTATACATCCCTATATCTCCTCCCTCTTGCATCTCACTCACACCCTCCCTACCCCACCACTCTAGGTGGACACAAAGCACCGAGCTGATCTCCCTGTGTTATGCAGCTGCTTCCCACTATCTATTTTACATTTGGTAGTGTATATATGTACATGCCACTCCCTCACTTCGTCCCAGCTTACCCTTCCCCCTCCCCATGTCCTCAAGTCCATTCTCTACGTCTGCATCTTTATTCCTCTCCTGCCCCTGGGTTCTTCAGAACCATATATTTTATATATATATATTTAATTCCACATATATATGTGTTAGCATATGGTATTTTTCTCTTTCTGACTTACTTCACTCAATATGACAGTCTCTAGGTCCATCCACCTCACTAAAAGTAACATTTTCATTTCTTTCTATGGCTGAGGAATATTCCATTGTATATATGTGCCACATATTCTTTATCCATTCATTTATCCATGGACACTTAGGTTGCTGGCTAAGTGCATGTCCTGACTATTGTAAATAGAGCTGCAATGAACACAGTGGTACATGACTCTTTTTGAATTATGATTTTCTCAGGGTATATGCCCAGTAGTGGGATTGCTGGGTCGTATGGTAGTTCTATTTTTAGTTTTTTAAGGAACCTCCATACTGTTCTCCATAGTGGCTGTATCAATTTACATTCCCACCAAAAGGGCAAGAGGGTTTGCTTTTCTGTACACCCTCTCCAGCATTTATTGTTTGTAGATATTTTGATGATGGCCATTATGACTGGTGTGAAGGTGATGCCTCTTAGTTTTGATTTGCATTTCCCTACTGATTAGTGATGTTGAGCATCCTTTCATGTGTTTGTTGGCAATCTGTATATCTCCTTTGGAGAAATGTCTATTTAGGTCTGCCCATTTTTGGATTGAGTTGTTTGTTTTTCTGATATTGAGCTGCATGAGCTGATTGTAAATTTTGGAGATTAATCCTTTCTCAGTTGCTTCATTTGCAAATATCTTCTCCCATTCTGAGGGTTGTCTTTTCACCTTCTTTATGGTTTCCTTGGCTGTGCAAAAGCTTTTAAGTTTCATTAGGTCCCATTTGTTTATTTTTGTTTTTATTTCCGTTTCTCTAGGAGGCGGGTGAAAAAGGATCTTGCTGTGATTTATGTCATAGAGTGTTCTGCCTACGTTTTCCTCTAAGAGTTTCATAGTGTCTGGCTTTACATTTAGGTCTTTAGTCCATTTTGAGTTTATTTTTGGGTATGGTGTTATGGAGTGTTCTAATTTCATTCTTTTACATGTAGCTGTCCAGTTTTCCCAGCACCACTTATTGAAGAGGCTGTTTTTTCTCCATTGTATATTCTTGCCTCCTTTATCAAAGATAAGGTGACCATATGTGCCTGGGTTTCTCTCTGGGCTTTCTATCCTGTTCCATTGATCTCTATTTCTGTTTTTGTGCCAGTACGATACTGTCTTGATTACTGTAGCTTTGTAGTATAGTCTGAAGTCTGTGAGCCTGATTCCTCCAGCTCTGTTTTTCTTTATCAAGATTGCTTTGGCTATTCGGGGTCTTTTGGGATTACATACAAATTGAGAAATTTTTTGTTCTAGTTCTGTGAAAAATGCCATTGGTAGTTTGATAGGGATTGCATTGAATCTGTAGATTGTTTTGGGTAATATAGTCATTTTCACAATGTTGATTCTTCCAATCCAAGAACATGGTATATTTCTCCATCTGCTTGTATCATCTTTAATTTCTTTCAGCAGTGTCTTATTGTTTTCTGCATACAGGTCTTTTTACTCCTTAGGTAGGTTTATTCCTAGGTATTTTATTCTTTTTGTTGTAATGGTAAATGGGAGTGTTTCCTTAATTTCTCTTTCAGATATTTCATCACTAGTGTATAGGAATGCAAGAGATTTCTGTGCATTACTTTTATATCCTGCTACTTTACCAAATTCACTGATTAGCTCTAGTAGTTTTCTGGGAGGATCTTTAGGATTCTCTGTGAATAGTATCATGTGATTTGCAAACAGTGACAGCTTTACTTCTCCTTTTCCAATTTGGATTCCACTTATTTCTTTTTCTTCTCTGGCTGCTGTGGCTAAAAATTCCATAGTGATGTTGAATAATAGTGGTGAGAGTGGGCAACCTTGTCTTGGTTCCTGATCTTAATGGAAATGGTTTCAGGTTCTCACCACTGAGAATGATGTTGGCTGTGGGTTTGTCATATAAGGCCTTTATTATGTTGATGTAAGTTCCCTCTGTGCCTACTTTCTGGAGGGTTTTTATCATAAATGCATGTTGAATTTTGTCAAAAGATTTCTCTGAATCTATTGAGATGATCATATGGTTTTTCTCCTTCAATTTGTTAATATGGTGTATCACATTGACTGATTTGTGTATATTGAAGAATCCTTGCATTCCTGGGGTAAACCCCACTTGATCATGGTGTATGATCCTTTTAATGTGCTGTTGGATTCTGTTTGCTAGTATTTTGTTGAGGATTTTTGCATCTATGTTCATCACTGATATTGGCTTGTAGTTTTCTTTTTCTGCGACATCTTTGTCTGGTTTTGGTATCAGGGTGACGGTGGCCTCGTAGAATGAGTTTGGGAGTGTTCCTCCCTCTGCTATATTTTGGAAGAGTTTGAGAAGGATAGGTGTTAGCTCTTCTCTAAATGTTTGATAGAATTCACCTGTGAAGCCATCTGGTCCTGGGCTTTTGTTTGTTGGAAGGTTTTTAATCACAGTTTCAATTTCAGTGCTTGTGATTGGTCTGTTCATATTTTCTATTTCTTCCTGGTTCACTCTCGGCAGGTTGTGCATTTCTAAGAATCTGTCCATTTCTTCCAGGTTGTCCAGTTTATTGGCATAGAGTTGCTTGTAGTAATCTCTCATGATCTTTTGTATTTCTGCAGTGTCAGTGGTTACTTCTCCTTTTTCATTTCTAATTCTATTGCTTTGAGTCTTCTCCCTTTTTTCTCTTGATGAGTCTGGCTAATGGTTTATCAATTTTGTTTATCTTTTCAAAGAACCAATGTTTAGTTTTATTGATCTTTGCTATTGTTTGCTTCATTTTTTTTCCAGTTATTTCTGATCTGATCTTTATGATTTTTATCCTTCTGCAAACTTTGGTGTTTTTTGTTCTTCTTTCTCTAATTGCTTTAGGTGTAAGGTTAAGTTGTTTATTTGAGATATTTCTTGTTTCTTGAGGTAAGACAGTATTCCTGTAAACTTCCCTCTTAGAACTGCTTTTGCTGCATCCCATAGGATTTGGGTCGTCGTGTTTTCATTGTCATTTGTTTCTAGGTATTCTTAGATTTCCTCTTTGATTTCTTCAGTGACCTCTTGGTTATTTAGTGGTGTAATGTATAGCCTCCATGTGTTTGTATTTTTTACAGTTTTTTCCTGTAATTGATATCTAGTCTCATAGCATTGTGCTCAGGAAAGATACTTGATAGAATTTCAATTTTCTTTAATTTACCAAGGCTTGATTTGTGACCCAAGATATGATCTATCCTGGAAAATATTCCATGAGAACTTGAGAAGATAGTGTTTTCTGTTTTTTTTTGGATGGAATGTCCTATAAATATCAATTATGTCCATCTTGTCTAATGTGTCATTTAAAGCTTATATTTCCTTATTTATTTTCATTTTGGATGATCTGTCTATGGCAAAAGTGGGGTGTTAAAGTCCCATACTATTATTGTGTTACTGTTGATTTCTGCTTGTATAGCTGTTAGCATTTGCCTCATGTATTGAGGTGCTACTATGTTGGGTGCATAAATATTTACAATTGTTATATCCACTTCTTGGATTGATTCCTTGATCATTATGTAGTATCCTTCTTTGTCTCTTGTAATAGTCCTTATTTTAAAGTCTATTTTGTCTGATATGAGTATTGCTACTCCAGCTTTCTTTTGATTTCCATTTGCATGGAATATTTTTCCATCCCCTCACTTCAGTCTGTATGTGTCCCTAGCTCTGAAGTGGTTCTCTTGTAGACAGCATATATACGGGTCTTGCTTTTCTATCCATTCAGCCAGTCTATGTCTTTTGGTTGGAGCATTTAATCCATTTATATTTAAGGTAATTATCGATATGTAAGTTCCTATTACCATTTTGTTAATTGTTTGGGGGTTGTTTTTGTAGGTCTTTCCTTGTCTTGTGTTTCCTGCCTACAGAAGTGCCTTTAGCATTTATTGTAAAGCTGGTTTGGTGGTGCTGAATCCTCTTAACTTTCACTTGTCTGTAAAGGCTTTAATTTCTCCGTTCAATCTGAATGAGATCCTTGCTGGGGAAAGTAATCTTGGTTGTTGGTTTTTCCGTTTCATCACTTTAAATATGTCCTGCCATTCCCATCTGGCTTGCAGAGTTTCTGCTGAAAGATCAGCTGTTAACCGTACAGGGATTCCCTTGTATGTTATTGGTTGCTTTTCCCTTGCTGCTTTTAATATTTTTTCTTTGTATTTGATTTTTGATAGTTTGATTAATATGTGTCTTGGCGTGTTTCCTGTATGGAACTCTCTGCACTTCCTGGACTTGATTGACTATTTCCTTTCCCATATTAGGGAAGTTTTCAACTATAATCTCTTCAAATATTTTCCGTGTCCCTTTTTATTTTTCTTCTTCCTCTGGGACCCCTATAATTTGAATGTTGGTGCATTTAATGTTGTCCCAGAGGTCTCTGAGACAGTTCTCCATTGTTTTCATTCTTTTTTCTTTATTCTGCTCTGCAGTAGTTATTTCCACGATTTTATCTTCTAGGTCACTTCTGTATTCTTCTGCCTCAATTATTCTGCTATTGATTCCTTCTAGAGAATTTTTAATTTCATTTATTGTATTGTTCATCATTGTTTGTTTGCTCTTTAGTTCTTCTAGGTCCTTGTTAAACACTTCTTGTATTTTCTCCATTCTATTTCCAAGATTTTGGATCATCTTTACTCTCATTACTCTGAATTCTTTTTCAGGTAGGCTGCCTATTTCCTCTTCATTTGTTGGTCTGGTGGGTTTTCACCTTGCTCCTGCATCTTCTGTGTGTTTCTCTGTCTTTTCATTTTGCTTAACTTACTGTGTTTAGGTTTCCTTTTTGCAGGCTTCAGGTTCATACTCCCCATTGTTTTTGATGTCTGCTCCCAGTGGCTAAGGTTGGTTCAGTGGGTTGTGTAGGCTTCCTGGTGGAGGGAACTAGTGCCTGTGTTCTGGTGGATGAGGCTGAATCTTGTATTTCTGGTGGGCAGGACCACGTCCTGTGGTGTGTTTTGGCGTGTTTGTGAACTTTTAGTATGATTTTAGGCAGCCTCTCTGCTAATTGGTGGGGTTCTGTTTCTGTCTTGCTAGTTGTTTGGCACGGGTGTCCAGCACTGTAGCTTGCTGGTTGTTGAGTGGAGCTGGATCTTAGCATTGAGATGGAGATCTCTGGGAGAGCTTTCACTGTTTGATATTAGGTATAGCCAGGAGGTCTCTTGTCGACCAATGTCCTGAACTCAGCTTTCTCAACTCAGAGGCTCAGGCCTGACACCTGGCCAGAGCACCAAGACCCTGTCAGTCACACAGCAAGTGCCAAGGTTTGGGCTATGTTACATGGATTTTCTTGTTAATCCTCAAATTGACTCTGTGAAGTAGGAACTATTATTAGCCCATCTCAGATCCGGAGTCTCAGACAGAATCAACACTTGGAAAGAAAATGGTCATCTTCATTCTCCATTCTCCTCCTTCTGGCTCCTGTGCAACCTCAAAATCAAGGACTGAATGATTGCTGAGGAGTCTCAAAGCAAGAAGATCTTACTCCCCTGAGCTACACTACCCACCCCTTCCCAGCAGAAGAAGTCACAAGTTGTCAACAACCCACTTTCATCAATGGACAGATCACCCAGACAGAAAATCAGTAAGGAAACACTGGCCTTAAATGACACAGTAAACCAGATATACTTAATTGATACATATAGACCTTTCCATCCAAAAGCAGAATACACATTCTTTTGAAATGCCCATGGAAAATTCACCAGGACTGATCACATGCTCGGCCACAAAGTGAGCCTCAGTAAATTTAAGACAAGTGAAATCATATCAAGCATCTTTTCCTGCCACAACACTATGCGATTGGAAATGAACTACAAAAAATATGCAAAAAACTGCAAAAAACACAAACATGTGGAGGGTTAAAAATATACTACTAAACATCCAATGGATTACTGAAGAAATCAAAGGGGAAATAAAAAAACACCTAGCGACAAATGAAAATGAACATATGATGATTCAAAACCTATGGGGCACAGCAAAAGCAGTTCTAAGAGGTAAGTTTATAGTGATACAAGCTTATGTCAAGAAACAAGGAGAGGTAGAGAAGATGGCGGAAGAGTAAGACGCGGAGATCACCTTCCTTCCCACAGATACATTAGAAATACATCTACACGTGGAACTGCTCCTACAGAACACCCATTGAACGCTGGCAGAAAACGTCAGACCTCCCAAAAGGCAAGAAACTCCCCACGTACTTGGGTAGGGCAAAAGAAAAAAGAAATAACAGAGACAAAAGAATAGGGACAGGACCTGCACCAGTGGGAGGGAGCCGTGAAGGAGGAAAGATTTCCACGCACTAGGAAGCCCCTTTGTGGGCAGAGACTGCGGGTGGCAGAGGGGGGAAGCTTCGGAGCCACGGAGGAGAGCATAGCCACAGGGGTGCGGAGGGCAAAGCGGAGAGACTCCCGCACAGAGGCTCGGCGCCGAGCAGCACTCACCAGCCCGAGAGGCTTGTCTGCTCACCCGCCGGGGCGGGCGGGGCTGGGAGCTGAGGCTCGGGCTTCGGTCGGATCGCAGGGAGAGGACTGGGGTTGGCGGCGTGAACACAGCCTGAAGGGGCTAGTGCACCACAGCTAGCCGGGAGGGAGTCCGGAAAAAGTCTGCAGCTGCCAAAGAGGAAAGAGACTTTTTCTTCCCTCTTTGTTTCCTGGTGCACGAGGAGAGGGGATTCAGAGCGCCGCCTAAACGAGCTCCAGAGACGGGCGTGAGCCGCGGCTATCAGCGCAGATCCCACAGCAACAGGGGTGCAGAGGGAAAAATGGAGAGATTCCCGCACAGAGGCTCGGCGCCGAGCAGCACTCAGCAGCCCGAGAGGCTTGTCTGCTCACCCACCGGGGCGGGCGGGGCTGAGAGCTGAGGCTCCGGCTTCGGTTGCAGGGAGAGGACTGGGGTTGGCAGCGTGAGCACAGCCTGAAGGGGTTAGTGCACCACAGCTAGCCGGGAGGGAGTCCAGAAAAAGTCTGCAGCTGCCGAAGAGGCAAGAGACTTTTTCTTCCCTCTTTGTTTCCTGGTGCGCGAGGAGAGGGGATTCAGAGCGCCGCCTAAACGAACTCCAGAGATGGGCGTGAGCCACGGCGATCAGCGCGGACCCCAGAGATGGGCATGAGACGCTAAGGCTGCTGCAGCCACCACCAAAAAGCCTGTGTGCGAGCATAGGTCACTCTCCACACTGCCCCTCCTGGGAGCCGGTGCAGCCTGCCACTGCCAGGGTGCCGTGATCCGGGGACAACTTTCCCGGGAGAACGCACGGTGCGTTCAGACTGGTGCAACATCACACAGGCCTCTGCCGCTGCAGGCTCACCCCGCCTCCTCCGTACCCCTCCCTCCCCCCAGCCTGAGTGAGCCAGAGCCCCGGAAGCAGCTGCTCCTTTAACCCCCTTCTGTCTGGGCAGGGAACAGACGCCCTCAGGTGACCTACACGCAGAGGCGGGTCCAAATCAAAGCTGAACCCCGGGAGCTGTGTGAACAAAGAAGAGAAAGGGAAATCTCTCCCAGCAGCCTCAGAAGCAGCGGATTCAAGCTCCACAAACAACTTGATGTGCCTGCATCTGTAGAATACATGAATAGACAATGAATCATCCCAAATTCAGGAGGTGGACTTTGGGAGCAGGATATATTAATTTTTCCCCTTTTCCTTTTTTTGTGAGTGTATATATATATATGCTTCTGGGTGAGATTTTGTCTGTATAGCTTTGCTTTATAATAGCTTTATTTTACTTCACTATATTATAGCCTCTTTCTTTCTTTCTTTCTATTTTTTCTCCCTTTTACTCTGAGCCGTGTGGATGAAAGGCTCTTGGTGCTCCAGCCAGGCATCACGGCTGTGCCTCTGAGGTGGGAGAGCCAACTTCAGGACACTGGTCCACAAGAGACCTCCCAGCTCCACGTAATACCAAACGGCGAAAATCTCTCAGAGACCTCCATCTCAACATCAAGAACCAGCTTCACTCAATGACCAGTAAGCTACAGTGCTGGACACCCTATGCCAAACAACTAGCAAGACAGGAACACAGCCCCATCCATTAGCAGAGAGGCTGCCTAAAATCATAATAAGGCCACAGACACCCCAAAATACACCACCAGACGTGGACGTGCCCACCAGAAAGACAAGATCCAGCCTCATCCACCAGAACACAGGCACTAGTCCCCTCCACCAGGAAGCCTACACAACCCACTGAACCAACCTTAGCCACTGGGGACAGATACCAAAAACAACGGGAACTACGAATATGCAGCCTGTGAAAAGGAGACCCCAAACACAGTAAGATAAGCAAAATGGGAAGACAGAAAAACACACCGCAGATGAAGGAGCAGGGTGAAACACACCAGACCTAACAAATGAAGAGGAAATAGGCAGTCTACCTGAAAACGAATTCAGAATACTGATAGTAAGGATGATCCAAAATCTTGGAAATAGAAGAGACAAAATGCAATAAACATTTAACAAGGATGTAGAAGAACTAAAGAGGAACCAAGCAATGATGAAAAACACAATTAATGAAATTAAAAATACTCTAGATGGGATCAAAAGCAGAATAACTGAGGCAGAAGAAAGGATAAGTGACCTGGAAGATAAAATGGTGGAAATAACTACTGCGGAGCAGGATAAAGAAAAAAGAATGAAAAGAACTGAGGACAGTCTCAGAGACCTCTGGGACAACATTAAATGCACCAACATTTGAATTATAGGGGTCCCAGAAGAAGAAGAGAGAAAGAAAGGGACTGAGAAAATATTTGAAGAGATTATAGTTGAAAACTTCCCTAATATGGGAAAGGAAATAGTTAATCAAGTCCTGGAACACAGAGAGTCCCATACAGGATAAATCCAAGGAGAAACATGCCAAGACACATATTAATCAAACTGTCAAAAATTAAATACAAAGAAAACATATTAAAAGTAGCAAGGGAAAAACAACAAATAACACATAAGGGAATCCCCATAAGGTTAACATCTGATCTTTCAGCAGAAACTCTGCAAGCCAGAAGGGAGTGGCAGGATATACTTAAAGTGATGAAGGAGAAAAACCTACAACCAAGATTAATCTACCCAGCAAGGATCTCATTCAGATTTGATGGAGAAATTAAAACCTTTACAGACAAGCAAAAGCTGAGAGAGTTCAGCACCACCAAACCAGCTTTACAACAAATGCTAAAGGAACTTCTCTAGGCAAGAAACACAAGAGAAGGAAAACACCTACAATAACAAACCCAAAACATTTAAGAAAATGGGAATAGGAACATACATGTCAATAATTACCTTAAATGTAAATGGATTAAATGCTCCCACCAAAAACACAGACTGGCTGAATGGATACAAAAAGAAGACCCATATATATGCTGTCTATAAGAGACCCACTTCAGACCTAGAGACACATACAGACTGAAAGTGAGGGGATGGAAAAAGATATTCCATGCAAATGGAAATCAAAAGAAAGCTGGAGTAGCAATTCTCATATCAGACAAAATAGACTTTAAAATAAAGACTATTACAAGAGACAAAGAAGGACACTATATAATGATTAAGGGATCGATCCAAGAGGAAGGTATAACAATTGTAAATATTTATGCACCCAACATAGGAGCACCTCAATACATAAGGCAAATACTAATAGCCATAAAAGGGGAAATTGACAGTAACACAATCATAGTAGGGGACTTTAACACCCCACTTTCACCAATGGACAGATCATCCAAAATTAAAATAAACAAGGAAACACAAGCTTTAAATGGTACATTAAACAAGATGGACTTAATTGATATTTATAGGACATTCCACCCAAAAACAACAGAATACACATTTTTCTCAAGTGCTCATGGAACATTCTCCAGGATAGATCATATCTTGGGTCACAAATCAAGCCTTGGTAAATTTAAGAAAATTGAAATCGTACCAAGTATCTTTTCCGACCACAACGCTATGAGACTAGATATCAATTACAGGAAAAGATCTGTAAAAAATACAAACACATGGAGGCTACACAATACACTATTTAATAACGAAGTGATCACTGAAGAAATCAAAGGGGAAATCAGAAAATACCTAGAAACAAATGACAATGGAGACACGACAACCCAAAACCTATGGGATGCAGCAAAAGCAGTTCTAAGAGGGAAGTTTATAGCAATACAAGCCTACATCAAGAAACAGGAAACTTCTCGAATAAACAACCTAACCTTCCATCTGAAGCAATTAGAGAAAGAAGAACAAAAAAACCCAAAGCTAGCAGAAGGAAAGAAATCATAAAGATCAGATCAGAAATAAATGAAAAAGAAATGAAGGAAACAATAGCAAAAATCAATGAAACTAAAAGCTGGTTCTTCGAGAAGATAAACAAAATTGATAAACCATTAGCCAGACTCATCAAGAGAAAAAGGGAGAAGACTCAAATCAATAGAATTAGAAATGAAAAAGAAGTAACCACTGACACTGCAGAAATACAAACGATCATGAGAGATTACTACCAGCAATTCTATGCCAATAAATTGGACAACCTGGAAGAAATGGACAGATTCTTAGAAATGCACGACCTGCCGAGACTGAACCAGGAAGAAATAGAAAATATGAACAGACCAATCACGAGCACTGAAATTGAAACTGTGATTAAAAACCTTCCAACAAACAAAAGCCCAGGACCAGATGGCTTCACAGGCGAATTCTATCAAACATTTAGACAAGAGCTAACACCTATCCTTCTCAAACTCTTCCAAAATATTGCAGAGGGAGGAACACTCCCAAACTCATTCTACGAGGCCACCATCACCCTGATACCAAAACCAGACAAAGATGTCACAAAGAAAGAAAACTACAGGCCAATATCACTGATGAACATAAATGCAAAAATCCTCAACAAAATACTAGCAAACAGAATCCAACAGCACATTAAAAGGATCATACAACATGACCAAGTGGGGTTTATTCCAGGAATGCAAGGATTCTTCAATATACACAAATCAATCAACGTGATACACCACATTACCAAATTGAAGGAGAAAAACCATATGATCATCTCAATAGATGCAGAGAAAGCTTTCGACAATATTCAACACCCATTTATGATAAAAGCCCTGCAGAAAGTAGGCATAGAGGGAACTTTCCTCAACATAATAAAGGCCATATATGACAAACCCACAGCCAACACTGTCCTCAATGGTGAAAAACTGAAACCATTTCCAGTAAGATCAGGAACAAGACAAGGTTGCCCACTCTCACCACTATTATTCAACATAGTTTTGGAAGTGTTAGCCACAGCAATCAGAGAAGAAAAAGAAATAAAAGGAATCCAAATCGGAAAAGAAGAAGTAAAGCTGTCACTGTTTGCAGATGACATGATACTATACATAGAGAATCCTAAAGATGCTACCAGAAAACTCCTAGAGCTAATCAATGAATTTGGTAAAGTAGCAGGATACAAAATTAATGCACAGAAACCTCTTGCATTTCTATACACTAATGATGAAAAATCTGAAAGTGAAATTAAGAAAACACTCCCGTTTACCATTGCAACAAAAAGAATAAAATATTTAGGAATAAACCTACCTAAGGAGACAAAAGGCCTGTATGCAGAAAATTATAAGACACTGATGAAAGAAATTAAAGATGATACAAACAGATGGAGAGATATACCATGTTCTTGGATTGGAAGAATCAACATTGTGAAAATGACTCTACTACCCAAAGCAATCTACAGATTCAATGCAATCCCTATCAAACTACCACTGGCATTTTTCACAGAACTAGAACAAAAAATTTCACAATTTGTATGGAAACACGGAAGACACCGGATAGCCAAAGCAATCTTGAGAACGAAAAATGGAGCTGGAGGAATCAGGCTCCCTGACTTCAGACTATACTACAAAGGTACAGTAATCAAGACAGTAAAACTTAAAAGCTTTTGCACAGTAAAGGAAACCATAAACAAGACCAAAAGACAACCCTCAGAATGGGAGAAAATATTTGCAAATGAAGCAACTGACAAAGGATTAATCTCCAAGATTTACAAGCAGCTCATGCAGCTCAATAACAAAAAAACAAACAACCCAATCCAAAAATGGGCAGAAGACCTAAATAGACATTTCTCCAAAGAAGATATACAGATTGCCAAGAGACACATGAAAGAATGCTCAACATCATTAATCATTAGAGAAATGCAAATCAAAACTACAATGAGATATCATCTCACACCAGTCAGAATGGCCATCATCAAAAAATCTAGAAACAATAAATGCTGGAGAGGGTGTGGAGGAAAGGGAACCCTCTTGCACTGTTGGTGGGAATGTAAATTGATACAGCCACTATGGAGAACAGTATGGAGGTTCCTTAAAAAACTAAAAATAGAACTACCATACGACCCAGCAATCCCACTACTGGGCATATACCCTGAGAAAACCATAGTTCAAAAAGAGTCATGTACCAAAATGTTCATTGCAGCTCTATTTACAATAGCCAGGACATGGAAGCAACCTAAATGTCCATCATCGGATGAATGGATAAAGAAGATGTGGCACATATATACAATGGAATATTACTCAGCCATAAAAAAGAATGAAATGGAGGTATTTGTAATGAGGTGGATGGAGTTAGAGTCTGTCATACAGAGTGAAGTAAGTCAGAAGGAGAAAAACAAATACAGTATGCTAACACATGTACATGGAATCTAAGGAAAAAAAAAAAAGTCCATGAAGAACCTAGTGGCAAGACGGGAATAAAAACACAGACCTACTAGAGAATGGACTTGAGGATATGGGGAGGGGGAGGGGTGAGATGTGACAGGGTGAGAGAATGTCATGGACATATATACACTACCAAATGTAAAATATATAGCTAGTGGGAAGCAGCCGCATAGCACAGGGAGATTAGCTCGATGCTTTGTTACCACCTAGAGGGGTGGGATGGGGAGGGTGGGAGGGAGGTGGATGCAAGAGGGAAGAGATATGGGAACATATGTATATGTATAACTGATTCACTTTGTTATAAAGCAGAAACTAACACACCATTGTAAAGCAATTATACTTTAATAAAGATGTTTTAAAAAAAAAAGAATAAGAAAGAAGAAAAATCTCAAATAAACAATCTACCCTGACACGTAAAGCAACGAGAGAAAGAAAAACAAACAAAACCCATCGTTAGTAGAAGGAAAGAAATCATAAAGATCAGAGCTGAAATAAATGAAATAGAGAAGATGAAAACAATAGAAAAGATCAATGAAACTAAAAGCTGGTTCTGTGATAGATAAACATAAATGATAAACCTTCAGCTAGACTCCTCAAGAAGAAAAGGGCCGAAGTCAATAAAATTAGAAATGAAAAAGAAGTTATAATGGACACCACAGAAATACAAAGGACCATAAGCTGCAAGCAACTATGTGCCAATAAAATGTACAAACTAAAAGAAATAGAGTAATTCTTAGAAAGGTACAGTCTCCCAAGACTGAACCAGGAAGAAATAGAAAGTATGAACAGAACAATTACACGTACTGAAATTGAATCTGTGATGTAAAAACTCCCAACAAACAAAAGTCCAGGACCAGATGGCTTCACAGGCAAATTCTATCAAACGTTTAAAGAACAATTAACACCTATCCTTCTGAAACTATTCCAAAAAATTGCAGAGGAAGGAATACTTCCTAACTCAATCTGTTAGGCCACCATTACCCTGATACTAAAACCAAAGATACAACAGAAAAAGAAAATTACAGGCCAATATCTCTGATAAACAGAGACACAAACATGTGTAAAAAAATACTAGCAAACCAAATCAAACAATACATTATAAAGGACCATACATCATTATCAGATGGGATTTATCCCAAACATGCAAGGATTTTTCATATCAACAAATCAATCGTTGTGATACATCACATTAATAAATTGAAGAATAAAAATCATATGATTATCTCGATTGATGCAGAAAAAGTTTTGGATAAAATTCAACACCCATTTATGAAAAGAACTCTCCAGAGAGTGGGTATAGAGGGAACATACATCAACAAAATAAAGGCCATATATGACAAACCCACAGCTAACTCAACAGTGAAAAGTTGAATGCATTTCCTCTAAGATCAGGAAGAAGACAAGCATGTCCACTCTTGCCACTTTTATTCAACATAGTTTTGGAAGTCCTACCCATGGCAATCAGAGAAGAAAAAGAAATAAAAGGAATACAAATTGGAAAAGAAGAAGTAAAACGGTCACTGTTTGTAGATGACATGATACTATACATGGAGTATCCTAAAGATGCCACCAAAAAACTGCTAGAGCTAAACAATGAATTTAGTAAAGTTGCAGGATACAAAATTAATGCACAGAAATCTCTGGCATTCCTATACACTAACAATGAAAGATCAGAAAAAAAAAATTAAGGAAACAATTCCATTCACCATTGCAACAAAAAGAATAAAATACCTAGGAATAAACCTACCTAAGGAGGTAAAAGACCTGAACTCCGAAAACTATAAGACACTGATCAAAGAAATCAAAGATGACACAAACAGGTGGAGAGATATACTGTGTTCTCAGATTGGAAGAATCAATATTGTGAAAATGACTATACTACCCAAAGGAAGCTACAGATTCAATGCAATTCCTATCAAATTACCAATGGCATTTTTCACAGAACTAGAACAAAAAATCTTAAAATTTGTATGGAGACACAAAAGACCCCAAATAGCCAAAGCAATCTTGAGGGAAAAAAACAGAGTTGGAGGAATCAGACTCCTTGACTTCAGACTATACTACAAAGCTACAGTAATCAAGACAATATGGTACTGGCACAAAAACAGAAATATAGATCAATGGAACAGGATAGAAAGCCCAAAGATAAACCCACGCACCTATGGTCAACTAATCTATGATAAAGGGGTCTAGGATATACAGTGGAGAAAAGACAGTCTCTTCAATAAGTGGTGCTGGGAAAACTGGACACCTACATGTAAAAGAATGAAATTAGAACACTCCCTAACGCCATACACAAAAATAAACTCAAAATGGATAAAAGAGCTAAATGTAAGACCAGACACTATAAAACTCCAAGAGAAAAACAAAGGAACAACACTCTTTGACATAAATCACAGCAAGATCTTTTTTGACTCACCTCCTATAATAATGGAAATAAAAACCAAAATAAACAAATGGGACCTAATGAAACTTAAAAGCTTTTGCACAGCAAAGGAAACTATAAACAAGATGAAAAGACAACCCTCAGAATGGGAGAAAATATTTGCAAATGAATCAGTGGAAAAGGATTAATCTCCAAAATATATAAACAGCTCATGCAGCTCAATATTAAAAAAAACAAACAACCCAATCCAAAAATGGGCTGAAGACCTAAATAGATATTTCTCCAAAGAAGACATACAGATGGCCAAGAGGCACATGAAAAGCTGCTCAACATCACTAATTACTAGAGAAATTAGTGATACAATGAGGTATCAGTTCACTCCAGTTAGAATGGGCATCATCAGAAAATCTACAAACAACAAATGCTGGAGAGGGTGTGGAGAAAAGAGAACCCTCTTGCACTGTTGGTGGAATGTAAATTGATACAGCCACTATGCAGAACAGTATGGAGGTTCCTTAAAAAACAAAATCGAATTACCATATAACCTAGCAATCCCACTACTGGGCATATACCCAGAGAAAACCATAATTCCAAAAGACACATGCACCCTAATGTTCACTGCAGCAGTATTTACAATAGCCAGTTCATGGAAGCAACCTAAATGCCCATCAACAGATGAATGGATAAATAAGATGTGGTACATATATACAATGGAATATTACTCAGCCATAAAAAGGAATGAAATTGGGTCCTTGTAGAGACGTGGATGGACCTAGAGACTGTCATCCAGAGTGAAGTAAGATAGAAAGAGAAAAACAAATATCGTATATTAGCGCATATATGTGGAATCTAGAAAAATGGTACAGATGAACCAGTTTGCAAGGCAGAAATAGAGACACAGATGTAGAGAACAAATGTATGGACACCAAGGGGGGAACACGGGGGACAGGGGTGGTGGTGGTGGGATGAATTGGGAGATTAGGATTGATATATATACACTAATATGTATAAAATAGATAACCAATAATAACCTGATTTATAAAAATATAAAATTCAAAAATAATAATAAAACAAACTAGTGAATATTTTAAAAAAATTAAAAAAAATGAAAGACCTATATACTGAGAATTATAAAACACTGAAAAAACAAAGTGAACTGCTCACCCGCCAGGGCAGGCGGGGGCTGGGAGCTGAGGCTCGGGCTTCGGTGCTAGTTGGAAGGGAGTCCGAGGAAAAAGTCTGCAGCTGCCGAAGAGGCAAGAGACTTTTTCTTGCCTCTTTGTTTCGCGGCGCGCAAGGTGAGGGGATTCAGAGTGCTGCCTAAATGAACACCAGAGGCGGGTGCGAGCCACGGCTAACAGCACGGACCCCAGAGACGGGCGCGAGCCACGGCTATCAGCGCGGACCCCAGAGGCGGGCGCGAGCCACGGCTAACAGCGCAGACCCCAGAGACGGGCGCGAGCCGTGGTTATCAGCGCGGACCACAGAGATGCTCAGGAGACGCAAAGGCTGCTGCTGCTGCAACCAAGAAGCCTGTGTGCGAGCACAGGTCACTCTCCACACCGCCCCTCCCAGGAGCCTGTGCAGCTCACCACTGCCAGGGTCCCGTGATCCAGGGACAACTTTGCCGGGAGAATGCACGGCACGCCTCAGGTTACTGTAACGTCAGGCTGGCCTCTGCCGCCGCAGGCTCGCCCCACCTCCTCCATACCGCTCCCTCCCCCGCCTGAGTGAGCCAGAGCCCCCGAATCAGCTGCTCCTTTAACCCCGTTCTGTCTGGGCGGGGAACAGACGCGCTCAGGCCACCTACATGCAGAGGCGGGTCCAAACCCAAAGCTGAACCCCGGGAGCTGTACGAACAAAGAAGAGAAAGGGAAATCTCTCCCAGCAGCCTCAGAAGCAGCGGATTAAAGCTCCACAAACAACTAGATGTGCCTGCATCTGTTGAATACCTGAATAGACAATGAATCATCCCAAATTCAAGAGGTGGACTTTGGGAGCAGGATATATTAATTTTTCCCCTTTCCCTTTTTTTGTGAGTGTATATGTGTATGCTTCTGGGTGAGATTTTGTTTGTATAGCTTTGCTTTCACCATTAGTCCTAGGATTAGGTCTGTCCATGTTTTTTTTTTTTTTTTTTTCTAAAAAAAATTTTTTTTTCCTAATAAATGTTTTCTTAATAATTTTCCTTATTTTCTATTTTTAGAAATTAAAAAAAAGTTTAAAATAAGTTTTTCATATTTTTTATTTTAAAAAATTAAATTTTTTTCTTAATAATTTTTTTTTCTTATTTTTTATTATAATAGCTTTATTTTATTTTATTTTATCCACTTTCTTTCCTTCTATTATTTTCTCCCTTTTACTCTGAGCTGTGTGGATGAAAGGCTCTTGGTGTTCCAGCCAGCCATCAGGGCTGTGCCTCTGAGGTGGGAGAGCCAACTTCAGGACACTGGTCCACAAGAGACCTCCCAGCTCCACGTAATACCAAATGACGAAAATCTCTCAGAGACCTCCATCTCAACATCAAGACCCAGCTTCACTCAATGACCAGCAAGCTACAGTGCTGGACACCCTATGCCAAACAACTAGCAAAACAGGAACACAGCCCCATCTATTAGCAGAGAGGCTGCCTAAAATCATAAGGCCACAGACACCCCAAAACACACCGCCAGATGTGGACGTGCCCACCAGAAAGAAAAGATCCAACCTCATCCACCAGAACACAGGCACTAGTCCCCTCCACCAGGAAGCCTACACAACCCACTGAACCAACCTTAGCCACTGGGGACAGATACCAAAAACAACGGGAACTACGAACATGCAGCCTGTGAAAAGGAGACCCCAAACACAGTAAGATAAGCAAAATGAGAAGACAAAAAAACACCCAGCACGTGAAGGAGCAGGGTGAAAACACACCAGACCTAACAAATGAAGAGGAAATAGGCAGTCTACCTGAAAAAGAATTCAGAATAATGATAGTAAGAATGATCCAAAAGCTTGGAAATAGAATAGACAAAATGCAAGAAACATTTAACAAGGACGTAGAAGAACTAAAGAGGAACCAAGCAACAATGAAAAACACAATAAACGAAATTAAAAATACTCTAGACGGGATCAATAGCAGAATAACTGAGGCAGAAGAACGGATAAGTGACCTGGAAGATAAAATAGTGGAAATAACTACTGCAGAGCAGAATAAAGAAAAAAGAATGAAGAGAACTGAGGACAGTCTCAGAGACCTCTGGGACAACATTAAACACACCAACATTCGAATTATAGGGGTCCCAGAAGAAGAAGAGAAAAAGAAAGGGACTGAGAAAATATTTGAAGAGATTATAGTTGAAAACTTCCCTAATATGGAAGAGGAAATAGTTAATCAAGTCCTGGAAACACAGAGAGTCCCATACAGGATAAATCCAAGGAGAAACACGCCAAGACACATATTAATCAAACTATCAAAAATTAAATATAAAGAAAACATATTAAAAGCAGCAAGGGAAAAACAACAAATAACACACAAGGGAATCCCCATAAGGTTAACATCTGATCTTTCAGCAGAAACTCTGCAAGCCAGAAGGGAGTGGCAGGATATACTTAAAGTGATGAAGGAGAAAAACCTACAACCAAGATTAATCTACCCAGCAAGGATCTCATTCAGATTTGATGGAGAAATTAAAACCTTTACAGACAAGCAAAAGCTGAGAGAGTTCAGCACCACCAAACCAGCTTTACAACAAATGCTAAAGGAACTTCTCTAGGCAAGAAACACAAGAGAAGGAAAACACCTACAATAACAAACCCAAAACATTTAAGAAAATGGGAATAGGAACATACATGTCAATAATTACCTTAAATGTAAATGGATTAAATGCTCCCACCAAAAGACACAGACTGGCTGACTGGATACAAAAACAAGACCCATATATATGCTGTCTACAAGAGACCCACTTCAGACCTAGAGACACATACAGACTGAAAGTGAGGGGATGGAAAAAGATATTCAATGCAAATGGAAATCAAAAGAAAGCTGGAGTAGCAATTCTCATATCAGACGAAATAGACTTTAAAATAAAGAATATTACAAGAGACAAGGAAGGACACTATATAATGATCAAGGGATCAATCCAAGAGGAAGGTATAACAATTGTAAATATTTATGCACCCAACATAGGAGCACCTCAATACAGAAGGCAAATACTAACAGCCATAAAAAGGGAAATTGACAGTAACACAATCATAGTAGGGGACTTTAACACCCCACTTTCACCAATGGACAGATCATCCAAAATGAAAATAAACAAGGAAACACAAGCTTTAAATGATACATTAAACAAGATGGACTTAATTGATATTTATAGGACATTCCACCCAAAAACAACAGAATACACATTTTTCTCAAGTGCTCATGGAACATTCTCCAGGATAGATCATATCTTGGGTCACAAATCAAGCCTTGGTAAATTTAAGAAAATTGAAATCGTATCAAGTATCTTTTCCGACCACAACGCTATGAGACTAGATATCAATTACAGGAAAAGATCTGTAAAAAATACAAACACATGGAGGCTACACAATACACTACTTAATAACGAAGTGATCACTGAAGAAATCAAAGGGGAAATCAAAAAATACCTAGAAACAAATGACAATGGAGACACGACGACCCAAAACCTATGGGATGCAGCAAAAGCAGTTCTAAGAGGGAAGTTCATAGCAATACAAGCCTACATCAAGAAACAGGAATCATCTCGAATAAACAACCTAACCTTGCATCTGAAGCAATTAGAGAAAGAAGAACAAAAAAACCCCAAAGCTAGCAGAAGGAAAGAAATCATAAAGATCAGATCAGAAATAAATGAAAAAGAAATGAAGGAATCAATAGCAAAAATCAATGAAACTAAAAGCTGGTTCTTCGAGAAGATAAACAAAATTGATAAACCATTAGCCAGACTCATCAAGAGAAAAAGGGAGAAGACTCAAATCAATAGAATTAGAAATGAAAAAGGAGAAGTTACCACTGACACTGCAGAAATACAAACGATCATGAGAGATTACTACAAGCAACTCTATGCCAATAAAATGGACAACCTGGAAGAAATGGACAGATTCTTAGAAATGCAAAACCTGCCAAGAGTGAACCAGGAAGAAATAGAAAATATGAACAGACCAATCACAAGCACTGAAATTGAAACTGTGATTAAAAACCTTCCAACAAACAAAAGCCCAGGACCAGATGGCTTCACAGGCGAATTCTACCAAACATTTAGACAAGAGCTTACACCTATCCTTCTCAAACTCTTCCAAAATATTGCAGAGGGAGGAACACTCCCAAACTCATTCTACGAGGCCACCATCACCCTGATACCAAAACCAGACAAAGATGTCACAAAGAAAGAAAACTACAGGCCAATATCACTGATGAACATAGATGCAAAAATCCTCAACAAAATGCTAGCAAACAGAATCCAACAGCATATTAAAAGGATCATACACCATGATCAAGTGGGGTTTATCCCAGGAATGCAAGGATTCTTCAATATACGCAAATCAATCAACATGATACATCATATTAACAAACTGAAGGAGAAAAACCATATGATCATCTCAATAGATGCAGAGAAAGCTTTCGACAAAATTCAACACCCATTTATGATAAAAGCCCTGCAGAAAGTAGGCATAGAGGGAACTTTCCTCAACATAATAAAGGCCATATATGACAAACCCACAGCCAGCATTGTCCTCAATGGTTAAAAACTGAAATCATTTCCACTAAGATCAGGAACAAGACAAGGTTGCCCACTCTCACCACTATTATTTAACATAGTTTTGGAAGTGTTAGCCACAGCAATCAGAGAAGAAAAAGAAATAAAAGGAATCCAAATCGGAAAAGAAGACGTAAAGCTGTCACTGTTTGCAGATGACATGATACTATACATAGAGAATCCTAAAGATGCTACCAGAAAACTCCTAGAGCTAATCAATGAATTTGGTAAAGTAGCAGGATACAAAATTAATGCACAGAAACCTCTTGCATTCCTATATACTAATGATGAAAAATCTGAAAGTGAAATTAAGAGAACACTCCCGTTTACCATTGCAACAAAAAGAATAAAATATCTAGGAATAAACCTACCTAAGGAGACAAAAGACCTGTATGCAGATAATTATAAGACACTGATGAAAGAAATTAAAGATGATACAAACAGATGGAAAGATATACCATGTTCTTGGATTGGAAGAATCAACATTGTGAAAATGACTCTACTACCCAAAGCAATCTACAGATTCAATGCAATCCCTATCAAACTACCACTGGCATTTTTCACGGAACTAGAACAAAAAATTTCACAATTTGTATGGAGACACAAAAGACCCCGAATAACCAAAGCAATCTTGAGAACGAAAAATGGATCTGGAGGAATCAGGCTCCCTGACTTCAGACTATATTACAAAGCTACAGTAATCAAGACAGTTTGGTACTGGCACAAAAACAGAAATATAGATCAATGGAACAGGATAGAAAGCCCAGAGATAAACCCATGCACATATGGTCACCTTATCTTTGATAAAGGAGGCAAGCATATACAGTGGAGAAAAGACAGCCTCTTCAATAAGTGGTGCTGGGAAAACTGGACAGGTAAATGTAAAAGTATGAAATTAGAACACTCCCTGACACCATACACAAAAATAAACTCAAAATGGATTAAAGACTTAGGTGTAAAGCCAGACACTATCAAACTCTTAGAGGAAAACATA
Organism: Balaenoptera physalus; assembly: GCF_965194825.1. Lineage (NCBI taxonomy): Eukaryota > Metazoa > Chordata > Mammalia > Artiodactyla > Balaenopteridae > Balaenoptera > Balaenoptera physalus. Next base: position 45,242,221 of record NC_138891.1, read on the forward strand.
GGCAGAACACTCTATGACATAAATTGCAGCATGATCCTTTTTGACCCAGCTCCTAGAGAAATGGAAATAAAAACACAAATCAACAAATGGGACCTAATGAAACTTAAAAGCTTTTGCACAGCAAAGGAAACCATAAACAAGACCAAAAGACAACCCTCAGAATGGGAGAAAATACTTGCAAATGAAGCAACTGACAAAGGATTAATCTCCAAGATTTACAAGCAGGTCATGCAGCTCAATAACAAAAATACAAACAACCCAATCCAAAAATGGGCAGAAGACCTAAATAGACATTTCTCCAAAGAAGATATACAGATGGCCAACAGACACATGAAAGAATGCTCAACATCCTTAATCATTAGAGAAATGCAAATCAAAACTACAATGAGGTATCATCTCACACCGGTCAGAATGGCCATCATCAAAAAATCTACAAACAATAAATGCTGGAGTGGGTGTGGAGAAAAGGGAACACTCTTGCACTGTTGGTGGGAATGTAAATTGATACAGCCACTATGGAGCACAGTATGGAGGTTCCTTAAAAAACTAAAAATAGAACTACCATACGACCCAGCAATCCCACTATTGGGCATATACCCTGAGAAAACCAGAATTCAAAAATAGTCATGTACCAAAATGTTCATTACAGCTCTATTTACAATAGCCAGGACATGGAAGCAACCTAAGTGTCCATCATCGGATGAATGGATAAAGAAGATGTGGCACATATATACAATGGACTATTACTCAGCCATAAAAAGAAATGAAATGGAGGTATTTGTAGTGAGGTGGATGGAGTTAGAGTCTGTCATACAGAGTGAAGTAAGTCAGAAAGAGAAAAACAAATACAGTATGCTAACACATATATATGGAATCTAAGGAAAAAGAATTGTCATGAAGAACCTAGTGGCAAGATGGGAATAAAGACACAGACCTACTAAAGAATGCACTTGAGGATATGGGGACGGGGAGGGGTGAGATGTGACAGGGTGAGAGAGTGTCATGGACATATATACACTACCAAATGTAAAATAGATTGCTAGTGGGAAGCAGCCGCATAGCACAGGGAGATCAGCTCAGTGCTTTGTGACTGCCTGGGGGGGTGGCATGGGGAGGGTGGGAGGGAGGGAGATGCGGGAGGGAGGAGATATGGGAACGTGTGTATATGTGTAGCTGATTCACGTTGTTATAAAGCAGAAAATAACACACCACTGTGAAGCAATTATACTTCAATAAAGATGTTTAAAAAAAAAAAAAAAACCAAAATGAAGATGCATCAAAAAATGGAAAGATACCATACTCTTGGATTGGAAGAATTAATGTTGTTAAAATGGCCAAAGTATGGAGGTTCCTCAAAAAACTAAAAATACAAATAGCATATGATCCAGCAATCCCACTCTTGGGTGTATATCTGCAGTACACGAAAAAACTACTTCAAAAATATACATGTGTCACAATGTTCATAGCAGCATTATTTATAATAGCCAAGACATGGAAGCAACCTAAGTGTCCATCAGCAGAAGAATGGATAAAGAAGATGGGGTACATTATATGTATATGCGTGTGTATATATATGATGAAATATTACTCAGCTATAAAAATATGAACTATTGCCATTTGCAGCAACATGGATGGACCTAGAGATTATCAGACTGATGAAGTCAGATAAAGACATATATGATATAACATATATGTGGAATATAACAGTAGTATAAATGAATTTATTTACAAGACAGAAACAGATTCACAGACATAGTAAACAAATTTATGTTCACTAACGGCGAAATAGAAACTAGGATTATAGGATTAACAGATGCACACGACCATAAATAAAATAGATAAATAACAAGGGTTTACTGTATAGCACAGAGAACTATATTCAATATCTGGTAATAATCTATAATGGAAAATAATCTGAAAAATATATATATGTATAACTGAACCATGTTGCTGTACACCTGAAACTAAGGCAATATTGTAAATCAACTATACTTCAATTTAAAAAAAAAAAGAAAGAAAATCATCACGATAAAACAGAAAGGCAGTCTTAACATGTGTATTTCTAACTATGTGGACTGACCAGATCAAAGATAATTTAGAATATCAATGGCCATTATGGGAAACATTTGAAATCCCCAAACTTAATTTCCTTAAAATGAATTGGGCTACAATAACTCAAAAACTTTCAGAACTGAGTTCAATACTTATTTTAATTGATAGTTTGAGGCTTCCCTATGTTATTAGGAGTCTAAAATTGCCTCACTGAAAAATAAGATTTTAAGATTAATGGGGCAAACAAATTATTAAAGAAAGATAAAATGGCTCCCAAAGCCTTAGGCTCTTCTTGGCTTTTTTGTTTCAGGTTCCCCTTTGGCACCATCTTGTCTATCTCTTTGGCTCCTCATGTCCAGACTCTACCTCCACCACCATCATCCTTATTCCCTTCTACACTTCCTATGCCTCTTCTATACCCTCAATTCTCCCATATTAACTTTCCTGCCAAACTTTCCCTTTTCTCTAAAACTCTCCCCACTGTTTTCCTCTGAACTTGTCAGAAGCTTTCCCTTTAAAATTGAGCCTTCTGGGGGCCCAGAGGCTAAACTTTTAACTCCCTGGACTAAAGGTGAACAGTGAGCCATTGTTAAAGATTTTTTCAAAGTAACTAGAGTTTCTCACAAATTTGCTGAGGAATTCAAACTTATCAACCTGGTTTCTCTGACTTATATCAGCTAGTTCATATGCCTGTCATGGAAGGCCAGGCCCAGCATTGGGTGAAAAATACAAATTGGGAAAATACTGAAAGGTCTCTAGCATTGTAAAGGGGAGACCAGCCTGCTAATTTATCATATGATCAGGCTTGGGCAATAGGCAAGTGACTTCATCAAGCAATTCCTAGGGTTCCAAAGCCTGTTGCTTGGAACAAAATTCAAGTTTGCATACAAAAATCTGATGAACCTGTTCATGATTATTACAATTGACTTCTGATTATTTTTAAAGAAAATTCTGGGCTTCCTTCAGACCTTGATACCAGCTGGGTAGCTTTTAACTCTATGTTTATTAATGATATGAACCAGGACCTTTCCCTTCTAGGAAAAAGGACCCCAGGATGGAATGGGAAACTGTGTCTACTTCAGATTTAGTTGATCTGTTACACCAGCTCTCTCTCACTCTAGATGAGTCACCTCCAAGGATGACTGCCACAATTCACAATCTTCAAATCCAGTAAATGAAGGCCCCTAAATGAAACCAGAACTCCTACTTTCTGCTATTATTGTAAAAAAATAAATTTAAGCATGTTAGGCATCTACAGCCTTTTAATCAGCCTTTTAAGTGTGCTTCAAATTCTCGATGATGGTGCCTTGAGGAACTATAGGGGCTTTTCCCAGTCCTCCCTCTTAATCATCTTGGAGAAACACTTCTCCAGATAGGAAATGAATTTCTTCTAGTCCTGACGCTGGAGTGACAGTCTCCACACTCAACCCCACTACCATAAAATAGCCCCTGCCTCTGAGTACTAAAACATTTCAAAGACTGGAGAACTCTAATAAACCTCTTCCCATTTGTTTAGGCCCTTTGAGAAATATACAGCTTTTTCTTCTTAGTTCTTCTGCCCCTACTCATTTATAGGTGGATACTTGAGAATTATCATGCCAAAATTTCTTTCTCTCAAAAGGGAGAAAAATATTATAGAATTTGATAGTAGTCATCAAAGTAACCAACCAGGTGAATCTCCTATTGTTCCATCTCTGATGGTACTAGAGCTTATTCCAGAAACACTGCTTATTTGTCCCTAATGAATCAGCTACCACCTTCTTGATGGGCAAAATTTCCACCTGCTATTTGGTAAAATTCACAATGCACCTCCTATCAAGAGTCAAATAGTTCCCTCAAAACATCTTCCCAGAATTAATCAATGCCATCTAAGAAAAGAAGCCATTAAAGACATAAATTCCATAATAGAGGATTATAGGGCTCTAGGCCTCATGATCCCTTGTACTAGGCTCCTGTAACTCTCCCATTTTATGGGTGAGAAAACCTAAGGGCCAAGAGTGAAGGTTTTCCCAGGACCACTGAGCAATAAACAACACTGTTGACGTAGGAGATCAAGATGGAAAAGAGGATGTGGAATTCACCTCCACCCTTAAACACATCAAAAATACATCTACACGTGGAGAAATTCTCACTGAAAACTAACTAACTGGTAGAAAGTCTCCTGTTTAACCAAGGCTGTAAGAAAGATCCACATGCAATAGGGTAGGAAGGGAAGAGAAGCAATCAGGATGGCAATCCTCCTAGGATGTACCCTTGGGAGGGGCCTCAGAAGAGGAGGGGGATTACAGGGTAGGTGGAGATCCTCCCTGGGGAGTGAGTGATTTGAGCCACATATTGGGTGCTCCAGCCCTGGCATCCAACACTGGGAAGACGAGACCCCTTGGCTGGTTGGTTGGAGGGCCAGTGGGACTAACAGGAGAGCTGTGGGAAGCCTGGACTCCACCCTTGAGAGGTGCACACATGCTTGCTTTCACCCGAAACAGGGTGGAGAGGGCAGATGGAAACTGCATGGGACATTGGCCTGTTTCCTGTGGCCACCTCAATGTGCACCCCAGCCTGAGCCAAGAACCACTTGCTTCATGACACAGCTCCACACTGGGGCAAGGGCTGCTGTGGCTGAAGGGAAAACAGTTGTGAGGGGAAAAGCAGGCTCAGACTCAGAGTGGCATCTTAGTGGGGCAGCAGCAGCCATTACTGGTGCATACAGAGGCAGTGTAGCAGAAGCACTCCAGGACTCTGACTCAGCTGGGGCTGCCACATCCCACATCCAGAGCATCCAGACCCATGCCAAGTGCCCAAACCAGCTCTTCTTGCTCCAGCACTTCTCCCCTCAGGGATGAGGGTGCTGATGCTGGGATGGGGGGAGAGCACACACTTAAAGGGAACAAAGCCAGCTCAGACCCAACCCTAAGCACTTCTGCTCCAGCAACTTGGGACCCAACCCCTCCCCTATGAGGTGGTCCTGGCCATTGAGCAAAGGAGAAACCCTGGCACACCTCACTCTGGCCCTAGCCTCATCAGCTCCAGCTCCAGCTCCTACTAAGGTGATAACTGTGAGCATACCCTGTGGAAAGATGTAACTCATGCTCACATCAGATCCAGCTCTCACAACAATACCACTGGGGACAAACAAATTGTATAGGGATGCTCCCACAAAAGGACACCCCTTCAAGACCATAATAAGTAATTGTTTCACTTAATTTCATAGAAACAAATAAAGTTAAGTAAAATGAGAAGACAGGAATTTGTTTCAGTGGAAATAACAAGAGAAAACCCCTGAAAAAAAACTAATAAAGCTGAAATAATTTACCAGATATTCAAAGTATTAGTAATAAGAATGCTAACTTTAGGGGAAAGAATAGATGAACACGGTAAGAATTTTAACAAGGAACTAGAAAATATAAAAAACAACCCCTTATAACTGAAGAATACAATAACTGAAATGAAAAACATACTAAAAGAAATTAACATCAGACTAGGTGATACAGAAGAATGCATAAGTGATATTGAAGATAGAATAATGGAAACCTCCCAATCAGATCAACAAAAAGAAAAACATTTTAAAAAAATGAGAACAATTTAAGGGACCTCTGGGACAATATCAAGCACACCAATATTTGCATTATAGGGGAGAAGAGAGAGATAAAAGGATTGAAAGTGTGTTTGATGAAATTATGGCTGAATAATTCCTGACCTGAAGAAGGAAACAGAAATCCAGGTACAGAAAGCACAGAGAGTCCCAAACAAAATGATACCAAACAGACCCACACCAAGACATATCATAATTAAAATGGCAAGCTTAAAGATAAATAGAGAATTCTAAAGGCATCAAGAGAAAACAAAGTGTCATATACAAGGGAACCCCCATAAGGCTATCAGCTAAGTTTTCTGCAGAAACTTTGCAGGCCAGAAGGGAGGGGCCTGATATATTCAAAATGCTAAAAAGGAAAAACCTGCAACCCAGCAAGATTAGAATTGAGGGAGAAATAAAGAAAGCCTCAGAAAACCAAAAACTAAAAAGAGTTCATTCATATTAAACTTATCCTAAAAGAAATGTTATAAGGTCTTTGGGCTCAAATAAATAAAATTACAAAAGAAAAAGGAGAAGTTAAAACTGACAACACAGAAATACAAAGGACTATAAGAGACTACTACAAGCAACTATATGCCAAAAAAAAATGGAAAACCTCAAAGAAATGAACAAATGCTTAGAAAGGTACAATATCCCAAGACTGAACCAGGAAGAAACAGAAAATATGAACAGACCAATTACAAGTACTGAAGTTGAATCTGTGATTTAAAAACTCCCAAAAAACAAAAGTCCAGGACCAGAGGGCTTCACAGGCGAATTCTATCAAACATTTAGAGAAGAGTTATCACCTATCCTTCTGAAACTATTCCAAAATACTTCAGAGAACGGAACACTTCTGAACTCATTCTATGAGCCACCATCACCCTGATACAAAAACCAGATACAGATAGCACACAAAAAAAGAAAATTACAGGCCAATATTACTGATGAACATAGATGCAAAGATACTCAACAAAATAATAGCAAATTGAATCCAGCAACACATTAAAAGGATCATACACCATGGTCAAGTGAGATTTATCCCAGGGATGCAAGGATTCTTCAATATACACAAATCAATCAATGTGATACACCACATTAACAAACTGAAGAATAAAAACCATATGATCATCTCAATAGATGCAGAAAAAGCTTTGGATAAAATTCAACACCTATTTATGATAAAAACTCTCCAGAAAGTGAGCATAGAGGGAAACCACCTCAACATAATAAAGGCCATGTATGACAAACCCACAGCTAATTTCATTCTCAATGATGAAAAACTGAAAGCATTTCCTCTAAGATCATGAAAAAGACAAGGATGTCCACTCTCACCACTTTTATTCAACATAGTTTTGGAAGTTCTAGCCATGGCAATCAGAGAAGAAAATGGAAATAAAAGGAATCCAAATTGGAAAAGAAAAAACTATCACTGTTTGCAGATGACATGATACTATACATAGAAAATCCTAAAGACACTACCAGAAAACTACTAGAGCTCATCAATGAATTACGTAAAGTTGCAGGATACAAAATTAATACACAGAAATCTCTTGCATTACTATACACTAACAATGAAAGATCAGAAAGAGAAATTAAGGAAACGATCCCATTTACCATCATATCAAAAAGAATAAAATACCTAGGAATAAACCTACCTAAGGAGGAAAAAGACCTGTATTCTGAAAACTATAAGATGCTGATGAAAGAAATCAAAGATGACACAAAGAGATGGAAAGATATACTGTGTTCTAGGATTAGAAGAATCAATGTTGTCAAAATGACTATACTACCCAAGGCAATCTACAGATTCAGTGCAATACCTATCAAATTACCAATGGCATTTTTCACAGAACTAGAACAAAAAATTTTACAATTTGTATGGAAACACAAAAGACTCCAAATTGCCAAAGCAATCTTGAGAAAGAAATATGGAGCTGGAGGAATCATGCTCCCTGACTTCAGACTATACTACAAAGCTACAGTCATCAAAACAGATGGTACTAGCACAAAAACAAACATGTAGATCTGTGCAACAGGATAGAAAGCCCAGAAATAAACCCACACAAATATGGTCAATTAATCTACAACAAAGGAGGCAAGAACATTGGAGAAAAGACAGTCTTTTCAATAAGTAGTGCTGGGAAAACTGGATAGCTACATGTCAAAGAATGAAACCAGAACATTCTCTAACACCACATACAAAAATAAACCCAAAATGGATTAAAGACCTGAATGTAAAACCAGATACTATAAAACTCCAAGAGGAGAACATAGGCAGAATTCTGTTTGACATAAATCGCAGCAATATCTTTTTGGATTCATCTCCTAGGGTAATGGAAATAAAAACAAAAATAAACAAATGGGACCTAATTAAACTTAAAAGCTTTTGCACAGGAAAGGAAACCACAAACAAAACGAAAAGACAACCTACAAAATGGGAGAAAATATCTGCAAATGATGCGATGGACAAGGGATTAATATCTAAAATATATGAACAGCTCATACAGCTCAATATCCAAAAAACAAATAACCCAATTAAAAAATTGGCAGATCTAAATAGACATTTCTCCAAAGAAGACATACAGATGGTCAAAAGGCATGTGAATAGATGCTCAACATCTCTAATTATTAGAGAAATGCAAATCAAAACTACAATGAGGTATCAGCTCACACCAGTCAGAATGGACACCTAGAGGCAAAACGGGAATAAAGACACAGACCTACTAGAGAATGGACTTGAGGATATGGGGAGGGGGAGGGGTGAGATGTGACAGGGTGAGAGAGTGTCATGGACATATATACACTACCAAATGTAAAATAGATAGCTAGTGGGAAGCAGTCGCATAGCACAGGGAGATCAGCTCGGTGCTTTGTGACCACCTAAAGGGGTGGGATAGGGAGGGTGGGAGGGAGGGAGATGCAAGAGGGAAGAGATATGGGGATATATGTATATGTATAACTGATTCACTTTGTTATAAAGCAGAAATTAACACACCGTTGTAAAGCAATTATACTCTGATAAAGATGTTTAAAAAAAATGGACATCATCAGTCTATGAATAATAAATGCTGAAAAGGGTGTGGTGAAAAAGGAACCCTCCTTCACTGTTGTTGGGCATGTAAATTGGTACAGCCACTTTGGAGAATTGGAGGTTCCTTAAAAAATTAAAATCTCATATGATATCACTTATATGTGGAATCTAAAAGAAAATGATACAAATGAACTTATTTACAAAACAGAAATAGATCCACAGACATAGGAAACAAATTTATGGTTACCAAAAGGGAAATGGGGGAGGGATAAATTAGGAGTTTGGGATTAACATATACATACTACTATATATAAAGTAGATAGCCAACAAGGACCTACTTTATAGCATAGAGAACTATATTCAATATTTTGTAATAACCTACAAGGGAAAAAGAATCTGAAAAAGAAAAAAATATATATATATATCTTAATCAATTTGCTGTACACCTGAAACTAACACAACATTGTGAATCAACTATACTTCAATAAAAAATTTAATTAAAAAATCTGGTACTCAAGATTCCAGGCAATTAAAAAAAAATAGAAAAGGGTATAACAAGAAGTAAGCATCTATAGGAAAGGAAAAATCCCACCAGTAAGGCAAATATATCGTATAGGCTGAGGATTAACTACTTAAAATGCTAGTATGACAATTAAAAGATAAAAAATTATAAAATCAACTCTAACTACAATGATCAGTAAAGGGATAAAATCATCAAGATACAAAATAATCACATTAAGAACACAAAATGTGGGGGAGGGGAGTAAAAAAATGTAGATCTTTTAGAACTAGTCTGAACTCAAATGATTACCAGTTTAAAGTCAAGTATATATAGTTATAGGTGAGCATATATGAATGCCATGGTAACCTCAAATCAAACACCTACAACATATACAGAAAAACTAGAGAGGAAGGAACATAAACAAACCACTACAGAAAATCATCAAGCCACAAGGAAAAAAGAAAAAAGAAGAAAAGAAGAGAGAAGTACAAAAATAACCAGAAAACTAGTAACAAAATGACAATAAGTACATACCTATCAATAATCACATTAAATGGCAATGGAATAAATCCTCCAATCAACAGGCATAGGGTGGCTGATTGAATAAAATAACAGAAACCATCAATATGCTGCTCTGAAGAGACACTTCAGAGATAAAGACACATACATATTGAAAGTGAGGGGACAGAAAAATGTATTTCATGCAAACAGAAACAACAAGAAAGTGGGGGGTAGCAATACTCCTATCAGACAAAATAGACTTTAAAACAAACTCTATAACAAAAGACAAAGAAGGGCATTATATAAAGACAAAGGGATGAATACAAGAAGAGGATACTATATTCATTAACATATATTCACCTAACACAAGAGCACCTACATATACAATGCAAATATTAAAAAGACATAGAGGGAGAAATTGTAGTAGTAGAACAATAACAGTAGAGGACTTCACCCCACTTACACCAATGAACAGGTTATCCAGACAGAATAACAGTAAGGAAACTGTGGCCTTAAATAACACATTAGACCAGTTGAAATTAATAGATATCTACAGGACATTCCATCAGCAGAATACACATTCTATTCAAGTGCACATGGAATGTTCTGTAGGACGGATCACATGCTAGGCCACAAAACAAGTTTCAACAAATTTAAGAGGGCAGAAATTACATCAAGGGTTTTTTTTCTGAACCACAGTGGTATGAAACTAGAAATCAATTACAGGATGAAAATTGGGAAAAATGGAAACACCTTGAGAATAAACAACATGCTACTAAAAACCAAGAGTCAGTGAAGAAATCAAAGAGGAAATTAGAAAATACCTCGAGACAAATAAAAGCACAACTTTCCAAAATCTGTGGGATTCAGCAAAAGCAGTTGCAAAAGGGAAGTTTATAGCAATGCACATTTACCTCAAGAAACAAGAAAAATCTCAAATAAACAATTTAATTACTATCTAAAGGAATTAGAAAAAGAACAAAGCCCAAAGTCATCAGAAGGAAGAAAATAATACAGATCAGAGAGGAAATAAATAAAATAGAGATAAAAAATTTTAAAAACCAATGAAACCAAGAGGTGTGTTTTTGAAAAGATTAATTATATTGATAAATCTTTAGCTAGGCATATCAAGAGAAATGAGAGAGGACAATAAACAAAACATGAAATGAAAGAGGAGAAATAACTGATATTACAGAAATACAAAAACATTATAGGAAAATACTACATTCCTATGCCAACAAATTGGAAAACCTAGAAGAAATTGGCATATTTCTAGAAACATACAACCTTCAAAGCCTGAATCAGGTAGAAATAGGCAATGTGAACAGACCAAACACTAGTAGTGAAATTAAGTTTGTAATAATAATAAAAAAAAAATCTCCCAGCAAACAAAACTCCAGGACCAGAGAGCTTCACAGGGGAATTCTACCAAACATTTAAAGAAGAACTAATAACTATCCTTCTAAAACCACTCCGAAAAATTGAAGAGGAGGGTACAATCCCAAATTCATTCCACAAGGCCACCATTACCCTGATACCAAAACCAAAGACACTACAAAAAAATAAAATTACAGGCAGGAATCTCTGATGAATATGGATGCAGAAATCCTCAACAAAATATTACCAAACCAAATTCAACAATATGTAAAAAGAATCATACACTGTGATCAAGTGTGATTTATTCCAGAATGCAAGGATGTTCCAATATCCACTAATTAATCAATGTGATACACCACATTAACAAAAGGATAACAACTATTTATGAGAAGAAAAAACTCTCATCAAAGTTGGTATAGAGCCTATCTCAACATAATAAAGGTCATTTATGACAAACTCACAGTTAAAATCATACTCAGTGGTGAAAAGCAGAAAGCCTTTCATCTAAAATCAGGAACAGAACAAGGATGCCCACTCTCACCACTTCTTTTTTATATAATATTGAAAGTTTTAGCCATGGTATTCAGAGGAAAAAGAAAGAAAAGACATCCAAATTTCAAAGGAGGAAATAAAAGTGTCACTCTTTTCAGATGTCATGATACTATATATAGAAAACCCTAAGTCTCTACCAAAACACTATTATAAATAATAAATTCAGTAAAATTGTAGGATACAATATTAATATACAGAAATATGTTGCTTTTCAATAGACTCATAATGAACTATCAGAGAGAGAAAGTCAGAAAACAATCTTGTTTAAAATCACACTAACATGAGTAAAATACCTAGGAATAAACTTAACCAAGGAAGAGAAAAACCTATACTCTGAAAACTGGAAATTGAACATGATACAGAATAATGCAAAGATATCTCATGTTCATGGTTTGGAAGAATTAATATTGTCAAAATATTCATACTACCCCAAGCAATCTACAGATTTAATAGAATCCCTGTCAAAATAACCACAACATATTTTACAGACTTATACCAAATAATCCTAAAATTTATATGGAAACACAAAGGACCCCAAAGTGCCAAAGCAATCTTGAGAAAAAAGAGCAAAGCTAGAGGTATCATGCTCCCTAACTTCAGACTATACTGCAAAGCTGCAGTGATCAAAACAGCATGGCACTGGCACAAAAACAGAGACATAGCTCAGTGGTACAGAATAGACAACCTAGAAATAAACCCATGCACTTACAGGCAATTAATTGACCATAAAGGAGGAAGGAATATATGATGAAGAGAAGACAGTCACTTCAATAACTGGTGCTGGGAAAACTGGACAACTACATTTAAAGGAATAAAATTAGAACATTTTCTCACACTATACACAAAAAGAAACTCAAAATGGATTAAAGACCTAAATGTAAGACCTGAAACCATAAAACCCTGAGAACAGAACATATGCAGAACACTCTTTGACATAAATCGTAGCTATATGTGTATATTTTTGATCTGTCTCCTAAGGGAAAAGAAACAAAAGCAAAAACAAACAAATGAGTCCTAATTGAACTTAAAAGCTGTTGCACAGCAAAGGAAACAGCCACAAAATGAAAAGACAACCTACTGAATGGGATTAAATATTTGTAAATTATATGACCAATAAGGGGTTAATATCCAAAATACATAAACAGCTCATACAACTCTAGATAAAAAAAAAAAACCAATTAAAAAATGGGCAGAAGATCTTAATAGACATTTTTTTTTCAAAGAAAACACACAGATATCCAACAGGCACATGAAAAGATGCTCAAAACTGCTAATCATCAGAGAAATGCAAATCAAAACCACAGTGAGAGATCATCACCTCACACCTGTCAAGATGCCTATCATCAAAAAGTCTACAAATAACAAATGTTGGCAAGGATTTGGAGAAGAGGGAAACCTAGTGCACTATTGGTGGGAATGTAAATTTGTGTAGCCACTATGGAAACAGTATGGAGGTTCCTCAAAAAACTAAAATTAGAACTAGCATAAGATCCAGCATTCCAACTCCTGTATGTATATCTGAAGAATGGGAAAAAAAAATACTTAAAAAAGGTGCATGCATCACAATATTCATAGCAGTATTATTTACAATAGGCAAGATATGGAAGCAAACTAAGTGTCCATTAACAGATGAAATAATAAAGACATGGTATACATACACAATATGATATCACTTAGCCATAGAGGAGAATGCAATTCTGTCATTTGCAACAATGTAGAAGGACCTACAGTGTAGTATGCTTATTGACTTAAGTCAGAGAAAGACAAATACTATGTGTTATACCTTATACATGTAATCTAAAAAATAAAACTGCCTGTAACAAAACGAACAGACTCACGGGTATAGAGAACAAATTAGTGGTTACCAGTGGGGAGAGCAAAGGAAGGAAGGGCAAGATAGGGGTAGGGGATTAAGAGATACAAACTACTATGTCTAAAATAAATAAGCAACAAGGATATATTGTATAGCTAAGGAAATATAGCCATTATTTTTAATAACTTTAAATAGAATATAATCTGTAAATATATTGAATCACTATGTTGCATGTCTGAAACTAAAATAATATCTTAAATCAACTATACTTCAGTTAAAAAAAAGAGAAAGATTTAAAAAAATAATATTAAATAAACAACATTGTTACCTTTCAACACCCTGTTGTTCCTAAACTTCAAAGGTTATTAACATCCATTTCCACTGGAAGCAAATTCTTTATTGTAGTTGATATGTGGTGCATTTTTCGGTATTACAGTTGATGAAGCTAGCCAGTACCTTTTTGCCTTCACTTGGAGAGAAAAACAATTCACTTGGACAGTAATGTCTCAGTGTTTTTCTGAGAGTCCTTCTTATTTCTAACAAATCTTGGGGAATCTATGTTCCCCAGAGGTTTTAATTTGCTGCAATGATGTGGATGATTTACTTTGCTCTCCTTCTCAAGCCTCCTCACAGAAAGTCAGCATCTACTTGCTTAAGCTTTTAGCTTTAAAGGGACACAAATTTGCCAAAGAAAAATTGCAGTATGTCCAAACCCAGGTTCTATATTTAGGGCATGTAATAGCATAACAAGGGCTAAACCTAGATCCAGATAAAGTTCCTGGTATCCTAAGTTTCCCAGTACCCCAAACAAAGTGCCAATTGTGTGGTTTTCTTGGGTTAGTTGGTTATTGCCAAAATCGGATTCCATATTTCTCTTATGGCCAAACCTCTGTATGTTATACTAGACAATAACAACCCCTATCCAATTTTATGGGAAGAACTGGAAACACAGCTTTCAAGGTCTTAAGGGAGGGTTTGATGAACCCACCTGCTCTTGGGCACCCCTTTTTTCTTTTTGTTTATGAGAAGGGAATGCCCTTGGAGTACTTACACAAAAACATGAAGACCACCATCAATCCATAGAATATTTATAGTCAGGAACTGGGCCCTGCTGGCTAAGAGCCATTACAGACACTGTCATTTTGGTTGAGGCCACTGGAAAAATCATTAATAATTTTTCTACCTCATGCAGTAGACGCTCTTCTGAATTCTCATCACAAGCAACATTTCTCAGTCAGCCGCCTCACCTCCTGTGAAGTCCTTTTGTTAACTGGACCTCACAGAACTCTTTTATGTTGCAGTAACCTTAACCCAGCTATCTTCTCCCCTTGGTCACTGACAAAGTCCCTCATGACTGCTTAATGCTGACGAACTACCTCTGGACTCCTCTTAATCATCTACTGGAAATTCCTTTGGGTAATGTTGATTTCTCATGGTTCACTGATGGTTTTTATTTAAAAAGTGACAATGGCAAATACTGTGCTGGGTTTTTTTCTTTTCCTACTCCTTTTGATGTTGTTGAGGCAGTATCTTTAATCTATGGCTACTTTGGCCCAACAGGCTGAATTATATGCTCTTATATGGGCTTGTACTTTAGACAAGGACAAAACTCAATATTTATGCTGATAGTAGATACGTTTTTGGAATAGCTCATGATTTTGGAATGTTGTAGAAGCAACATGGCTTCCTTACTTCCAGTGGAAATAAAATTTTAAATGGCTCCTCTGTTCAGGAATTATTGAATGCAATAAATTTACCTGTTGCTCTAGCTACTATTACATTTCCAGGAATTCTAAACGTGACTCTCTGGAAACAAAGGGCAATCACCTTGATGATATTTCTGCGAGGAATTCTGCCTTTAAAGGGACCAACAGCAGCCAAACCGCTATCATATTCCAAAGGGATATTTTCCCAAATGATAACTTAGAAAAAATGGCTAGAAAAGTCCAACAATTGGCCTCAGATAAAGAAAAACAAGATTGGAAATTCAACAATTGTTGGTTTGTTAAAAAGAGAAAGCTCTGCTTTGGACCAAATAATAACCCAGTCCTATCAGAGACTCTAAGATTCCCTCTCCTCACTATGTACATGCATTAAACCATTGGTCTACTGCCAAAATCATTGCACTCATGATTCAATATTGGTGGGGAAACATTAACAAAGCCTTAAAAAGTGACCACTTTTCCCACTTGTCTGAAGTACAACCCAGGGAAGCCTGTTTGCGCTGCTCATAAACATTTTAAACTGCCCAGTGGACCATTGGAGGCCTGGCAAATGGGTTTCAACAACCTCCTCTGTCTCATGGATGTACATATATTTTAGTCATGGTCTGTATGTTTTCACATTAGACTTGAAGCCTTCCCTTGAAGACAAGCTACGATCTGTTCTGTGGCTAAATTCCTTTTGGGAAAGATCATCCCTATCTGGGAAACTCCTTTCAAACTTCACAGTAATCAAGGAATCCATTTTACTGGTCAGGTAGTTTGACAAGTCTGCACTGTTTGATCAGTTTTACAACGCTTTCACTGTGCTTACCACTGTCAATTTCTGATTTAGTCAAATGTATTGATGGCATTATTAAGACTCAATTTGAAAAATTTAGAGTCTCTGCAAATATCTTGCCCACAAGCATTTCCATTGATTCTTTTAAATCTCAGATCCATTCCTTTTGGAACTCATAAATTCTCGCCCTTTTATAATAGTCACAGGACTCCCAATGCACTTGGCTTCTCCTTCTTTTGACCTACAACTGATAAAAGGAGAGATACTCCAATGTGAAAAAGCCTAATTGCTTCTTTTAAAAATAACCATGCTTCGGTAGAGTAATCTTTTCATGCTACATTCTCAGGAGACAACGATCTAAAGCAACACAACTTGCAACCTGAAGATTTTGTCTATTAGAAAAGACACCTACAGAAGAACTCTCTTCAACCTACCTAGAGAGACCCCTATCAGGTACTGCTAACCAACCCTCATATTGCCAAATTCCAAGGAACAGACTCTTAGATTCACATGACACACCTAAACAAAGCAGCAAATTCTGACTGGACATGTGACATAAAAATAAGGATTTCCCAGAACTGAAGCAGTCAACATCTGATGAGACAGATTTCCCAAGATATCTAGAGCAGGCCTGTTGGAAGTTTGGTGCCAAACCTTTGATGATGACATAATGATGATCTCTAATGCCTTTGATCTTGACAACATATAGACTTTAGATAAAAGGTGCCTAAGAATCCTCCCTCCTACCCCTCCTTGTTACTTGAATGTGACCTCAATAAATTTCCAACCTGCGTATTATCCCTCCAGTGTGACACTATACCCAGGAAAGGTCCTTCCTTGGATTGACGGACAAAAAGACACTGAAAGTTAAAAACCTGACCCTTGATCAGTGATCCTTTCAGAGAAAGATCTAGATCAAAGGGGGGAAATGTAAAATATATATATATATAAACAGAAACCTCAATTAAATAGAGTTGGGAGATCAGAAGGGGGAGTTCTCATGCCCTTTTATGATAGCAGAGCCCAACAGAAAGAAGAAAGATTTCTCTTCTTTCCTGGCAAGGAAAAGCCATGGACTCTTTGTTTACTATAGCCCTCCCAATTTCCTTTTCCCTTCTTTGAAAGAGTTCTCCTTCCTTTGCAGTGTGGGGACCTGCATGTAGCTCATGATGGTTCCAAATCCCGAGCTGTAACTTTCAGTTAACCCCAAATAAACTCATCTTTGCTGGAGAAATATCTGACTACCTATTTATTTCAAATCAGTAACACAAAAGACTTATCTACCTCAATTCCTATTACCCAATATATCACGTGGAGCTTTCAACAAAAAATTGCAAGGCATGACAAAGCAGTTAAAGACACATCCTCAAGATGCAAAGCAAGAATCAGAATCAGACATGAAATGTTGATATTATCAAAAAGGGAATTTAAAATAACTATGGTAAACATGTTAAAGACTAGTGGAAGAAAGTAGACAACATAAAAAGACAGATGAGTAATGTATATGGAACAATGGACATTCTAAGAAAGAAACAGAAGAAAATATAGAAATAAAAACCAGTGAAAGAGAAATGATTTCCTCTTTTTTATAAGGTATTAGGTTGCTGAAATGAGTGATAGCTCACTATGAAAAATGTGGGGCATTTCAGTAAAAGGGAATTAGGACTTAACAAGATTTGAGCATATGTTAGATGATTTTGGAGAAGGTGCAAATGGATTGGGTCTTTGCTCTTGATTATGTGCTTTTAGGAAGCTGGGGTAATACTATGATTGGGTATTATACCAAATCTTATCTATAAGTTATGAAGAATGAAGTGAGGCTAAAACTGTAACTTGAAAACAAAATAAAACATAGTGGTCACTCATTTTAACTAAGAAAGGAAGAAGGTTGGTAATTTTTATGGTTTCAACAATGCCCATCGAGTTGTCTTGTACAGACATGGTTATGGCATGATCTTCCTTTTGTGTTAAGCCATCAGGGTCACAGAATGGCTTTGTCTGATATTGGTGTTTTCTTAATTGTTTATTTTCAACAGAACATCAACACCAAGCTCTGGCCAGCTCATAGCAACACCAAAGCCTAGTTCTTGGATGTCAGGAACTTTTGCTCTTGGTTTTGTTTTTGGATTTGTTTAATCATCCAGTTTTATTTTATTTTATATATAGTGAACTACTTTTCTCAATAATGTATAATCTGTTTCTTTTTTGTTACATTTATCATATATTAATTTTACATATATACATGTGACTACTGAGCTCTCCATGCTATAATATTATTTAAATTGGGAGAGAAAAGATCAGATCTAGGCTATTTAAAACCCTTTTAAATTCAAACCACAAAATTAGGAAAAGAAGCTAAACAAACACACACATAAACAAATAACTAGGGTTGGTACAGGGCTGAAGGGCAGAGGGGAAAGAAATCTTAACTCAGCCTGGCAAGGTCAGTCTTGAGGCAGACATTGGTCTGAAGGGGAAAGTGCAATCAGAAGCAAGCTCTGAGTCAAGTATCCCAGTGCAGGTAGCTTATGTGGCAAGTGCAAGAGACACTGGCAGGAAAGTGAGGAAGGCGGGCAGGAAAGGAAGAGCAGCCAAGATGTGTTTGTGAGCTAGCTACTAGTGTGGAATTCAAAATTAGTTTGGCAAAGCAAGAGTAAAAGATAAACATACGGGAGTTGGGGGAATTAGAAAAGAATCTGGCTTTGTCCATAAACAGCTGAAAAAACAAGCAAACATTTTAAGCAGGAGAGTAACATGACTAAATTTATGACTACCATATGGAACATGGACTCAAGGAGAACAGCCTTTAAAAGACTAGAGGCACAGGAACAATTTTGAGTCTCTCTCAAACAGATTGAAGATGACTTCAGAGCATTGACAAAGAAACCCAGGGGCTACTCACTTCCAGGCTCTATTCTGAAATGTATTTCTGTTGTGGTACATGTATAAACTAACTGTACATTGTCAAATTATATGGTATGTCCACAGTCTTTATTTTCACAATTTACCAACTCTACTCTTTATTAAGAAACGTATCTCTTGTAGACTCAGTCTTGTGGGACTGAACCCTTAGGCTCCGGGATCTGATGCTATCTCTAGGTAGACAGTGTTAGAATTGACTTCATCTCTTGATGATGTGGAAAAACACAAACATTGGTATTGGTGTCAGAATTGGCGTCAGAATTGGGCCAGGCTTCATTTATTTTTTTACAGAATTTTATGATAACTGATTGATAAGAATTCACTCCTGGAAATGACTAAAATTAAGGTATTGAACAGAAAAACTGAGCAGATATTAAAAAGCCCTGTAGAGACATGTGGTCCCAAGATGGCCTGAGATGCATAGACTTGTACCAGCCTAGCCATGATAAGATTCAGGGCTATTTGAAAAAGAATTTAAATTGTAATTTGAAGATACAATTAGGATTAGCTTATAATAGCTAAAGGAAAAAAAATGAGGAGAAAACCTTCCTATTACTACTAAGAATTTTATTATTGTTATTTTATGATAGTTACACACATTTCAATATATACTTGATTATTCATAACCTGCATTTATAGTAATAAATCAGGTAAAACTCACTGGTGCATTTAAGAGTATATAATCTGGTCATCTATTTCTCTTAAAGCAAAAATACATATATATTTTACCTTCTTATGCTATAGATCAAAACTTATGAAGGAATAGTAAAGATTACATGAAGTACCACTATCAGTAGTTAGTTTCCAAAATTAGACTGAAAAACTCACAGCTGATCTTTTATAAACTAGAGTTTTAAATTCCTGTTAGTACTCATGAATGAATGAACTCTGTATGATAATTAAGAAGTTATTTTTTAGAGTAATGCAGTTCTGTGTATGCATGTATAAATATACACACACATACATATATAATGTTTAGTAGAAGAGTAGATTCTGAGTTAAGAAAACAAAGTATTAGTTTTTATTATATAAACCATGAAATAAATTCTGAAGAAACAGGAATCAGATTCTACACACAGTAGTAAAAGCTGCATTCTCTCTTTTCACTGGCATAGGCATATCAATTTCACAAGGGACAAATGGGAACCATCATTATGGAAAACTGTGTTCATACTAAGAGGTATATATTTTTAAAAAGAAGAAAACATTTTCCATTTTACATCCATTAAAAGGTACAGTGTGTTCTCAAAGTACAAAAATAAATTTAGGAATATTGCATCCCATTTTGTAGAGGATAAGATGATCCATCCTGATTAGGCTTCCTGTTGAGGCTGAGTGGTTTTAATAAAAGAAGGAAATCAATGACTGGCCATTGGAATATAATGGATCTGTAATGCTATATTTTAATGAGGCAGCAATGGGAAGCCATTAGAATGAAATGGATTGACCATCAACAGCACATAAAATAATTTATTAAACAAGCTAATATGCAGATAATAGGGTCACTAAAAGTATGCTGTAGGGATATACAAAAAAGTGTGAGGGTATAGTTTTCTGGTGTACTTCTAAACTGAGGATTATTATCAGGCAAAAGGAAAATAAAACCATAATTTGCTAATTAGTATTATATATTTAGGACCTTTTTACCACCTTTAAATTCTGTGTTTTGTGTAATTTATGATATAGTACAATGACAATTCAGAGTAATTTGGATAAAATCTGCAAATATATGTATGCTCTTTGAAATATGATTAATATTAACAAATTTTTAATTAAGTATCAGGAGGTTATTATTTCTTATCAAATAATCTATTTCTGGTCTTTCACTTAACTTAATGCATGTCCTATGTAATTATTACCTAATCAATATAATTTTTATAAGATCAAAAATAATTCAGTGGGCTTCCCTGGTGGCGCAGTGGTTGAGAATCTGCCTGATAATGCAGGGGACACGGGTTCGAGCCCTGGTCTGGGAAGATCCCACATGCCACGGAGCAGCTGGGCCCGTGAGCCACAACTACTGAGCTTGCGCGTCTGGAGCCTGTGCCCCGCAACGGGAGGGGCCGCGATAGTGAAAGGCCCGCGCACCGCGATGAAGAGCGGTCCCCGCACCGTGATGAAGAGTGGCCCCCACTTGCCGCAACTAGAGAAAGCCCTCGCACGAACCGAAGACCCAACACAGCCAAAAAAATAAATAAATAAATAAAGTAGCTATTAAAAAAAAAATAATAATAATAATTCAGTTAACTCCAGAAACATAGTTCATTTTGAGAAACCTACATATGCTATATTCAAAATATTGAGTGAGCATCCCAGTCATGACAGAGAAACATCTACTCTTTTAACATTTCTAGATAGTCTCCATAGTCCAGAACCTAGCTTAAAGTAGTAATTCAACCTACCAAAGGCAATGACTCTCTTAGTAAGTTGAATTAAAATATGATTAAAATTAATTCAAACTAGAACTAGAATTGCTTTGAAATTAGTGGTTACAGCTTGATAGTGATATATTAAAAGCTTACTACTGTCAATCTTTAATGAATGTATTTTATTTATTATGCTAAGTACAGATAATCAAGTGGATTTGGAGACAAAATTTCAGCCTTCTGGATTACGAATGTTATTTTTTTCTCTTTTGTTCATTCACTGTGATTTTGGCACAAGTTCTACATAAGTTAAATTTAAATATTCTTCTTCAGGCAGTAAACCTGTTGTCCATTTGCCCTTTTTTCTGTCTTAACAATACCACCACTAGGAGGCTGAACATTCTGTAAGCAGGTCCTTTGCCCCTTTGTGTTTGCTTATCCCTGTTTTCCTTAGACCTTAATAATAAGTATGAGATCATTAGGCAACATTTAACTTAGCTCCTGATTTTTGCTTTTCTAAATACACACAACACCTTACCTAACATGTTGATTCCTTTCCTGGATTAGAAGGAATAAAGATAAAGAATTAAGTAGTTAAAGAATGACTGACTCTCTACTCCTAGCTTCCCCTTAGTAAATTTGCAGGCAGACCACGTGGCAAGACAAGCGTCCCAGGAAAGATCGGGAGAAGTCAGCAGGCCTGCACGCAATGGAAAAATGATGAAGAATCTGACCTCCTGCCTTAATGATTAACTGAGATTGTTTCCGCTTTTTCCCTTTAAAAATTGTCATGGCTGAGCAGAATCTTCAGAGTTGGTCTCTGGACATAAGTCCACCATCTCCCCATATTGCTGGCTTGTCTAAATAAAGTACCTTTCTTCTCTACTGAAGCTTGCTCCTCAATTTATTGGCTGTTGAGCAGTGAGCAGTCAAACCTGTGTTCGGTTACAATTTCTCTTTCTACAACTTAAGTCTTTATTTCAGACCTGACATTATTTTTTTTCCTTTGAAGTTGAGATGGATACACTTACCATATATCTCTACATATATACCCTGAGAGCTGCCAGTTAAATAACTAAATAACCTCTTTCCTTTAGTAAAGATATATTTTTCCAAGTGAAATTTTACTTTACTTAAATAATGAAGAAATCGCTAACTTTTCAAATTTACTTCCAAGAAAGCTTAATTAAAAACATAGCTCATATACCTTTCATATGTAATCCATTCATGGAGAGAAAATAATTTTAATTAAAAATTCCAAATAAAGATAACAAAAATCTGTTATAAATTTTTTAAGACCTTAAGGTTTTGAAAAAATATTTTTTATGGTTAAACCCAGATTAATTCAGTTAACAAATACTCTCTTAAAAACTATTATAAATTTAATAGACTGATAGGTGATAAGTCTTCAAAGATGGTACTACAATCTATTGAGGAAAAAAAGTTCATTTTATCCATATACACATTCAATACAATATAATAACCACTCCATCAAAGAGGTATATACTTCTTGAAACCCATTCAGAGGGACACTAACAGGAAAAAAAAAAAAAAGCTTCAGAAAAGACAAGGATGAACAGAACATACATTTCATTCATAAATTATATAAATTAAGAACACCTTCAGGGAGTTCCCTGGTGGCCTAGTGGTTAGGATTCTGGGCTTTCACTGCCATGGCTTGGGTTCAATCCCTAATTTGGGAACTGAGATCCCACAAGCCGTGCAGTGCAGCCAAAAAAATAAAAAAAGAACACCTTCATTCTTATATTCATAAATGTATTCACACAAATAAATGATGTATTTGAGTAACTACATCTGTTTGTTCTAATCCAGAGTTGAAAGGTAGAAAACATGCTTTTAATTATATAAGTAATGAACTAAATCAAGATACATGCCACTAAGACACTAAAAAATAAGAATTGATTCAAAAGATTAAATTAAATATAACTAATAGATAACTATATATTAAATAGGTCACATGTAAATAACAGAGAATTTGATATCCTACATAAAAGTAAAATCCTAATGCAAATTAGGAGGGTAATAAGGCAGAGAGGCAGTATATCACCTTTCTAGATGCATTATTTTCCCTGCACATGACTCAGTAAGAGGTATGTGATCAAATATTAAGTGGTAAATGGATGCTGGGATTACATGGAATTTTATTATTTTATGTCATTCATCATTTTACCTTGCTTGTTTTTTCCTCCTAAAATGAAGATATATTATATACACAATTAAAAGACAGAATATATACTAAGAAAAAAAGTAGAATTGTTATATTTTAGTAATAAATATTAAAGCTTTTCCAAAGAGTAATGCATTTCTTTCAGGCTACTATGTATATTTATTTGCTTATAATATGACTTTTTCAAAGACAATGACAATGGAAAATCTTGTTTGTGACATTTATAAAAACTGTGTGGTTATTTCAGTCAAAAAATATAGTCTCCACCTTAAAATTAGTTTGTCAGGTTCTAGAAATTGGGTCATTTGTAGAGATGTGGATGGACCTAGAGACTGTCATACAGAGTGAAGTCAGAAAGAGAAAAACAAATATTGTATATTAACTCATATATGTGAAATCTAGAAAAATGGTATAGATGAACCGGTTTGCAAGGCAGAAATAGACACAGATGCAGAGAACAAACATATGGACACCAAGGGGGAGAAGGGGGGCGGGGTGGTGGTGGGATGAATTGGGAGATTGGGATTGACATATATACACTAACATGTATAAAATAGATAACTCATAAGAACCTGATGTATAATAAAATAAAATAAAATTGAAAAACAATATTAGGCACAGCTTCCAACATTAAATTCTCATTACCTCTTATGTTCCTCAGGTCTGATACAGGGGGGTTGCCTGTAGGTGGGGAAGCGATGTGATCAGCTTCTTTCTCTTTGCCTTTCATTTTCAGCTTACTCATCATGGCTTCTGGCTTGTTGAGTATGCAGCAGGTGGAAGCCTGTGAAGACCCAAAGAGATAAGGAGGAAATAAGGCAGCTGCATCAACTCACTAATATGCAATACTTAGGAAGGTTTCTAGAAGTACCAAGGTGCAAAGTGAGGTGTCTGACAATCTAATCTGCAGACCTTTCAAAAGAGGAGATTCTAAAAATATGTCTTGAACTCCTCTCTTTACTGACTATAAGAAGGTAGGTTATTAGGGATTTTAGAAAGGATTTTTTGAGAGAACTTATTTGGAGAAAGATGCATAGTCAACACCACTTCGCTCAAAAAGGGAGCACTGGGGGTCCTTCAATTAAATCAAGAGAAATGAGCTTCAGCGTGACCATTCAGAAACTTTGGTCTGTATCCCCTGAAATTAGTGGACAAGGGCTTAACTTCTTCCTAAGAAGAATAGTGAAGGAAAGTTGCTGCTGCTGTAATGAGGAGTAGCTGAATTTGAGTCTATCACTTAACATGATGATAGGACTTTTGATTATTAAAATTACCTGCTGTTATGACGAAGCCCCCTGAAGTGTTTATCTGGAGTCAAGAAATATATCATTCACTGGGTAAATTGTGAAGGGGCTGTGAAAGGAAAAATAGAGTCGCTTCTCATTTTCAATCTTCAGTTCTGATTCCGTGTTCCTGGTAATGCTTGAATAGCTTTTGCACAAGTCGTTTGTTGGTTTAAGAACAAACAGAAGTGAAGACTATTTGTGCATCCTTTTCACAATTTAAATGAGTACGAATCATCAGTCTCTCTCTGACATTTTATGGTCTAGACTAGCTTAATAATGTTTTTTTTTTGGATAATAACACTAATATTATTATCTATGTCCTGTTATGTTTGGTTTAAAAGTCAATTCTCAATATCATAGGTTTCCAATTGATGTTTGCATACTTTAACAAATAATTTCCTTAAAAATATGATAATATATTAAGTAGGACTTTGTTAACTTTTTTGTATTAATGACCCTTATCAATGTATTTTAACATAAATTGTCTTTTAACTGATCCCAAAGTTTTAACTGACCTCATCCTTGAACAGTATTTAAAAATATTATTTACTTGAAATTATGCTGGGGATTTTCTAGAAAAATAAACTAACAGTATTCTGGACTGGTCATTATAAATTCCACCAGGTACTTCAGCATAATAATGCCCAAGTGAATATACGGCCACTTCATCAAGAACTGGAGGAGGAGATGCAATATAACATGAAAGAATTCATTCTGATAAAATCATTCAACTTACATATATCAAGGCATTGCCTTCATTTCTTCAACTTCCTTCCTCTTGCTTCCTGTACAAGATTTTATCCCAATTCCAGTATGAGCCAATTTGTTTGGAATCAGTATCTGACCATCTTCAGGCTGTTCTGAAAATTAGAAATCTCTTTGCTACACTGTCTCAGGGAATGAAACTGCCAGCAATACTGTTAGCAAGTCCAAGCTCCTACTGCTTGTTGCCCAAGCCAATCAATCTATAGGTGAGGTGTTGGTGCAAGGAATAGCAACTTTATTCTGAAAGCCAGCAGACTGAGAAGATGGCAGGATAATGCCCTAAAGAACTATCTTCCTAGAGTTAGAATTCAGGCTTCTTTTATACTAAAAGGGGAGAGCGTAAAGTCCTGGTTCTGGTCAGACTTCCAGAGGGGATGTGTTAATTTCTTCCTTCCAGCAGCCATTCACAGGTGGGCCTGGTCAGGTTGTTACCTGTGAGCTAAACAAAGGTATTTTAGCTTAATGCTCACTACCTGGGAGGCAAGGTTCCCAGAGATGGGTCATTATGCATAATTTAAGCTCATAGGCAACATCCCCTTAGCGACTAACTTGTAATAGAATACAAAGGTTCTTCCCTATTACAATACTGCTAGATAATAGCCATTCAAAATAAAGCTGTCTGGGTGACAGTCATCTATCTCACCTCCTCAGGATTTACTCAACTCCTTTGCTCTATCTATAAAACACTGTTTATAAAATATTTGTGATGTGGTCTTTTTTATGACTTGGTCAGTAAACTAGGATCTCTTTCTTGCTTTGAATATGACACAGGTTCTTTTAATCCTGTCATTTTCTTTATTGCTGCCAGCTGTTTCCCATCTTTTTTAGGTCTTTTTCTATATTCACTATGATTGTGCTGTCTGGTCCTGCCACTTAGAAGTAAATCCTAACATTTTGGGGAACAAACCTCAACAACCCTACCCACATCTTGCTCTTTTGAGGCAGCAAAACATTCATTCTTTATGGTTTCCCATTGTTTAAGTTCACTTGTAAATGAAATTTAGAAGTATTGGCTATTGCTTTTCCTAAAGTTTGCCTTTTGAAGAAAAAACTAGAGTTCGAGCTGTTTTCATTACTTATAGAACTAATCCCATTTATTTATAGCAGTCTTTACATCTAAAATGGGCTTCAGAAATTATTTTGTTTGTATGTTTTTCTTGTAGTTTTATATCATGATTGTTGACTGAAATCGTTCTGATTGCAGTCAGTTGAACTTTGAAATTAGTAACCATTTAAAAAGTTATATTTTTATAAAATGCAAGCAATGTATTTTTAGTGAAAAATATTTTAAAATTATGACTTAATTTGAAGTACCAGTTCTTTTCAGTTTAATTTCTTAGAAATATTTAAATCCATATCTCTAAAATATAATTATATCTATGACCTATGTGTATGTTCACTCATCACTTTTTTTTTTTTTTTTACAGGATCCTAAGAACAGGTCAGAGGAAAGATGACACAAGAATTTCCTCACTAATGAAATTTGATATGGCAATCTATGTCTTGAACAGATTAAACACTAAGGCATTGTTAACTATGAAAAAAATCTAACTAGTGTTACATTAGCATTATTTTCATAAAATTTAATCTTCTTTTATTCATATTTTTATTGTGTACATTTTTATTACCTTAAAACATAACACTTATTATAGAGATAAAAGTCTATTCATGACTGAGAATATAATAATAGTCCATGGCAGTTGTCCACTAATTATTAGATAAATTCTAGGTTGTGTGTGTTTGCGTGTGTGTGTGTATGTGTACACACACACACCTAAAAACAAACTTAGGAAATGTACTAGATGGTGTAAAGCTGGTTTAATCAGGGGCTGGAGATGAAGATAGTGAGGTGTAGGAAGGCAATGAATAACTTTTTTTTATATATCTTTGTTATGCTTTAGTTCCCTTCCTAGAACCTGTATATTTTACAGTATTATGTTGAAAACCAACTTTTTATGATGCACATGTACTGTTAAAAATTCATAAATAATTAAATATTTGACAATTTGGGGTATTTTAGTAACATAATGATTTTTATTCTAATGATATGAAATGTTATATAAAAACTTAATTTTAGCCCACTAATAGCCTGCTTTTATTTATAGTTCTTGATATGAAAATTTAAATAACACAATTAATGAGCCACAGAATTTAATGTTTTCATATTTAGAATTATAATAAAATTATAATTTTCCTTATTTATTTACATCAACCAATGGATTAAAGTTTCAACATCTGCCAATAAACATATGCTTTCCAATCACACTAATTGTTTTTGTGAAAGTTCCCAGGAACAAATAATTTCCACTGAAGGAGAAAAAGGTGCTCAAATATTCAAATCAATCCCAGTGAAATGAATCATAAAAACTCTCTAG
The DNA here is from genome assembly GCF_965194825.1 of Balaenoptera physalus. NCBI lineage: Eukaryota > Metazoa > Chordata > Mammalia > Artiodactyla > Balaenopteridae > Balaenoptera > Balaenoptera physalus. The sequence continues at coordinate 45,270,027 of NC_138891.1, forward strand.
TCATGCTAAATTTACCATTAAATCCTAAATCAGAGTGTATGGCTGTTATTTGTGACATCTCGCTAACATTTTTCAAGCTAATTTCCTTTATTTTATTGTAAGAATTGTTTAAATCTGCTGCATGGATTTTGATAGTTCTTCCAAAATATGATTGAAAACTAGGAACAGGACAGTTAAATCACTGTGAATAACATCTAGTAAAGAGAGTAAGTAACCTGAGTATATTAAACACAACTCACTATTGATTTTCACAGACACTTTTTTTAAATAAAGGCATCAAAATGTGTAGACATGTTGAATACTGACCATATTGAGAAATGTTTATCCATGTTTTTCTTTTTTCCCCATCATACTACAGTAGAAACTATGAAAAAGGGAAAGAAGAATTTGCTTAACTCTGAAAGAAAAAATTGTAGGACCACTACCGGTACTTAAAAGAATGCCTGTGGTTAGAAGATAAAACAAAAATACAAGATATTATTTCTTCATTCCTTGAATGGAGAGTTTCAGCATACAGAAAAAAGCTAAAATGTTGTACATTTTCACTATTTGACAAAATTGTTACCAGAACCTTGGGTGAAGACAGAACTTCTCCAGATCAGTAAGCTAGACAAGACCCTGTGTTTTTCAGTCAGAGACAACAGTATAGCTTATAGCTATCCTAAATTTAAGCAAGTCATATGACTTGTTGATACAGGGAAACCTAAATTTGACTATGTTTAAGACTGTGTATTGCTTGTTCATTTCATCATGTGCTATTTTTCTGTTATGAAAGATGGTCCTTCCACATACTACAGAATAAAGCTGTTTCTTACAGACAAATAACCAATGTGGACTGGTCTTATCCTGTTGCACAATAGTTGATAACTACTCAAAAACAAAAGCTTTTGAGGGAAAACAAGAACACTGGAAAAATTAAACTATAACATTTTTAGTTTAGCTGGTAATAATGTTAAAGTCGCCATCCTTACTGCTTACTAAAAATTATAAGTGACTTCTGTTTCAAAAGGCATAAAAATCAAATTTTAAATATATAAATCAAAACACCAATTCCTTTAGCAATATACTTACCATGGAATAAATTTATTTTCTTATTACAGCATTATATATAAATAATGAACATCTGTTTATCTACAAGTCAAATGAAGGAGAATTAAACTATGGTTACTTTAGTGCTTAAGTTTTGTCTTCAATAATAGTAGGATATATACATACCTAAAATGTTAATTGCTCAGGTTCAGGCAAGAATAAAATCCTTCAGCAATACAAATGAGTGCTGACTAACTGATTTTCTGTACTCCAAAATTTGTTTAGAAGTAAAATGCTATATTTAGAAACCTGATTTTCCATTAATATAAAATTGGCCCTCCACAGGCACAGGTACCTCATCCTTGGATTCAACCAAATGTGAATCGAAAATCTTTGGCGAAAAATTTCAGGTTTCAAAAAGCAAAACTTGAATTTGCTGCACACTGGCAATGTTTACATAGCATTTACATTGTATTTACAACTATTACACAGCATTTACATTGTATTAAGTATTATAAGTATTCTAGAGATAATTTAAAGTATATAAGACAATGTGCTTGGTTATACGCAAATACTACACCATTTTATATAAGGGACTCAAGCATCTGTGGGGGTCCTGGAACCAATCCCCCTTGGATACTGAGAGATGACTGTATATTGAAAAACTAGTGATGCATTACCATAGAAAATACATTAATTCAATGACATAATTTAATGACTGCTTTTATCTAAGGGGTAGATGGGGGGGGGGTCTCAGGACAACTGTGATTTAAAATCAGCTCTGCCACCTAAAACATGAGATTTCATGCTATAGCATATTTCCTTTTGCTTGTTTTCCAATTTCTGTAATATTAGCATTTATACCCGATGTCGCATTAAGTTCTTTTTCTCTGTAATGCTCTAATATTCTCCAAACCAAAACTATGATCTGTGGCATCTTGGAGGATTGTAGTGAACACATGCTATGGTGACCCTCCGATGAGTCAGATTCTTGTGTAACTTCTCCCTTTGAGTGCATGTGGAATCTATGACCAGTTTTTAACCAATAGAAAATGGCAAAGGTGATAGGATATTACTTCTATGATTATATCACATTGCATAAGACTCCATCTTAGGAGACTGGAGTATGAGATACTCTTGTTGGCCTTGAAGAAGCAAACAGTCATGTGAACTTTCTGTGGATAGGGCCACATGCCAGGAAATGGAAGACAGTCTCTAGGACATGAGGACAGTCTTCATACCAAAAGCCAGTGAGAAGCTGGGCCCTCAGTCACAAGAACATGCATTCTGCCAACAATCTCAATGAGCTTAGAAGGGTATTCTTCACTAACCAAGCTTCCAGATGAGAATGTAGCCCTGTTGACATCTTAATTACAGTCTTATGAGACCCTGAGCAGAAGACCCTACTAAATCATGCCCAGAATCCTGACCCACAAAACAGTGAGATTACATGTGTTGTTTTAAGCTACTGAATTTGGGACAATTTTTTACCTAGCAATAGAAAATGTATACAGGAATGTAGTCTCAGATCTCTTGTCTCTTTGGAAAATTGCTTATTGGAAACAACAGCAACAACAACAAAACAAAAGAAAGAAGCAAGCAAAAAATTCACCTGAGTGTGAGGGAGTCATATTTTTTTATTTATTTCAAAGTGGGTTTTTTGCACCTTCTCTCATTTTTTGCCTAATAGTTCACTAGAGGAGCAAGTGATAAGAAGGGATGGGGAAATGTTATACCTCTCCTAGCAGGTATTTGGTAAAGCTTTTTAGTGTTATAAGCATAACCTTGGTATAGAATTGTCTTCCACTTTTGGGTTGGTTTTGTAAAATTAGTGATAAAAATGCATTACTTTCTTTACTTAGCCATCCATCCCCTGTTAGAGTCAGAACACTTGAAGTTTTAACTCTGTTACTTTTCAATAATTCCTTACAAGTGGTCAAAAATGCTTACTGAGTAAATCCCCAGTAAGTTAGACCAATCATCTGAAGGGGTCAATCTCAATTACTAACGAGTATGTTCAATACTTTAAAACTATTTTTTATTTAAATTTTCACTTATGTGCAGTATTTCTAGTGAGATCCTAAGCTCAGAGCTTAGAGCTCGAGGAAACCCAAGAGTGCACCAATAAAACCACTTCATTTTATGGGTGAGGATAGGTTTCCCAGGAAAGTTGAAATGACTGCTTACAATTAGTCATATATAATGTCATAGAATTAGGACAAGATCCTGGGACTTGGAATTTACAAAATATATTTGAGCATTTATACAGTTATATAAGATTTTAAAATTTAAATAACATTGAAAAATGTAAAATAAAATAATCTGTATTCTTTCCATCTAAAGTTAACAATTGTTAGTGCCTTGACATTTTGCTACCATTTCTACAGACGACTACCGTATTCCCTTGCACAAATATGAATTATCAAAAATGGAAGCATAAAAGAATTACAATAAAATACACATCAAAAAAATACCACCCAGAAGCAAGAAGAACTACAATCCTGCAGCCTGTGGAACAAAAATGACATTCACAGAAAGATAGACAAGATGAAAAGGCAGAGGGCTACGTACCAGATGAAGGAACAAGATAAAACCCCAGAAAAACAACTAAATGAAGTGGAGATAGGCAACCTTCCAGAAAAAGAATTCAGAATAATGATAGTGAAGATGATCCAGGACCTCGGAAAAAGAACGGAGGCAAAGATTGAGAAAAAAACGTAAGAAACACAAACACATGGAGGTTAAACAACACGTTACTAAATAACTAAGAGATCACTGAAGAAATCAAAGAGGAAATCAAAAAATACCTAGAGACAAATGATAATGAAAACACTATGATCCAAAACCTATGGGATGCAGCAAAAGCAGTTCTAAGAGGGAAATTTATAGCTATACAAGCCTACCTCAAGAAACAAGAAAAATCTCAAATAAACAATCTAACCTTACACCTAAAGGAACTACAGAAAGAAGAACAAACAAAACCCAAAGTTAGCAGAAGGAAAGAAATCAAAAAGATCAGAGCAGAAATAAATGAAATAGAAACAAAGAAAACAATAGCAAAGATCAATAAAACTAAAAGCTGGTTCTTTGAGAAGATAAACAAAATTGATAAACCATTAGCCAGACTCATTAAGAAAAAGAGGCAGAGGACTCAAATCAATAAAATTAGAAATAAAAAAGGAGAAGTTACAACAGACCCCACAGAAATACAAATCATCCTAAGAGACTATAACAAGCAACTCTATGCCAATAAAATGGACAATCTGTAAGGAATGGATAAATTCTTAGATAGGTATAACCTTCCAAGACTGAACCAGGAAGAAATAGAAAATATGAACAGAAAAATCACAAGTAATGAAACTGAAACTGTGATTAAAAATCTTCCAACAAACAAAAGTCCAGGACTAGATGGCTTCACAGGTGAATTCTATCAAACATTTAGAGAAAAGCTAACACCCATCCTTCTCAAACTCTTCCAAAAAATTGTAGAGGAAGGAACACTCCCCAACTCATTCTATGAGGCCACCATCACCCTGATACCAAAACCAGACAAAGATACTACAAAAAAAAAAAAAAAAAAAAATTACACTCTAATATCACTGATGAATATAGATGCAAATTTCCTCAACAAGATACTCATAAACAGAATCCAACAACACATTAAAAGAATCATACAGCATGATCAATTGGGATTTATCCCAGGGATGCAAGGATTCTTCAATATACACAAATCAATCAATGTGATACACCATATTAACAAATTAAAGAATAAAAACCATATGATCATCTCAATAGATGCAGAAAAAGCTTTTGACAAAATACAACAGCCATTTATGATAAAAAACCTCCAGAAAGTGGACATAGAGGGAACCTACATCAACATAATAAAGCCCATTTATGAGAAACCCACAGCAGACATCATTCTCAATGGTGAAAAACTGAAAGCATTTCCTCTAAGATCAGGAACAAGAAAGGATGTCCACTCTCACCACTATTATTCAACATAGTTTTGGAAGTCCTAGCCATGGCAGTTAGAGAAGAAAAAGAATAAAAGGAATACAAATTGGAAAGGAAGAAGTAAAACTGTCACTCTTTGCAGATGACATGATACTATACATAGAGAATCCTAAAGATGCCACCAGAAAATTACTAGAGCTAATCAATGAATTTGGTAAGTTTCAGGATACAAAACTAATGCACAGAAATCTCTTGAGTTCCTATACACTAATGATGAAAAATCTGAAAGAGAAATTAAGGAAACACTCCCATTTACCATTGCAACAAAAAGAATAAAATACCTAGGAATAAACCTACCTAGGGAGACAAAAGACCTGTATGCCGAAAACTATAAGACACTGATGAAAGAAATTAAAGATGATACCAACAGATGGAGAGATATACCATGTTCTTGGATTGGAAGAATCAATATTGTGAAAATGACTATACTCCCCAAAGCAATCTACAGATTCAATGCAATCCCTATCAAATTACCAATGGCAATTTTTATGGAATTAGAACAAAAAATCTTAAAATTTGTATGGAGACACAAAGACCATGAATAGCCAAAGTAGTCTTGAGGGAAAACAATGGAGCTGGAGGAATCAGACTCCCTGACTTCAGAATATACTACAAAGCTACAGTAATCAAGACAATATGGTACCAGCACAAAAACAGAAACATAGATCAATGGAACAAGATAGAAAGCCCAGAGATAAACCCACGCACCTATGGTCAACTAATCTATGACAAACTAGGCAAGGATATAAAATGGAGAAAAGACAGCCTCTTCAATAAGTGGTGCTGGGAAAACTGGACAGCTACATGTAAAAGAATGAAATTAGAACATTCCCTAAAACCATATACAAAAATAAATGCCAAATGGATGAGAGAACTAAATGTAAGACCGGACACTATAAAACTCTTAGAGGAAAACATAGGAAGAACACTCTTTGACATAAATCACAGCAAGATCTTTTTTGATCCACCTCCTAGAGTAATGGAAATAAAACAAAAATAAGCAAATGGGACCTAATGAAATTTCAAAGCTTTTGCACAGCAAAGGAAACCATAAAGAAGATGAAAAGACAACCCTCAGAATTGTAGAAAATATTTGCAAACAGATCAATGGACAAAGGATTAATCTCCGAAATATATAAACAGCTCATGCAGCTCAATATTAAAAAAACAAACAACCCAATCCAAAAATGAGCAGAAGACCTAAATAGACATTTCTCCATAGAAGACATACAGATGGCCAAGAAGCACATGAAAAGCTGCTCAACATCACTAATTATTAGAGAAATGCAAATCAAAACTATAATGAGGTATCACCTCAAACCAGTTAGAATGGGCATCATCAGAAAATCTACAAACAACAAATGCTGGAGAGGGTGTGGAGAAAGGGGAACCCTCTTGCACTGTTGGTGGGAATGTCAATTGATACAGCCACTATGGAGAACAGTATGGAGGTTCCTTAAAAAACTAAAAATAGAATTACCATATGATCCAGCAATCCCACTACTGGGCATATACCCAGAGAAAACCATAATTCAAAAAGACACATGCACCCCAATGTTCATTGCAGCACTATTTACAATAGCCAGGTCATGGAAGCAACCTAAATGTCCATCGACAGATGAATGGATAAAGAAGAAGTGGTACATATATACAATGGAATATTAGTCAGCCATAAAAAGGAACGAAATTGGGTCATTTGTTGAGACGTGGATGGATCTAGAGAATGTCATACAGAGTGAAGTAAGTCAGAAAGAGAAAAACAAATATCGTATATTAACGCATATATGTGGAACCTAGAAAAATGGTACAGATGAACCGGTTTGCAGGACAGAAATTGAGATACAGATGTAGAGAACAAACGTATGGACACCAAAGGGGGAAATCCACAGGGGTAGTGGTAGTGGTGGTGGTGTGCTGAATTGGGTGATTGGGATTGACATCTATACACTGATGTGTTTAAAACTGATGACTAATAAGAACCTCCTCTATACAAAAAAAAAAAAAAAAAAATTGTTTTTGGAAAAAAAAAAAGAAAATACCACCCAGTGCAGTTAAAAAATTTATCTTGTAAATTGTCACATGGCTTTGAAGTGGCAGAGATGTGAATGAAACATAACCCTGTGGGCTCTTAAAGCACATTCCTTATTCTGTAATTCCTTAGGAAGTTCATTTGCAAATTTAAATGAGGTTAGCCCTCATGGAGGAGGTGTCCTTTGAAAGAATTGAGGAGGTAATGGACTCATCTCCTTGGAAAGAGCACTGTAAGAAGTAAAACAATCTGTTCAAAGGCTCTGAGATGGAACAACACGTTCTGTATTTTAAAATCAGCAAGGAGGCCATTGTGGTTGAGTGATGTTCTTGTACTCTACATTGCTGTGACAAATGAGCATCCTACTGTATCTCTGACCTCATCTTCTACCATCTTCCTTCTTGCTTATTTTACTCCTGCCCTATTTGCATTTAAGTGAAAACTATTTGATGGTTTTAAGTAAATGAGTGCCAGATTCAGCTTACTATGTTATTTTACATGCTGTTTTGTTAACAGACAGTGTGATTTTGTGCTTAGTGCAAGTGCATTGTAACTGAAGAATTAGATTTAGACAGTTGTGCTTTTCCTGAGGTAAAAAAATAAAATGAAATAGTGTTGAGAGTTTAGGGTATATGCAGTGGGATGATTATAATGATTGACTATGGAGTTTAAGTACATTGGGAAGAAATTACATTAATGGTGACATAATTGAAATAGCTGACGTAAATGAAAAGGTGGCAGAATTAAAAGACTGGCATCACCATTGGGGAAAGGAGTTTAGGAGTCAACAAAGTAATAAATGAACAAAGAAAATAGAAGATGTTGAAGACAGTGAGATGTGTGTCACAGACTGCACTTATTAGTAATGCTAAATTTAGGGTTATGAACAAAGGAATGAATGGTGCTGCTTCTCTGGGATAAAATCAACCAGTACTTGAAAGGGGTACAAGGAAATGGTGTTGTCAGGAAAGAGATTTTCATAAAAGCAGGAACATTCAGGAAGGAAGCATTCAGATAAAGTACTATATACGTAAAGCATTTGATGGTTTGTCAATTCCAAAAATGACAGTGAGAATATTTTTTAAAAGTAAAGCGACATGAGAGATAGGAACAAAATAAGGTACATAGAGAAACTTTTGAAATTAGACTTCCAGACATGAAGACATGACTTTGGAGTCTTGGAGACTTCATGTTGTGAACAGATTTTATCTGTATAAAGAACATAATGTGATTCATATTAGACAACTCAAGGAAGACAGTGCTAATGATATTTCGAGTATTAGGAAATAAGAGAACTGGGTATCTGGAGTTTCTCATGATCCCTGGCAATTGAAGCTAAGACACTGACTTGGGGGAAGGTGAGTGTTGCTCTGGGTACATGAGTCCCTTTTGCCTAACGTGTCATCAATATTGAGTAGAAGTACTAGGTAGCTATAGTGTTTGATCCAGGACAGGGGATTGATTTGATTTTGACCCTTGTTGGAGAATTGGCAAAATTACTTGAGAGTTGCTCAAGACTCTACATTGACCACTACTGACAGAGTTGACAGTGTCCAGGGAAACTTCATATGATTTGGGAACACAGGACCCAACTGATTCCCACAGAACATTATTCAAGATATCATGCAAAGCAGTATACAGATAAAGTGGTTTTATAAACTATGTAAAGACAAAATTGCAGATGTAAACATGAACTCTGATAGAAATCGCATCAGTGGGGCTAATTAATAAGGTTTTAATACTTTAGTTCATTCTAGCATATTCTCTTTGAACTAACACTCTCTTTCGGTATAGGAAGTAGCTATACACTTAGGCCTTAAACTATGTCCTATACTAAAAGTCTTCATTTTTACATACTGCTATAGAACAATGTTTATAAAATTTAAAGGCTTAAACACAAATGAAGATTCCACTTGGCAATAGCTTTGTCATGTTGGGCAAATCACATAACTTTTATTGACCTTGATTCCTTTAACTGTTAGTTAAAGATGGCAGCGCCTTTTAGAAAGCTTTTCTTGTTTCAGTCTGTTTTTGCTGTTTTTCTGTACTGTCCTCTAGCATCCAGAGCATACTTCTATTATGACTAAGGTAACCATACAAGTTATCTTCTAAACTATGACACTTCTGAGAGTGAAAGCAGATGCTAGTTATAAATGTTGAGGATACAGTTTTTTTAATTAATTAATCTTAATTAAAGATAATATCTAGTTCTCACCATTACCCACTTTCAAAAAATGATAAAACTTCATTGAAAAAAATGAGCATCACTATGGGGTAAGCCCTCTCTTGAGTACTCAGGATTCTACATTCTAAATTCAGGAAGCCAAAAGTTTTGTACTGAAAGACTGGTAGACCATGGGATACAGAAGAGAGTTATAAGGGCTATAATGGAGTAAATTAATACAAGCTACATTTTAACATGAATAATTTATTATTAATTTAATTGTTTGAAATAATTGTTTGAACAAATTGCCATAAAAATATGGAGAAGTAGTGAGATACTATGGGGAAAAATGGCTTTGATATCAGGAAACCATGTTTTGATGTTACCTGTATGATCTTAGGAAATTTTCCCATTCTCATTCTAGATTTTCTTACTGTAAAATTTGAATTTAAAAGCCCAACTCACTAGGCTACTAAAAGGATTGTGAAAGTTCCTAGCACAACGTCTCACACAAATTAGGCTCTCAATTAATGTTGGTAATTCTTCCCTTCCTTTTTGTATTAATACCATTTAAAACTTAAGAAAATATATAAAAGTTACCTTTTGTTTTCTGGCCAAACAGAAAATAATAAATCTTTCCTGTGTTTTGACAACTCTAAATTAGGAGACAAATGCATGGAGTTAGCTATAAATGAAACTCTATAGAAAAGAGCAATGGTTGCAATTAACAAGGGATGATAATCAACCTTACTTTTATCTCTTAAGAAGATGGTCATTCTTTAATATGTACCTTTAAAAAAAGGTAAAGGTAAGCCCTTAAACCTTATATATGTCAATAAATTGTAGGAACGTTTTTCTTAGGCACTTTAGAGACTATTCTCTGTCATTCTCATTACTTAACCAGTTTAATATAAATGACTTCCACATTAATTGTGGTCTAAGATTTCAAGATTAGAAATTTGTGTTATATATTTAAAGATGAACTATAGACTAATGATAGAACGAAAAAGCATTATGTTTAATAAATAGATTTGAAAGAAGTCTAAATAATGTTAAATAAACATAATCATGAATAAAGTAAACATAACTATAATATCTCTGAGGGAGGGAAAAGGGGAAGCAAAAGGCTTTTGGTAGACAAAATATCAGTGATATGCCATAGACATGGTGAAGATATGGTCTACACTTTCCAGGATAAATTTTATTTCATGCAAAGTAACATTTTTAAATGTACAAAATATATTCATTCCAATTTCTGCATTTATAAAACTTTAGTGTAAATAGATTTTGTCAGCACATTAATATGACTTTCTGGATCACACAGTACCATCTATTTAAAATGTGCTTCTCCCTATTCTACTGGTTTTCTTGCTATCACAAGTTAAACCTTCTCTACTGTCATACATAGTTTATACTTAGCTAATTGTTTTTCTTATAAGGCTGAAAAAGATAACTGCAAAGAAGTTAATTAATGACCTGTTTGATAATTCATGATGAAGAAAGCTTATGTACTGGGTCCTATGGAGAGTTTAAATACTTCACTCTCCCTTGAAGAAACTATTTTAATCCAGGAGGTATAAATTAAACAGTCAGTTTGCAATAACCAGTAATTCAAGTGTCACACCCATGTGGGTGCATTCTATATAGTCTATCACATCTAAATATGTTTGGAAAAAATGTATATGTGTATACACATATATGTGTATGTTTATGTATTTACAAGATGCCTTAGAGTCTACTCAAATTATGTACTTTTATGTATATATTTTTCTTTTAAATATGGAATAAAGTAAACATAACTTTTGTAGATAAGGAAATCAAAACTTAAAGCTGTATTGACTTTTAACAGAATTTTGATTTTTCAGTGATTATATTCTACTGTGAGAGTATACAATGGATTCAATATTTGCCAAATAAGTCTTTTTAGTCCATATGATAGACACACAAACACATATAAGAATAGTAGAAAATTAGAAATCACTGCAGATCTAGCTGTATCTGACTACTGTAAATTTAGTATCTGTAGTATATAATGGTTAATGGCATAGATTTTAGAATTAAATTGATCAGAGAGACAATCCTATCTCTACAATTTGCATAATGTTGAACAACTTCTCTAACCTTCCCAATTGGAATTAACTGATATTGAGAAACTTTGTATTTGTTGTTCTTAGACCTCTTTATTAAGTTCTCAGATATATTTACTTTATACCAAATTTCGTACTATAAATACTTACTACACTACCAAAGTACTAATCACAAAATTCATGTGATTATATATACTATAATCATGTAGTACACTGTAAGAGTGTGTGTGTGAAGAAAGAAAGAATGAAAGAAAGAAAGGAAGGAAGAAAGAAGAGAGAGGGAGAAAGGGAGAGAGGAAGGAAGGAAAGAAGGAAGGAAGGAAGAAAGGAAGGAAGGAAGGAAAGAAGGAGGGAAGACAAAATCATATACTCTTAAGATGTAAGAGCAGGATGGGAAGGGAACTGAATTCATTTGAGTCTTGATTCAGGGATTTAAAAGATGATATAGATAAAATAAGGTTAAAGTCACAAATTTACAGGCAGATGTGGGTATAAAACAGAAGTTTCATGAATCCCATTATACTGTGTAGAACTCCTTAATATAAAAATTTAAAATAAGTAATATTTATATCACAGAATATTATAGATATTTTCTTAAGAGATCCCACCTTTTTCATACATTTTCTTTTGAGATTTAATAAGAAATGTGAGGGATTCACTAGTTAGTAAATTAGGAATAATCCATAGATATGGAAGTCACTATAAACTTTATGTTCAAGGGAAAGTATTTAACTACCTATTTGAAATCTCGGTATTAGACTTAATATGTCTAGGTTTTCTGATCCAAATATACCCTTTACTCTATCCTCAGGTTTTTCCCACCTCAGTGAATGAACTGAATGATATTACCATCCGTCCAGATGGTCCATGGTGCGAATCTAGGAATCATCTTTTCTTTCTCCCTTTACCCTATTCTTCTTTGTTAATCCATAAACAAATCCTGTTTGTTGTATCTTCACTGCTGCCATATTGGTTTAGGTCACTATCATCTTCTGTTGGACTAGTAAAACAAGCATTCTAATTTTCTTCTTTCTTCTCTCTTTGCCTTCCTTCAGTCCATTCTACATTTACTGGCAACGAAACCTTCAAATATAAATAAGATTGTCATTTGCTCACTTGAAATCCTTCATTAGCATTCCACTGCACTTAAAGTAAAACCCAGAAATCTTTCTATAGCATACAAGTCCCAGAATAATATGTTCTTCCTAGTCCTTCAGTTTTATGTCTTCTATCTTTTTGGGCATATTAAACCACAGGCACACTGATCCTCTTTCAGTTCCTTAAACATGTCAAATTCTAAACTCTCTCTCGCTTCATGGCTTCTTCATGTGATGTTCCTTTTGCCCGGAATGCTCTTTCTGCCATTCTTTGCATCATTAGCTTCCCTCCATTTCAAGCATGATATCTATGAAGCCTATCTAACCATAATATAGCACATTCTTTTATTCCCACAGTTCTCTCTCTCTCTCTCTCTTTCTCTCTGTTTCATTTCATAGCCCATCACAGCCTGAATGTTATTCATTTTCATTATTTTCTTGCCTTTAATATGTCTGTCCCATTTAAAGATTCACAAAGCACAGAAGGAGGCATCTCACTTGTTTATCACTATTTTCTCTGTACTTAATATGGTGCCTGACATATGATAGATTCTAAATAAATACCTATTAAATCAATGAAGAATTATTTTTCAATCAGATTAGGCATCCGTCTAATTTTTGCTGTGAAAATATCCTTTAAAACAAAATAGAAAATATTCAGCTCCTATAAAAATATATTACCATTCTAGAAATTTTGCAGAAATTAACTTAATCCTCTAAATTAAAAGGTTTCATAATCTATACTTTACAGAGGTTCAAAGCACAAAGCTGACGGATGGAAGAAGCACCTGTTGTGAGTTCACTGGGTTTCTGCTTCCACTGATATCTGGCTAAATTCATTTTCACTATAATATGGATATTATTCCCCATTTGGAGATAGAAAAAGTGAACCTCTGAGTAGCCTATAAAAATTCCCCAAATCATTATTACTTATAAATTGGAAAAAATGGAATTTGGACATAAGTCTACTTGACATCATAGTTCATTAATTTTCCTCGGATATATTTTCTGATATATATAAATTTCCCAGAGTCACAAGAATTAGTAAGAGAATGGATAGGATTTAGGCCCAAGTTCTGAAACTCCAAACCATGTAGTCATTCCATTATAATGCAGCTGCCTTTTACACCAAGTCTATACGGGCTAACCTCAGAGATATTGTGGGTTCAGTTCCAGACCACCTTAATAAAGCGAACATCACAATAAAGTGAGTCACAAATGTTTTTGGTTTCTAAGTGCACATAAGACTTGTATTTACACTATAATGTAGCCATTATGAGTTCATAATGCTTCTAAAAATGTAGATACTTTAATTAAAAAATATTTCATTGTTAAAAAAGGCTAACCATCACCTAAGCCTTCAGCAAGTTCTAATCTTTTTGCTGGTGGAGTGTTTGTGATACTGCGAAAATTACCAATATGTGACAGAGAGACATGAAGTGAACAAATACTATTGGAAAAATGATGCCTTAGACTTGTTTGACATAGAATTGTCACAAGCCTTTAATTTGTAAAAAAAAATGCAGTATCTGCGAAGCACAACAAAGTGAAGCACAATAAAATGAGGGTATGCCTGTAATTTAAATAAGTAACCGTAATGACTCATATATAAAAATACTACATATTAATCTTATATATTAATTTGAAAATTAGATAGTTGAAAAATTATTACCGTTTTAGAAGATGTGATAGTCCTAAAGGATTCAGGACCCAAGTATGACAAATGACAACAACGTAATTAAAATAAGTATCAAATAAATGTACTCAATATATCTTCTGTGAAAATGTTGGTCCCAACACTGTACTACTAGAGATGGAAGAAAAAAGACCCATGGGTTTATGAAAGAAATAATTCATCAAATAAACTAAAACTAAAAGATATGGATTTAATTACTAGCATGCCTATGTTCATTTTTTTTCTATAATATATAAAGGATTCATCAAGATAAGCTACATTTATAAATACTAGAGAAAAAAATTCCTCTAAATGAAAGTGCAATAATTGTCTGCTTAAGCTAATTTTGGAATATTAACATCCCAATACTCATACCATTAAAGAAAATCATTTGTACATATTTGCCAAAAGCACATTAGCAATTGAAGAAGTGCCATGTGTAAAAGTAAAAGCTGATAAAGCAACAACAAACTATTTGATGCAAGCACTTTTTAAAAGCTGTATAATCATTGTCATTCTGAGAAATCTCAAATGGCCTAATGAAGTTCTCAAATGTTTTCTTTTTTTAATGTCTGAACTTTTAATAATTATAAATATAGGAAGATTACTTATTCATCAAGATAAAAGAGAAGAAAGAAGTTTTATAATGTGTAAGATTTCTACTGCTATATTTTAGCTATGTTAAATAAAAGTCAATTTCTCTAAGAAAGTACAAGTCCTCAAAGTTTATTATTTTGATATTTATCTGGATTACAAATTATGAAATTTCTATTAGTTTTGTTTCTCCTTGAAACAGTCACAAAAAACAACTTTTCTCTCTTTCTTTGATCATTTTCTGCATTAATATAAATATTATGTCAGATTATAAAGTCATTTTACGTTAAGCTATTTTAAGGTGGCATATAATGTACATTATGCTCAAAGAGTTTCTTATTGATAGAAATTAAAGAAAACGTGGTGCTTCTTCAACGTTATGTGCATCTGCTGTTTCTATGTCAGTTCCTGATATAAGAAGGAAAATGTCAAAAATGGAAAACATGATAAAGTTCCTTACACTTTCATTTTATTTTCAGCACGGACATTAATGAGACACGTAAGGGTCAATCATTCTAGTGTGGAAAAATTCTTACTAATATAAACAGAAAGAAAAATCACCCAATGTCTACAACAAAACTGCATCAATGGTAAAAGTGCATCATAAATACATGACTTGTTTTTCAAATGTTAGAACTTAAAAAATAATCCTGATTTTGTCACCAACATAAAAGCCTTCAACAGAAGTGCAAAATTGCTTTTTATATTTCAAAGTAGAAGAAAGCATTAATTGACCTAACTTGGAGTAAAGAAATTTTGAATATCATGGATTTGTTTTGTATCTTAGAAAAGTGAGAGGCATTGGCTTCAGTGATTCTACCAATGACATTGTTCACTTCAAAGCAGATAACATTTCTTTTAACATTTTGAAGTAGTTATTGGCAGCTACTAGATTTATCTTTAGTGTACCACTAGATGAAGCTGCTGATGTCTGACACTGTAGATAAGACTTGGTTTTTGGTGTGTTCTTGGTCCACTGAATCACTTGAGGTAGGAAATCCTACTGTTAACAGCTATTCGTACAAATGTTAAAAGACATCTGAGTCTTCAAAATAGTGAAATATGTCTTTCCCTGGAAAAATTTCAATAGGAAAGTAAATCTTGATATTCTATGCAAAGGCTGAGCATCTCTATTGCTTAGAATACCTGAATTTTGCTGTTTGGATCAGAAAGAATCTTTGTACATGCCTGTGACTCATTGTTTTCTATATGGGAATTCACTGGTTGTCAAAGACTCTTTCAAAAATACTGAAAAGATTATTGTCAGCTTCATCTTAGCTAAGACTTTTGAACCATGCTGTTTTAAGAGGTTTTGTTAAGCAATACAAGCAGAATAGGTAGTTGTAGGTTATATGGATAAATGCTGAATTTCAGGGTTTACCTGACAGTCAAATTAATTGGAAGATACTTTTACTGATACAATGGAGTACATTTTTCAATTCAAGACCTTAGAGTCACCATTTTAAGTGCTACCATTCTGGAAGAAGGACCTGATAATCACTGAAACGTTTCCAGTGTTGAGGGAAACACTTTTGCTGGATGTATTTGAAAAGGACAAATGCTTGTCCATTTCCCTGAAAGTAGAAATTTACAGAAGTGGAGACACTATAGAATTCTTGGTAAACTTCAAAAATATATCTGTTTGTGTAATTTTTTATATATTGTTAGTAGAGACAGAGAAAAAATTTTCAAACCTTGCCAGGGATAATCTTACTGATTTGAAAAGGTAAATAAATAATAAAATTGAGGGCTCTATTTAAGATTCTCAGAGAATATTGGTGTTTCTTGACAAGAGACCACACTAATCTACTAAAGCAAACTAATGAGGTTACAACTTCTTTGCAACTGTGTAACTGTGTGAGTCTCCATTTCTACAACTACTGGAAAAACATTTAAGAATTTAAAATTAATCATACATCAAAGATAACATGCTTTCCATGTTAAAGACTATAATTCAAACAGCTGTGGCACATTTTAATTATGAAATATTTTATAGAGAATTATGGTTTGATTTTTCTTTTTAATTATTTAAAAATAATCTATTAATTTTTACAAGAAAAAAGTGAGTGAATGAAACATGAACTTGGTTAAGATTTTTTGGTCTTTGTGAAGAAAATCAATTTCAAATGTAATAATATAGAAATCTTGCAAATATTGATGTGTATTCAATTAGACACATTTTCTCTGGAAATGGACTTGGTTAAGATTTTTTGGTCTTTGTGAAGAAAATCAATTTCAAATGTAATAATATAGAAATCTTGCAAATATTGATGTGTATTCAATTAGACACATTTTCTCTGGAAATGGACTTGGTTAAGATTTTTTGGTCTTTGTGAAGAAAATCAATTTCAAATGTAATAATATAGAAATCTTGCAAATATTGATGTGTATTCAATTAGATACATTTTCTCTGGAAATGGAGATCATAAGTTTCAACTGTTCATGAAAGCATCTTTGATAAAACCACTGTATGTCTTATAAAATAATTTTAATTATATAGCATGAGAAGGCTAGGTAACTTACAGAAAACTTCAGAAGTAATTCTTCTTTAGAAATCATATCATCAAAATATTATGAGAAGTGATGCAATGTGTACAACAGAATATAATATGGTAGAGACTATACATTTTAGCATCATAAAAATTATACCATACCTGATACGGTCATTATATAATAATACCTAACATTTCTTGGTGCTTCACAGTTTACAAAGTACTCTAAAACATATTATTACATTTTTAATCCTCACAACTGTAAAAGTTACCCTGGAATAATTAACCCCATTGTCTTAAAATTTGAGACTCAAGTAATAGATATCAAAATCATATGCTTTGAAAAGGCTGATGGGTGTCCATTGAATTTTATTCTCCCTTTCCTCTTGGGAACACAGTTAAACCTCATATCACAGGCTTCCTTATAATCTAATTTGACTGAATTCTAAGCAATGGAATATGAGTGGAAATGATGTGTGCAAATTCCATAAAACTTCCCATGCCTGATTCTCCATATTCTTATCCTTATCCAGCAGGCTTGAATGGCAATTCCCAGGGTGTCTCTCTACCTAAATATTGGAAATAATAGGGTCTCCATCAACCTGGGTCACTGAATCACTGTGGAGCAGAGCCTCCACCTTGTACCCAGCCCAGCCAATCTGAAACTACCTTGGACTCTTTTGTGAGCAAAAGATAAACATTTATTTATCAAGCCATCATTTGAGCTGATTATTAAGAACAGTTCAGCGTGCTCTAATACACCTATCAGTACCCTATAGTGGAGTAAATCTCTAACCAAAAACTAAAATATATGGCATTGAATTAGCAATTTGGCAGTTGGAATCAAGGAAGGATATTGCCAATTTGAAAAATTGAGAGCTACGTTATGCTGTGGCAAAACATTTGGTAAAATTGTCACCTGTTATAACTTGGAAAACAGATCATGAGCCATTCTTATATCTCTAGGCTAAGGAGTTGGAAAATACTAGAATCTCCATTTGTATCTAGTTACTTGTTGCTGTTAGCAAATTATTACAGAAAAATAAATGAGCTCAGAAAAAATGGCTTATTTCTAAGCAGAGAATAAGGAACACAACAGTATTAGAGAAGCCAACTGCTCCTAGACCATACATAGTAGGAAGTAGGATTAAAATGTGCTTAGAAAGACAAAGGATCAAGACCTCTCAGTTAACAAAGACTCAGCCTTTTTTGAAAAAAAAACAGATTAAGGGTGTTGCCACCTAACATATCTATTGTATCAGATGGCTTGAGCATAGCCAACATTAAATTGGGTGGGTGGGAAATAAAGCAGATTTCAGAATTATGTAGTAAAATATTTGGGTTGTGGTTATTGACACAGGAAATGTCCTGAAACCAAATATCGTATTTCATGATTCTAAGATGTCCTTTCTTCGTATTTTTACATACCTGAAATAGAGAGTTATCATAAAATTGATGGAGTTTTACAATTACTAACATAATATGAAAGTAAACAGTGCAACGCTTTTTTAAACTCTAGGAACATTTTGAGGTTTAAAAATTTTTTTTGTAGCGGGAGGGAGAGGCTGTAAATAAACACTCCTGAAGTGGGAGGAGTAGACAATCTGTACATATATATAAGTGTTGTGTTGAAAAACTTTACTATCAATGACTCTGAATTGAGAAGTAGTAATAAAATTTGAGCTCTGCATGTGAAGCAAATAAAGAAATACTCCCACCTATTTGTTTGCTTATATATATATCTTTTTCTATATATGTACAGAAATGACAGTGACAATGGTTCTCCAAGTGTGATTCCTGCATTAGGTGTATATACATATATATATATATATCATCTGAGGCTTATTAGAAATTCAGGTCCCACCTAGACCTATTGAATCAGAAACTTTGGGTGGAATCCAGCAGTTTATGGTCTAACAAGGCATCCAGGTGATTCTGATATTGGATAAAGTTTGAGAACCTGTGACCTAGGATTAAATATCTATGACTTTTTCCCATTGTATATTCTTGTCTCCTTTGTTGAAAATTGATCATAGGTGTGTGGGTTTATTTCTGGGCTCTCTATTCTGTTCTTGATCCATATGTCTATTTTTGTGCCAATACCACACTGTTTTGATTACTGTAGCTTTGTAGTATTGTCTAAAGTCTGGGAGGGTTATGCCTCCTGCTTTGTTCTTTTTCTTCAAGATTTCTTTGGCAATTCTGGGTCTTTCATGGTTTCATAGAAATTTTAGGATTAAATATTTCAGCAAGTGGTGTTGGGAAAGTTGGACAGCCACATGTAAATCAATGAAGTTAGAACACACACTCTCACTATACACAAAAATAAGCTCAAAATGGCTTAAAGACTTAAACATAAGACATGACACCATAAAACTCCTAGAAGAGATCATAGGCAAAACATTCTCTGACATAAATTTTACCAATGTTTTAAGTCAGTCTCCCAAGGCAATAGAAATAAAAACAAAAATAAACAGATGAGACCTAATCAAACTTAACAAGCTTTTGCACAGCAAAGGAAAACATAAACAAAATGAAAAGACAACCTACAGAATGGGAGAAAATATTTACAAACCATGCAACCGACAAGGGCTTAATTTCCAAAATATACAAACAGCTCATACAACTCAAAAACAAACAAACAAAAAAAACAAACAACCCAATTGAAAAATGGGCAGAAGACCTAAATAGACATTTCTCCAAAGAAGAAATACAAAAGGCCAATAGGCACATGAAAAGATGCTCAACACCGCTAATTATTAGAGAAATGCAAATCAAAACTACAATGAGGTACCACCTCACACTGGGCAGAATGGCCATTACTAAAAAATCTACAAATAACAAATGCTGAAGAGGATGTGGAGAAAAGGGAACCCTACTACACTGTTGGTGGGAACGTAAGTTGGTACAGCCACTATGGAAAACAGTATGGAGGTTCCTCAGAAAACTAAAAATAGAATTACCACACGAGCCAGCAATCCCACTCCTGGGCAAAACTCTAATCCAAAAAGATACATGCACCCCTATGTTCATAACAGCACTATTCACAATAGCCAAGACATGGAAACAACCTAAATGTCCATCTAGGTTGGACAGGAATGGATAAAGAAGATGTGGTAAATATATACAATGGAATACTACTCAGTCATAAAAAAGAACTAAATAATGCCATTTGCAACAACATGGATGCCACTAGAGATTATCATAATAAATAAGTCAGAAAGAGAAGGACAAATAATGTACCATATGATATCATTATATGTGGAATTAAAATATGACATAAATGAACCTATCTACGAAAGAGAAACAGACTCACAGACATAGAGAACAGACTTGTGGTTGCCAAGGGGGAGGGGGTTGGGGGAGGGATGGAGTGGGAGGTTGAGTTTAGCAGATGTAAGCTATTATATATGGAATGGATAAACAAGGTCCTACCTACTGTATAGTACAGAGAACTACAGTCAGTATCCTATGATAAGTCATAACAGAAAAGAATATAAAAAAGAATGTATATGTATAATTAAATCACTTTGCTGTACAGCAGAAATTAACACAATACTGTAAATGAACTATACTTCAACTTAAAAAAATCTATGTCTAAGACCAAAAGGTCTATTTCGGGCTTCCCTGGTGGCGCAGTGGTTGAGAATCTACCTGCCAATGCAGGGGACACGGGTTCGAGCCCTGGTCTGGGAAGATCCCACATGCCGCGGAGCAACTGGGCCCGTGAGCCACAACTACTGAGCCTGAGCGTCTGGAGCCTCTGCTCCGCAACAAGAGAGGCCGCGATAGTGAGAGGCCCGCGCACCACGATGAAGAGTGGCCCCCACTCGCCGCAACTGGAGAAAGCCCTCACACAGAAACGAAGACCCAACACAGCCAAAAATAAAAATAATAAATAAATAATAAATAAAAAATTAAAAAAAAACACGTCTATTTCAAAGCATGTCAAGTAAGCATTTAGAGCAATAAGTAAACTGTAGTACATAAAATAATGATGTAATAGAAGATATATTTGAGGAAATGTGGTAGTGCAGAAGTGTAAAAAATTTACTGAGAAGTATATTACCAAAGAAATCATGAGCCTGGCCTCAGAAAGCATTCGATTCCATGAGCCAAGCAATAACCCTTGGGCCACAAACTTATAGCAGCAGAAAATAGGGCTATTAAAACTGTAAAGTACAACACACATGGAGGACATATTTGCCATAACCTTGTGGCCATGGGGGATAACAGGTAAGAAAGGACTTTCCACAGGTTGGAGCCAGGAGCCAAAATGAATGGCAAGTTCACCCTGAGAATAGACTCATTGCCGATAAAGAAGTCTTCATTGTGCTAACTCAAGAGGACTCCATCAAACAGTAACCAGACTGCTTTTCTCTTCTTTGGAATAGGAGGTTCATAATGCAGGTATCTGTTCTTTCCTACACAATTATAGTGTGTGTGTTTGTGCTTGGAGGAACAAGAGATATTTATTTATTCATTTATTAATGTATAGATTGCTGGATTTTAGGAAGATGCATCTAGACCACAGATCGTGAACTTTGATTTTGATGCAGTAACTGGATGAGGGTTTGGTTTATCATACTTTGGGAGGGACTGAGTGGGTTCTCAATGTGAGGAAAAGGGTGACACGGATATCTGGTGGAAACAATTCAGATTGTGATAGAGTGCTAGCTGGCCTTTAAATTCAGTCTGCCTTTTCACCTTGACAAATAGTTTACTACCTTTTCTGCATTCTCTTGCATTTAGGTGTTGCCACGTGGCTGAGGTTTAGCCAATGGAATATGAACAAAGTGACTGTGCAACTTTCAGGCTGTGACTGGAATGACAATGCCGAGTGTGACTGAAATGACCGTGCTTAGGGTTATCTTGGAAGCCCGCACATTTCAGACTGCAGAATAGACTGAGTCCTTCAACACCTTCATGGAACACAGCACACACATCACAACTAGTCCTCATCCTCCTAGATTTGGAATCTACTTAGACTGCTATTAGCAAAAAATATGTGACTATTGCGTAGAGCTGTAATATTTGGTGGCTGTTTGTAAAAGCTGTTTAGCTCATATATAATAATAGAGCCTAAGTGTAAAAATATATAAAATAGTACAATAGTACATGGTTGAACTCAGAATCTCAGAAAATAATCTATATTTTCCCACTACACAGCATTCTATTTATCATAAGTTTTAAAAAGTAACAGTTCCAACACAAACGTTATTATTGACTTGTGCTTTTCTCCATGATTGTGTTTATCCCCAGCATGTAGATGGGTGTATATTTCTTGCTTTTTTTGACCCAAAAGAAGACTAATGACATAACTGCTTTCTATTAAACTCTGAGGCTTTGGAAAACAATAAAAAGCTGTTACCTTCAGGTAAGATCAGATGGTTGAAGGACCATGTTGGTCAAGCTTAAGCCCAGTCTCCATTCATATGAAGACAGAAGCTTCTCCATAATCACATGCTGTGCAAAGAATTTTAGCTATTCATAATATACACATATTACTAGATAGAATGAAAAATTAACTCCTAAATTTTAGTCTTATTTAAATAATTTGGAAACTTCTTCAACTAACCAGGTGCTTTAGGGAACTCCACATATCTTCTCCAATCCTCTTTTTCCTAATCTGTAAAACAAGGTTGGATTAATGATCAAGTTCCTAGGCATTCCACTGGCAAATGACATCAACATTTCTCATGACACTCAATATGCTGCATCTCTTATTATATGCATTTGTGTGTAGGTTTATTATTTCTCCTAAATTCAATAAGCAAAGTGCCTATATCTGCTTCATCTTTATATTTGCCACAGACTCCATTCTGTACCTTCTGCAATTGCTCAGTGAGTACTTGTGGGATGAATAAATGGCTTTCTCTGCTGTCAAATCCTTTGCTAGAATTCTGAATAGAAATGTAAATGAATCAGCATGGATCTAACAACTACCTTAATTTTATAACAAATGAGGATAGTGATGAGTTGCCTTTGAGAAACATATTATCTGTCTAGAATAGGTCAAGGCAATTCAGCTAGACTTTATATAAATATTTGCATGGGGCTCTTTCAGATGTACTTTCCTGCTTACATCTTTTTAGTATATACTTTTCAAGAGGACAATTCCTTTGACATAAGGTAACTGAATACAAATTTTATTTGCATTTTTACACAGAACAAGTAAAATATTCAAGAAGTCAGCTTTAATACAAAATGAAACACCCTTTTAAAAAGTCCTTTTCTATCTAAGCATTGACCCAATAGAGACTTGATTATTCCTAGTCTAGAGAAATGAATATTTTCGCAGTTAACCTGACTTATATGGAGTAAGGTTGAGGCTATCCCTAATTACATGCTAATTCAATACATGATACAAACAAAGAAGGAGACAATGATAATACTAGCTAACATTAATGAAACACATTCTAGAGATCCTTAGACAATTAAGCACAATAGGACATGAGGATGGTGGAGATTGTGCACAGCAGAGCATGGTAGGGAACGCTTATTCCAACTACCATTAACGTTCCCATTGGAAACCCTGTCAAATGTTTGGGCTATAGGGCTTGGTAGCAGCCAATGACTTGAGTTTCATTTAGCAGGACATCTATCATTTGGGGTTCTTGCATTCAGAATTCCATCTAGAATACTATTTACTAATGAAGGCAAGGCTAATACAGATTAAATTCAGGAGTGGTGACTGAAATCCAGAAGAAGGAAAAAAACTATGAACTTAATTTAGAAAAAAATGTGGAACTACATTGTTACATTTGTTAGTGAAATCACTCACACCTGCAGCTCATTTATACAGCAATATACCCATCACAGAATCTACTGCCAAATTAGAAGTTAACGATTGGATTTTTTAACTCATTTGCCCCCTTTCTGAAAAACAAATTAACAAAATAAGTCCTATATCCCCATTTTTTTTTTCTTTACTTGTGGTTATATAATTGTTTACATTGCTGCCCAATGAAACCCACCTGTATTCAAGTAACTACTTCAGTTTAAATTTTGAGTATGTTTAACTTAACTTTCATAAACAGATAGTCATTTTTCTTTACCAAGCTAGTTTACAGTCACAGGATGCAATTGGCAATATAATATTACACTTCGGACTTAAGAGACTTTGGTTCAAATCCAGCACAACAACTGTCTGTAATCTTATGCAGGTTAATTACCCTATTCTGAAACTTGAAGATGCTCTATTCTGTGGCCATATTAGAGAATATATGGCTAGTGACAAACTTAATAACTAACTTAGAGTTAGCACTTAAAATATTATTAATTTGTGTTAATAGTAAAGTTTTCATTTCACAGGCCTTGAACCATCTCTCTGTATGAAATTATGTTAAATAAATTTGCTTTTATTTAAATTACCTGGGATTTGCAAGCTCTGTTCCCCAGGAAGCCAACTTTGAGACAGAGAAGAATATGCTGTAAATTTATTAGGAATTTCTTCAGATCAACAGGTATGGAAAGAAGGGAAGGAAACGGGATTGGATAGAGGAATAAATTTGGCTTCAGTGCCTCAGTTGATCCCATGCGGAGCTCAAAACTGATATAGTCCTTCATAGTTGTCTCCCATTATAGTAAAGAGGCTGAGCACAACACTGGATACCAGTCGCATCTGGGAAGGCAGTATGACCTTGAGTGAAGCAGTTCTTTCAAGCCCAAAGCTTAAAAGAACTGCTATGGCCCTTTCAGAAAGGGCCATAGGCTGGCAAAACTCCCCATAACTAGGGGAATAAATCCTATATTCCAAAAGGGAAACGTGGCTGGTGTATAACATCAGTTCATTGGGAGATAATACATCATAGTAATTAAAAAGCAAAGATCTGAAGTCAAAATATTTGGGTTTAAGTGATTATTCTGATATTTATTATGTATGTGATCTTGAACAAATTGTTAACTACATGCTGAAGAATCTAAATAAAGGAAATTAATATTATCTATCTCACTGGTTACTATAAGAATTAAATTTTTAAAAATGTTCTCCACTTAGCAACATGCTTGTCAAATAAGTCAGTGATGTCAGTTGTTATTATATATATAATACACATGTATATAATATTATATGTATTATATGATGTCAGTTAAGCTTAATATCTTCTGCTTTGTATAATTAGATAATTATGCCTGGGGACTTTAAAAGAAATCATTGAAAATTGTGTAACTGGAAAAAATTATAGTTAACTTGCCTCAGTGTAATAGACATACTGAATTTACAGCATCTCTTAGGAACTGAGAACAGACCTCAAAGGTCATATTTAAGCCTGTTTTGATTTTCTGGGATGGAAACTTCTGAAAGAAATGCAAATAATCAGAGCCGGAAACTAATGTCTGACCCCAAACTAGTAATCAATAATTGCTGGGGCCTTGGATTGTGAATGCCATTGTGATTGATCAGGTAATCTGAGTAATACAGGTTATATATGAAGAAGTATATCAGTAAATCAGTCAGCATTCAGTCAGGAAAATAGAAACTATATTTGGTACTTCAACAGAGAGAATTTAATAAAAGCATTGGTTAAACAGGTGGTAAAGAAGTCAAAAAGCAGAAAGGGAACAAGGAGGTAATACAGAGATAGTGACTGCAGGAGGTAGCTACAACCCCAAGGGCTTAGGGAAAAAAGGGGAGCAGTTAAGGGTATTAGAATCTAGACTCTTTGAAAAGAGATTCTGAAGAATTAGAACTTAGACCTCAGAAGAGGGTTTGCTGACAAGGAAGCGCTGGTTCCCTCGGAGCCTGGAGAAGGGACCCACAGAGCTGTGATCCAGAACTCTGAGAAGGATGCAGCACCCAGCTGGTGCCTGTCCTCAAGAACTCAGAGGGACATCATGGAGTTAAGGCCTGAACACTGCTGGACTGGTTCAGGTACATCCAAGGATGCATAATGAAGCTGCTGCTCAGAGAGCAAGAGCAAGCACCCAACTGGAGACTGGAACCAACTGCCACCGCAAGGATGAAGCATGATTGCTGGAGTCACGTAGACTGGATGGCAAGCAAACAGAAGCAGCAGCAAGCTCCTTTTCCCTGCCCTCCAGTATCCCCCAGTGCAGGGACTGGCAAACTACAGCCCATGAGCCAAATCCCACCTGCCTCATGTTTTTGTAGTCTGTGAGTTAAGATTTTTTTTTAATTAAAAAATATTCCATGACAGGTAAAAATTATATGTAATTCACATTTCAGTGTCCATAGAGTTTCACTGTAACAATCCATGCTCATTTGTTTACTTATTTTCTATAGTTACATTCTTGCTACAGAAATGGAGTTAAATAGATGCAACAGACTGCAAATGGCCAACAAACCCTAAACTATTTACTATCCAGCCATTTCAAGTAAAAGTGTGTTGACTCCTTTTCGATTACTCCCTATTGGCAAGGGAGAAATGTTGTTTGTAGAGTTCTGGCCTCAAAACTACAAGGCAGACTGCGAATGCGTCGCTCTGGGGCTGAGAAACAGTAGCTTAGTGCCTGGCAGAGTTGGTTCTCCACACACACTGGGTTTTAAAATAAGTGAGTTTCTCTAATAAGTGTTAAAGTGTGTGGCTATGTACCAATAATATAAGACTGCTTCCCTGGTTCCTTTAGTCCCTGCTGTCTCAATTTCAGCCCCTCTTCCCTTTTCTCTCCAGTTCTCTTTCTGATATTTTTCAAAGTCTAAAAAGTTTTGTAGCCCACGCCAATCTTCTTTTCTTGGTCTTGTTATCTTATTCTGGTGTTTTTTTTTCCTCTCATTCAAATATTTCCAGATCTCTCATACCTTGGGAACTCTGGAGCTTCTTATCTGACACTTTCTGAACACAAACCAAAACAGATTTTGCCCAAACAGCATGTACCTGAGAAGATATTATTAATAACACCAAGGTCATATTGCTCTCCATACCACCTTACTCTAGGTGGTTTGGCAGAAATCAGCACACAGTTGTAAAATGCCTTAATAGATCTCTGATGGATATCATGGGCCTTGCATATGATGTGGGAAGACTGGGAGTTTCCTGTCTAGTTTCCTCTTTGAATGATCTGTTTATGTGGACATAGAGCATGAAGTAAACAAGTCTTCCAATAATCTCTAAAATTTTAGTTATTAACTTTTTCCCTCTACACAAACTCTATAAGAACTAATAGATATAGAAATACATTTTTAATATATTTCCCTCCTTGACTGAAATCTGAAGCATTTATTAAGGAACACAGAAATAAAAATAAAGTCTGTAAAGGAACAGAACTGAGTTGTGGGATAGAACGTGCCTGTCCTTGGGGGAGCATTTGAGGGTCGAGCACATGGGTAATGGGGATGGGTCACCTCTGACAGTAGGAGGAAAAGGCCTGGATTCACTTAAAATGTACATTGGCAAATAGGAAAAGGTATTGTCCTGCCCTTAAGGAACTTAAAATTGAGTCCAGAGAAGAGAATGTACTAAACAGAACTGAGACTTAGAAATCAATACAGAACTATTTTAAATGAGAAAAAAAAAAAAAAAGTGCCCAAACTAAGGTTTTCAGTGCTAAGAGAACATGAAAAGGCTATAGGGGCTTAGTTGCATTAATTAACAAATAACAAATCAATGGCTTTCTTAATTAGTATGAATTATAGCTTTTTATATATTTCTCTATATATTTATCTACTACCTTTTACATTTTGGCAGGAGGTAGAATTAATGATATGTTGCATTTATTTCCCTTGAGAATCCTGAGAAGTTCAGCAAAGACTATGTTGACCGATCTCATCAAGTCATGTGCCCAATACTTTCCTCTTAATGTATGTATGCTGGAGGAGAATTCAAATGGGAATTTTACTCTTCAAAAAAACAGTTCTTTCTTGAACTTTTGCTCACCAAGTCCGGGAACAGTTGATGTTTTGTGTCAATCCAGTGGAGATTATGTGAGAAAGGAGATTTAAATCAGTCCTTCAGATATTCAGTTCTTATGCCATTCAAAAGACTAATATCTAAGGATCAGAACTTTGAATAAGGAGGATACACTGAATTGGAAACTAGTTTAGAATTCAAGGGAAATCTTTTGGTTTCTGGTTTATCTTTTTCCTTTCTAAGAAATTCACTGAAGTATTGTGCTTCTTAATGACATCAATAACACCTGCCACTGCCATCCCTGATGGAGTGGTTCACATCAGGAAAGACATTTTTATTTGTAGAACTAAACTATATTATAAATTTTAATATGTAACATACCTGTATTTTTAATAATTTGATAGTTCTTTCATAAAATGTTCATACTATTGAACTTCTTTGTACCATATTGGAGACTATTATATTG
Source organism: Balaenoptera physalus (assembly GCF_965194825.1). NCBI lineage: Eukaryota > Metazoa > Chordata > Mammalia > Artiodactyla > Balaenopteridae > Balaenoptera > Balaenoptera physalus. The sequence continues at coordinate 45,298,485 of NC_138891.1, forward strand.
TTGTTACTATCCCTTTTTCACTTAGTAAAATTATTTGAGAAAAGTAATTAAAAATGTGGTGAATATTAGCATGTAAAAAGCACTCTTAAAATGAACATGAGCTACCTTAAATCTATCAGTATAAAAATGTACTTTATTAACCTTTCTTTGATTAATTAACTATTGTTTAGTCAAAATTTCAGGAGAGTTTTAAGGCAATGGGAAGTCCTAAACAAGGAGGAGAAGTAGAAAACACAGTCTCTACTCTTAGGGAGTCCAAATGCTAGCCAACTAATATCATAGTTCATAAAGAAATAGAATATAGGAATGTGATTACCTGGGTAAAAAGAATTTACATAAGGAGGTTACAGAAGTTGGCCCAAAGACAAGATAAGGAAGTGGGTAGGAGATATTACCAAACACAGTCTGGCAGCAGGTAACTTAGTAAATTCAAACAGAACATTAAGAAAAAAAGAATGAATTCCAGTAGTATGCCAATAGGATATTTAGTACTATAAGCAGGAATAGCAGCAGGACGATGGTGAAAATCTGAGATTCAATACTATTCTGCTGAAAATGCTGGTCCTATTTCTGCAAACTGTATTGCTCCTGTTTAAAGCCTGGAATTTTCTGATAATTGATAAGGAGATAAAACAAACAAGAATAAGAGAACATTCTTGATATGTTTAGAATAAAAAGAGTTACATTACGAACATCTGGGTCTAGAGAAAGATGACCTAGCTAACAAAGGCAGTTAAGAAAAATGGTTTTGCTGAAACACATAACAATTACAATATACCAATATTTAATATTCTTTGTTGAATTTACCATATAGTGATGCTTTAAAAAGGTGTGATTTTGCATTACTAATAGGAAAAATAGATTTAGATATATTTTTCAGAGTTTATGATAGAAAAATATTTTATATTAATATGTGATATTATAGATTATTACCTGCAAATAAGTCATCCCAAGTGGTCAATGCAAGGGAGAGAAAAATGTAATAAGGACTAAATTAATTTTCTTTTAATTTTTGTCTCTTTTCTTGGCAAAGTATTGATAGATTGTTATCTATCTGCTAGGTTGAATTTAGAGTACCAACAATCTCCAGTATATCTTTTGAATTACTTTGTTTGAAGTAATTTATATATTTAATACTATATTTTAAATGTTTACAACTGTTAGAAAAACACAATTTGCATTTACTGAATATTGGCATCTAGGAAGAACTGCAGATTCTCATCCTTGTGTCTCCCTTCCTTTACTTCATTTCTGGATAAGAAATGGTATGTTTCATGGGTTCAAAGTGCTGGGAATTGGCAGATATAAGAGGGACATTCTAATCTCCTTTTTTTTCTCTGAAAACAGGAGATTAAAAACTCCCATGTGAAAGATGCCCTTCCTGTACCAGTAGAAAAAAAAATTCGATGGTGTCAAAGCCAAGAGAATTCTGTACAAACAGACCCTGCTCAAATAATTCTTATCTTCCTTTAGCCACCTCACATAGTTTACTCTTCCACAATTGCCTATCTTTAGTCAACCTAATATAAGAACAAGTAGGTTTTTCCATTTGTTTGGGTCTTCATTTCCTTATGAGAGCTCCCATGTCATGTAAAGCATATATAAATTTCTATGCTTTTCTCCTGTTAATATGTTTCATGTCAGTTTAACTCTGAAACTCAGCCAAAAACCTAAGAGGGTAGAGATAAACTTTTACCTCCCCTATACCTTATATTTCAAATATTCTCCATCTCAGATAACTAAGAGAATATACTAGGGTTAAGGCCAAAAGCTGTTACTAACAATGTATTGATGGTTCTCTCCAGTCCACTGGGCTTCTATCATAGATGAAGCACTAAGTGATAGTAAGCAGTCTGTAACAATTCAAGGGTGCTGGGTTAGTCATATCTTTCTGTCTGCCTCCATCAGATGTAGGACCAATGTTCTTGATCGTAATATTGAATATTCGACATCTGACAACTCCATCAACTGGGCAGTACAGGATAGAAGATGAAGAATGATTAATTGACCCATTTCTGCATCAAATAGTTCTTTTAGTATCTGTTGCATATCCAGCACTTTTCTATATTTACTGAAAAAAAAATAGAAAGAGGGGACAAAAGTTTAAAGAATTATATTCTACTTAAGATAAACAATTAAAACACTCAAAGAACTGTATTAGCTTGTGCTTGTGAATATAAGTTTAACAAATAGATATTGTAATGAGGGGCCATTCAGAGTGTGGAATTTTTCTCAAAGAAACAAAGTAGGATTATTAAATTAAGTGATTTTTATATCTTCATTATGTTCCTTATACTCTCTATATAGTATTTTTGTTTTAAGATATCACATTTTATATTGCAGTGACATCTAATGAGACTCAAATGTAACTTGAAAACTCATCAAAGTCCTATTAAAAAAGAGCAATGCAAAGTTAATATAAGCAATTTAATTAGCATATAATTTTCTTTTAAGAAGAAAATGCATACTATATTTCTCTTATTACACTCCAGGGTACCTAAAACATTATTCTGTTTATAGTGAGTAAGCTGACTGCCTCTTTAGTACAGAGTGTAACATTTATTTTTTTCTATTCCTAGGGCCTACCCTATATCTGACACAGAAAAAATTTAATGATCATGTATAATATTAAGTAAATGAATGAATGAATGGATAAATGAAAGTAAGGATGAATGAATAACTAAATGAGAGAAAAATATGTAACAGCCTTCAGAGTTATGGTTGATATTAACCCACCTAATCTCATCACTCAAAACAACCTAAGTATACGCATACATATATACACACATTTATTTATTTATGCATATATGTAGATATACAAATTTGGAGGTTGATATCTACATAAGAATGTTGCAAGGTTATTGTGGCTCTAATCTGGGATTTCTTAAATAAAAATTAAGAATTTGCTAAACATTAATTCTGAATGGCTTACTTAACTAGGCTTAAGATGATTTTTTTGAGTTCTTTAAACTCTCTCAGAAGGTATAATTTCAAGTTTGGTTCTGGGAACTGATGATAATCAAGTCTACTCCTAGTTTGTGAAATGTTTATCCATATGAAATTAAGCTACTATTAATGCTAACTTTAAGCCATTTATAAACTGAAACCCAGGCTCTCATGTGGTATTTTTGTTATTTGCTTTCAGTGATAGGGTGTCTGCAAGTTTTAAAATTGTTATTTTGTGTGGCTCAAATCTATGTCTCATCTTAGCTTGTAATACAACTCAATAATGAAATATCCTTTTAGGGACATATAGGTCTGTTTATTCCTAAATCCATGTAATTAATTAGTGTATTAAAATAAATCTTGATAATGCTTATATCTCATGATTTGAAGAACCATAATAAAGCTTCTTTGCAGTGTTGTTCCTTCGACTTTGCCAAGTTAAAAGTATAATGCTGATTCAGCATTAGCATATTTAGGTGCCTTAGGGTATTTTCCATGAAGAAAGAATACCTTTTGGCACTTTCTCTTCTAGTTTCTCCAAAATCTCTGTACTGATTTTAGGGTCAAGGGGTGAGGCCCATCTGTTTAATGAGATTTCTGCCTAATAATGCAGGTAGACTGAAAAGTTGAAACTTAACTATACACTCCTTTAAGTATTGTTATTAGCCTCTTATATCTGCTCAGAAGCTAAGTAATGAGCACATTTTAAAATGCAGATAATAGCAGAATGTAAGTTTTGCTTGTTTAAGCTATTTCATAATCCCCACGGGTTGAGTGTCTTCCTTCAGCCAAATTGGATCAGGTTGGTTTAAAATGCCCTAATATATCACTAAAGGATATAAGCCAATTTATCTGCTTAGATGTCAGGAGCTATACTTGAGTCGAACAGAGTCATTGTTCAAAGCCAAACGTATATACATTTTTTTTTCTTTTTTTACTTAATTGTTCCAGTTCAGAGTGAAATGGACATTCTTCTTTAAGAAAAGACTCAAGTACAGTTTTGTTTGTTAATTTATTTTTTTCTTATGATTGTACGTGACATAGGGGCACTGCTCCATGGATTTTGCCAAAGATAGGCGTTAAAGGGCCCATCTAAAGGCAACGTCTAAAGGCAATGACTGGGTAATATAAATATGAAAAATATTAGAGAATTGTATTTGGGCCTAGGTGGGGTGGGGTGGGGTGGAAGGGAATAACAAAGAAACTTATATAACAATCCCTTTGAGTTAACATATAGCTTCCAAAGGAATTTTGGAGCAGAAAATCAAGTTAGATCCGTGACTAATTCAAAAATATGGGTGGTTAAAATGGGTTGACTGAGAAGAGGGAACTTACTGATTCCTCTAGACCCATGTTGTCCAATGCTCTAGTTGCTAGCTACACGTGGCTATTCAAATTCAAATTGGTTAAAGTTACACTAAATTAAAATTTCAGTTCCTCAGTCACATAGCCAACATTTCAAGCACTCAATAACCACATGTGACTAGTGGCTAACATATTGGGCAGCCCACATGTAGACAATTTCTAACATTGCAGAAAGTTCCATTGGAATGAACTGCTCTGGAGTAAAGACACTAAAGGAAAAATTTCCCTACTGTTTGGTCTCAGTGGGTCACAAATCCAAATAGTAGCTGCCATCCATAAGCTGAAAATTCCTGCCCAGTTGCCCTGAAGCTACCCTTAAAGAAAGTGCTATATTAAAGTCACCTTGCTTCATTTTCAAGACTCCTCAATACTGGCTAATCTTTCTCTATATATTTCCTACATCATCTTCTAATATTATTTGTTTTAATTGTCCTCGATCATTGATTTTGATCTCACTTTAAAAATAACTAAAGTTAATCATAATGTCCTTTACTGTTACTTCACTCATACTTATTTAATTTATCTGATTATTTCCTATCTGACTTTGACACTCCAAATTATTTTTCTCTCTAATGTTTTTCCTGGATTTGAACAGCATTCTTTTCATATTATTCTGTTATGAATATCCTCTACTTTAGACATTTTAAACTATTCTTTGATAACTTTTAATTTTGTATTATTATTAAGAAAAATATCAAAAGTATTTCAAAGTAGAGAATATAGTATAATGAGTTCTTATGGGTCCTTCATCCAGTTTTGATGATTATCAAGTCATGATTAAAATTTTCATCTATATCACCCCTCACTTCCACCAACTCCCAAGTTTCTGTGAAGTAATTTAAAAACATGGTATTAAGTATGATTCCATTTATATAACATTCTCTAAAGGACAAACTTATAGAGATGGAAAAAAGATTAGTGGTTGCTATGGGAAAGGGTTGGCATGAAGGAGTTCTTTTGTGGTCATAGAACAGTTTAGAACAGTTGATTTTTGAGGGGTTGCACAACTCATCACATGGAATAAAACTGCTTAGAATTATATACATACACACACACGAATGCAGGTTAAAAACAATGACAATTGAATAAGGTCTATAGTCTAGTTAGCAGTGATGTACCAACATCATTTTCTTGGTTTTGATATTGTACTGCAGCTATAATATGTCACCATTAGAGGAAGCTTGACACTTGACACTATCTCCAAAATTTTCTGAGTCTATAATTAGTTCAAAATAAAAAGATTAAAAAGTTAATTTTAATAAAATTAAGTACTAAAATACTTAAGAACATACTGAACAAAATAAGTGAAAGACCTGTACATGGAAAACTCTAAAATATTTCTGAGAAAAAAAATAAAGATCTAAATAATTGGAGTGATATACCATGACTATTGATTTGAAGAATCAATATTGTGAAAATGTTAATTCTCCAAAATTAGATTCAAAGTAATCACAATCAAAACCACAGCAGAATTTCTTATAAAAGTTGACATGTTGAATATACAATTTATATGGAAATATGAAAACCTAAAAACGTAAACTATTATAAAATAATAATAATAATAATAATAATAATAATAATAATAATATAGTCATACTGGCATGATGACAGAAAAAAATATCAAAGGCAAAGAATAGACAGTCCAAAAATAGACCCACACATATTTGGTCAATTATTTTTGACAAAGTTGCCAAGGCAATTCAAACAAGTAAGGCTTTTCATCTAATTATATTTAAAATATATCCATATATATTTCAAATATATATCCATATGTGAAAAAAAGAATATCAACCCCTACCTTACACCATGTACAAAATTTTATTTGGGATAGATGCATATCTAAATATAAAAAGCAAAACTATAAATCTTATAAAACATGGGAGAATATCTTCATGACTTGAGAAAAGGCAAATATTTCTTACACAAGATACAAAAAAAAAATGCCTTAAAAATTTAAAGGAGGAAATTAAAAACTAAACATTGTTAAATTTTAAAATGCTGCTTGTCAAAGAACACTGTTAAAAAGTCAATAAAATAATCACAACCTAGAAGAAATTGTTTGTAAAACATTTATCTTACAAAAAACAAAATCAAATATATAAAAATCTCCATGTGACAATAAAGTGACAAGCCAATAAATAAAAATGGACAAAAGACTTGAACAGACATGTCACAAAGGGAGATATAAAAATGGGTACAAAAACGTTAAGAAAGTGAACATTATTTGTCATCAAAGAAATTCAGGTTAAAATCACAATGAAATAACACTACAAAACTAAGTTTGGCTGAAATTTAAAAGTTTGAGAGCACTGAATGTTGTTAACTAGAGAGAGTAACTGGAACACTTACACATTTGTGGTGGGTGTGTAGAACTGCACAATGGAAAATGCTTTGGCAATGTGTTATAAAGGTAAACATACAGCTGTCCTAGGACATAGAGATTCCACTTCTAGGTATTTATCCAAGAGAAATGAAAATATATGCTTACAAAAAAATGTCTGTAAGAATGTTCATAGCCACTCTATTCACAATAGCTAAACAGTAGAAATAACCCAAATACATATCAATAACAGAACTGATAAACAGATCAGTATATTTATACTTACTCATAAAAAGGAACAAACTACTGAAGCATGCAACAACATGCATGAAATCTAGCAGACACTGTGCTGAAAGAAAGAATCCAGGCACAGAAAATTACTACTACACAATGCCATTTGCATGAAGTTTTAGAACAGATATAGATAGGTAAAACTAATATATGGTAAAAAAAAAAACAAACAAAGCAAAGTGGTTGCTTTGGGCAGAGGGGTGTTGATTGGGAAGAGAACAAGGGAACTTTCTGAGACTATGGTTATGTTCTATGTCTTGCTAAGGTCTGGTTACACAAGCGTACTCATTTTTCAAAACTCAAACTGCATATAAGATTTTTACATTGCACTGCATGTATCTTTAAACTAAAACCACTATAAAAATATTGAATTTTAGTTAGTTGGCTTCCATTTAACTACTTTAAAGAGAAACACACACTTTGTCATATACATGTGAACACAAAGAGAGAGAGAGAGAGAGAATGAATAATGAGTGATTGAAGCCATATTACTCACCAAAAATGACACACCAGATGAAACATATTTAATTTTGTATGGCACATTCTGGAAAGTCTTTCCTAATATAAGCCATTTGTATAAAGCTTTCCTGAAGATTAAGGAATGAGTCAAGCATTAACCCAGAAGGGTATTCTAGATCTGAGGAAAAACCACCTGAAATAGGTGGTATGAAATGAAAAGCCTGATGTGCTAAAAGGTCAGGAAGAAGGTCAATGTGGAAGGAATATAGTCAACAATAATTTCAGAATGTTAGTAGAGTGCAAAATCTTATAAGACCTTGTAGGTCTTTGTAAGGATTATTGTTTTACTCTGAGGGGAATGGGGAGATTTTATGTAGTTTAAAGCAAAGGATTGATATGTGTTGTGAATAGACTGTAGAAAGGCAATAGTGGAAATAATAATCCATATCAGAGATGATGATAACTTGGTATAGGATGATAACTAAACAGAGGTGGTAAAAGTGGTTGGATGTTAGATTTCAGAAATTTAGATTCATTGATTTTACTTCTATACACTAGATATGTAATTTAGGTTTTAGATATTTAGATTTAGGTAGATCACTCACAGGATTTGCTCATTTAATAGACGTCAAATAACCCTATACTAGGGTCAGTATAGGCAGTGAGATGCAAAAATAAGAGATGGCATACAGAACTGGGTTCAGAATTAAGATTGTGAAGGAGTTGTGGGTTGTAATGACAGGATCAGTAGAATGTCCATGGGATTTTGTGACCCAGTCAAAATGGAGGACAAGTTCATTGGAGGAGAGAAGTTTAAGGTTATCAGAAAGAACTTGAATGGAAATTTAAATTGCAATAATTAGAAGTAGGGCTAGAGAGAGTAACAGTAAGCCAGGAGCCAAAATAGGGAATGAGGGAAATGACCCTCTGCACACAAATGTAACTTTCTATTGTCCACATTTAAATCAAATACTTTTTTTTTTTTTTGCCTTCCTTACATTTCTATTTTGGAAAGCTTAGATATTTCTATGTTTTTCATTGGCATATTAGTAATTTTATTTTTATTGAAAATAAATTCATTTTCTTGGTAAATTATTTCATTAATGTTACTAAACTATGACAAGATGTTTGAAACTACTAACATTCATAAATCAAAAAAATTTAAGGAATTTAAAAATTAAAATTAAACCTATTTTTATAAATTCATTCTAATCCAATTTTTATAATAAGGTGATGGAAATTATTAATTACCTAATTTATTAGTTCAGCATTTTCCAGACTTTTAAAAAATGGGATACCAAATACAAGTTCCTTTCAAAGCTCTAAACCAAGAAATATGGAGACTGATCAAGAAAGTTTAAGAAGCAAGATTAATTAGATTGAATTTAATTCCAGAAATCTGCATAAATTGTCAGGTAGGTGGTAGATTTTCCATTATGGATATTTGGTATAGAAAGAAATGCTCATTCTTTGTTTACTTCTTTTCTGAATGATCTTAAAGATAAGAAGCCAGATCAGATAATGAACTGCTAGATCTGTGATCCTTCTGTCAAATAGTTGAGTTATTTACCTTTCTTTCTTATGGCACAGGCCCTCTACATAGTTAAGGAGTTATTTACCTTTCTTTCTTATGGCACAGGTCCTCCACATGCAATGTTTCAAGCATTGTATTGCTTAAAATTGTGGAATTAGGAAGTTGCATTTTCTATCGCAATGCAAATCTTATCAAACATGCAGATTCGTATATATAATGGAGCCAACCAATTTTCTACCTCTTTAATAATGCATTATTAAACTTGGTTTTAAGTTAAGGACAGCATTTGCTTATTGATCATGATGCATTATCCACACCCTGGAAAGCACTTGGCAGTTTGCATCTTGTCAGTTAATTCTGAATAATTCAGGAGGTTATGTGAGTTGTGTTTATTTTCGTTAACGTTTTCCCATATATACCTGACAGTGACATATAATTAGCTACACCTAGTTATGAGTAGGGTACCACTGTTTATCAGTTTACAAAGTTATCATGCCTTTAAGGCACAGCATATGTAATTTTTTTAGTACACACTTAGAATTCTCCTACAGTATTTACATTGTACCTTTTATATCGTACCTTTTATTATATGGTTTGCTACAGAAATCTTTTATGGTGAATGTCCTTTTTTACATAAAGTAAACAATATAAAAATATGTTACTGGGTATAAACTCAACATAAAATAATTTCTGTATAAGTGGCAAAAATGCATTTCTAGACAAATTAACTTTTTCCCCAATATATTGTATTGTTGTCACTGTTATTTTTAAGGTTTGGAATCAAATTTAAAAATTATCTTGGGACTTCCCTGGTGGTCCGGTGGTTGGGACTCCACGCTCCCAATGCAGGGGGCCCGGGTTCGATCCCTGGTCAGGGAGCTAGATGCCACATGCATGCCGCAACTAAGAGTTCACACACCGCTACTGAGACCCGGCACAGCCAAAATAAATAAGTAAATAAATAAATAAGTAATTAAAAAAAAAAAAAAAAGACTTGTGCTTGCCCATGCTGTTGCCTGTTCATGCCTCTCCCTGGACTGTCTTCTCCCTTTGCCTCTGAGTATCTGACCAATTCCTACTTCTCCCTAAAAAAAAAAAAAAAAAAAAAAAAAAAAAAATTACCTTGACTGAGATTTCAATAAAAAAAGTTTCAAAATGAACAGAACTGGAGAGTATTTAAGCATAATTTTATGGAAATAGACAAGGAATGGTATTGTACTTTTTAAAGTAACACACAAAGCCCTAGGTTATTGCCTTGGAATTAAGTAGGCAAACAAGGCTAACAAGCCCAAAGGAAAGCACAGATGACCCATTTACATAGTCATCAGATTCATACACAGTGATTGAATTCTGGGCCAAGTGAGTAGTTCTTAATTTCTAAAATTAAACATGCATTCAATTCAATGTGGCAAAAATAAATGTTATATAATTCATACAATTTGAAGCTAAGTCTTCTCCAGATAATTCTTACTATACTAGAATAAAAATTATTTTGGTGAAACACTAAAATAAAAATTTTTTAAAGCTAGCATTTTTGTCATGGTTTGAAATAAGCATATCTATTAATAAACATAAAATGCAGCATTAGGAGTAAGTTTATATTATAAACTTGTAATAAAAGAGAACTTTGATGAAGAGCTATATTTTTTATCTTGTATGTCTTTTTTTATTCTTTTGGAACAACTTGCAAAGGTAAAAAGTACTGAAACATGTTAGAAATAAATTTGAATTTGAATTATGATAACAATAATTCATATCTTACTACTTTTTTATTTGAAGTGATATCTTGAGAGATATTTTACTCACTGCTGAATTGCATAAAGTCAAGAGCCTCATTTTTCATTTATTTTCTCTCAGCTAAACAATCAGTTAATATGCCATTGTATAACAATATACTTCAATCATTGTTCTAATTCTTCCATGAAGGGTTTCAAGTTATTTTAATCAAAATCAATTTGTTTTGAATCTGTTCTATGAAAACAAAGCAAAACAAAACGAAAAGACAAACATCTTCTATAAAATAAAATTGCATGCTATAAGTTGGAATCATTCTTAAATTACTGTAAAAGACAAAGTATACTTGTATCTATAGACCTTTTCTACCTGCTTCCAACCTATTTATTAACTTCTTACTGTAGTATGGTATGCACCCAAAATAATGTAAGAAGAAGTATTGAGAAAAATGATCTTCTGCATTATAGGCCTGAAAACTAGTACCTTTCAAGTTTTGTCTGCTAATCTGTTAGATTTTTTCCCATGGGTGAAATATGATCTGAGCGATCTGGCTTGCTTGCTTTTGCTTACTTTTTTTGATAGACTGGTGTAGCCTGAGACTTCTAGAGCCAAAACTGTAAGGAAACTTAGAATAATCCAAATGCATTAAAATCAACTAATTAGTAATCTTTATTTAGATATATCAGATGATATATCTTCAAGTTTCAGATATTTTACATCAATAAGTTTTAAGAAGCACTTTTACATATCTTTTGAAGGAGAAATTTTAACAAATTGGAAATAAAGATCAGTCAAAAATGTCTCACCACTATAAAACTTTTGGCTCAGCTTCATTTACATCCATAACTTCAAGATTTTTAGAGGCTTTGTTTCTACTTTTATTTTTAGAAACTTCCATATGGATAATACTTTATGTCCTCAATATATTATTAAGAGCAATGGAAGAAACAGCAATAAATAAAATTTCAGTTAATGACTTACAAATCCTGAGGAATTCATATTTGAGCCTTACTTACATATCAGCAGCTTTACTGAAACAAAAACATGGAGAGGTAAAGTGATCTGCCTTAGCTCAGAAAGCTTGTAGATGGTTGAATCAAACTTTAACTGCTGAATTCAGTTTTCTACTGCTTTTTAAAAGTCATAATTTTTAATTTAACAATGTATGTTTTGGGTTGTAGTGATATTATATAGTATTTGTTTGACAAATGTACAAAATGTTAAACTACACACTTTCTAAGTGTAGATATTTAACTTGCAAATTATTTTCTGAATGATAATTAGGAATATTTCCAACTATCAAATAAAAGCTTCTAGAAAATATGAGAAGCCTTTAATTACATATATCAAAAGGATACATATATATTTATGTGTATTTAAATAAAAATATAACTGCAGGAAGATAAAGATCCTCTTAGAGTATACATGTACATTGTCATCAAATTCATACACAGTGTTATTAAAATGAATCAAAAGATTCTTAAACTATAACGAAAACAAATCCTATGAAATCTTGTTTCTATCTAGCTGTTCATTCTGTTATTTAAAAAATAAAGGAGTATTTCATAAGAAGGTTACAAAATTAGTGATGGCATCAATATGTCTATATTCTTATAGCTTGCTTAGACTATGAGTAATATGTGTTACCAGCATATGGAAGAAATCAAAGGTAATGATTATTTCTTGTCTTTTCTTATGGGAAATATATTTTTGTTTTTATATTGCCATGCAGCCATTTACCATATATGTGTAAAATATCACAATAAAAAATTATTAACTTTAGCCCCCAACTATCCAAACTGAATGTTTTAACATGGTGAGATTCAAAATATACTTAGTATTTTTAAAGTAAATTTAAATCTTTATAAATAAAAATAGTTCAAAGAAGTGCTTACTAAGGTATTATTTCAAGCAAGCTTTACAAAACTGTAACAGGGTAGTCATTTGGAAGTTCAGCATGGAACTTACTTCCCATTGAGGAGCTTAATTACCAGACATTTTTGCTCACATTGTCTGAAGGTTATGATTAGAACACATTTAAAAACCAGCAGATTCAGATTTAAGTGAACAACAGGGTACATAAGGTGAGGAAAGGTCTCCCATGAAAGCACAAGTCCATAGCCATTAAGTATCTTCTATGAGAGTAAAATCATTTAGAAATCAATGGAAAATCTTTTAGAGCCCATGTTCAGTAAAACACAAATAAAACTGCCCGGAAAAATGAGAGCTTCTGAATTTTGTATGAACTAGAAATTACGTGGAAAATCATAGGGAGGAAAACAACTTGAGTATCCAGGCTTGTAATAAACATAGCTGTTTCAATGCTTCAAAGTTGTTGTTACTGAGCATTGCCACAAACACTATTATTTTATTTCTAATATTAAAATTTCAATTTTATGTTATAATAAGTGCAACGGTAATGGTTGCACTTATTGATGAATTGGTAGAAACTGTACAATGACTTTAATTACATATTTAAAAGAGAATATTTTAATTTTAAAGATAACATAGACAGGATTGATCTATAGAGATGAATAGATCAATAGAACAATTAGAGTCCAGAAATAGACATATACATATAAGAACAAATGATTTTGAAAAAAGTGTGACGGCAATTCAGTGGAGAAAGGATAGTCTTTCCAACAATTAGTGCTGGAATAATTGGACATCCATGCATAAATAAAATTTGATACATACCTTGCACTATATACAAATACTAATTTTAAATGGATCATAGATTGAAATGTAAAATCTAATGGTATAAAACTTCTAGAAGAAAACCTTTTGGCCTTGTCTTGGCCAAAGAATTCTTAGCTACGTAATCAAAAACGTGATCCATATAAGAAAATTTCATAATTTGACTTCATGAAAATTAAAAATACTGCTCTTCAAAATAAAGATTGGGAAATTATCATTTATAATTATTTATCTTATCAGATAAATTATTTATCTATCAGAACTTGTATCAAAAATATACAGGGTTCTCCCAAAACTCAATAAGAAGAAAATTCAAGTAAAAGTGGTCAAAATATCTGAACAATTTATGAAAGAGCATTTACAGATGGCAAATAAAAATCAAAATATATTCAATATTGTTAGTCATTAGGAAAATATAAATTAAAATCACAATGGTTAATAGTAAATATCTACTAGATCGTCTTTTAAAAGACTGACTATTGCAAGTGTTGGCAAGGCTGAGGAGCAACAGCAATTCTCATACATTGGAGTGGAAATATAAAAATGATACTACCACAGTGGAAAAATCTGGCAGTTTCTTAAATTTTAAACATATATCTATCATGTAATCCATGTGATACCATATATAGGTAGTTTTCCAAGACAAATTAAAGCATATGTCCATACAAAGACTTGTACATGATTGTTCACTGCAATGTTATTTGCAATAGCCCCTAACTGGAAACAACCAAAATGTCAATCTATGTGTGATTGGATAATCTAATTGTGATATATCTATTTATCTATCTATATATATAGATATCACAACAAAATATAGCAAAAAATATGAATGAATTATTGATATATGAAACATGGATAAATCTCAAAATAATTATGCTGAGTCAAAGAAGCCAGGCCAAAAAAGAAAAAAGAAGGGACATACTATGTGATTCCATGTATATTAAACTCTAGAAAATGCACACTAATGTACAGTGACAGAAAGCAGATGGGTGGTCACCTAGGGCTGAAAAGGAGGGAAGACAGCAGGAAGGGTGAGAGGGAAAATAAAGGGATATGAGGAAACTTTTGGGAGTAATGGATGTGTTTACTATCTTGATTTGTATTGATGATTTCACAGTGTATACATATTTCAAAACATCAAATTTTACAACTAAAGTATGTGCAGAGAATTTTGTGTTAAATATTATAATCCAATAAAGCTGTTAAACAAAAAGCCACCACACTCATTAGTTTTGTGAACACAATTTAAAAGAAACAAGACACTGAAAAATGTAACAACAACAATAATAATAATGAAGAAGAACATTCCACAGCTTCTTTTATGCTGCTCCAAACAAGCATAACAAGCAAACCACCAAATGTCTTAGCATAAAAGAGGTTTCGCCAACCATGAAATTATTTCCTCTGTATCTACTTCTCTACCTTCTGCCACAAATTGTTATTTTGGCCTGAAGGACCTAAAACTGTTGGTAAAGGTAGCACATGGGACAATGTGAAGGAACAAATCACTCCCAAGAATTATTTGGGAATAGCTCTTAAGTTACTTTACGTAAAGTATCTAAAAGAAAACACCCAGGAAGCCAGTGAAATGGCTTTTGCAGAACTGGCTTCCTAGTTTTTCATGCTTTATGTCCCATGGGCAAGAAAATCTTGATTGAACAAAGTAAAATTACATAAACTGTGGTTGCCACTTTTGGAGAATAAATATTTTGAATAAATTCACATAGAACTAATTACAATCTTAATAATGTGCATAGACCACTTTCTCTAAACATCAGTAGACATGTGAAAAAAATAAAAGTTCAAAGGAAGTGTATATGCTAAGAAAGCAAAGCAAAAAATTCCTTCTTGAAACAGAAGGAAAATGTAAAGAAAAAGATAATATTAATTACAAGTTTTGTGATATATTTTCCCAAGTGATATTGGATCAGAAATGTGCAGTTTCTGGTGAAAGACATAGTGTACAATGCAATAGACAGTAAGTGACACACTGGCTAATATTTGACAGACAAATCAGTGTTAAAAAATTATTTTAGAATTTTGAGGATGGAAAACCAGAAAAATATTAATATACTTAGCAAAGATAAAGCAGATATGGAATTATACAATCCAATATTCATGAAACAGCAATTCTGAGTGAGAAGAGAATAGCCAGAGAAGCAAAAAATCAAAGCAATAGAAACAGGGGATTCCTATGCAGAATAAGCATGAGACTTTACAATGAAGGGACCCAGCAGTACCACTGATATTAATTAAAATCAGAAACATTATTTTGTTAAAGTATTCACTTTCCAAAACTTAGATAAACTACAAGCATCCGGATGGAGGAAAAAACAGTTTCCAATGAACAGAAAACAAATACATTAAAAAAAAAAAAAAAAAAGGTTAGAATTACAATAGACAAGACAATGCTTATTTGCTTATAAGAATGTGAAAATGAGTGAATTCATTTTCCAGGATGGCTCTCTGGTTCTTCTGTGATGAGATGGAAGTATAATGCAGACGGGGTGGGTGGGTGGGAAATCTGTGTATAAGATTACATAAAATGATTTAAGGTGGCCCATGTTGACTTTGTGAGGCTTCTAGGCTGGTATTTCCAGATGTCAGATTATAAGTAGTACTTAGGATACCATAAAATTATCAAACAATGTGTATACAGTAGAAATTTTAATATTTTTCTCAAACATTGAAATTTTAATGTATATTTAATCCCTTAATCCATATTAATTTATTCCATTTATTTGGTGCCTATTCTACACCTGACTAATTTGAATTCTTTTAAAATATTTAATAATAAAATTTCATAGTAGGTATTATTATCCCCATTTTAGAGAAGGAAACTGAGACTCTGATGGGTTAATCTGTGTAAAAAGACATTTATAATGCTAAAGCCTGAGCTCTGACACACTTCTGACTGGTCATCCTGCTACTGGTCATTGCTCCCTGATGTTGTTTCCACACTGAAGCCTGAGTGATGGTCTCATTGCCTTCAAGATAAAGTCCAAGCTCCACTGTGGGCATGCTATGCCCTTTAGAACCTGGCCTTCCTCATTCTCACTATCTTCTATATCTCTCTCTCCCACAGGAATCCCAACCTCAGATTTTGACAGACTGTGCAGCTTTGGGTACACTTACACATAGTTCTATCTGCCTTGAAAGCCTGTCTTTTCTCTTATCCCCAGGCTAATTTCTACTCAGAATTCAGCATTTGCAAGGATCATTTCCTCTAAGAAGTGTTCTTACACTCTCCAATTTCAAGTAAATGTCCTGTGTGTTCCCATTTCCACTCTGTTCATATATGTCATCATAATTTTCACATTACTATTTCTACTACTACTTTACGTTTTACTACTATTCTCTATTTCCTCTTTGTTTTCCTCTTTTCCATTAATAAATCATAAGATCCTTAAGGCTATGTTCTATCTCCAGGGTCTAGCACATTGCCTAACATAATAGACACTCAATATTAGCTGAATAAATAAACAAATAAAAGCATAAGGAGAAAACTTAGATAAGTTGATAATGCTAGGAAGAAAATTACAAAAGAAATTGGAAAATGCACAAACTAATGCACCATTAAGCAAATGCACATTGGAAACATCTATGAAAATATTAAAAATTAAAGAGAAAATACAAAAGTATTTTCACAAATGGACAAATTAAAAAATTTTTGTTCTTAGAAAGACATACACGAGACGATAGCAGAAGAGTAAGACGCGGAGATCACCTTCCTCCCCACAGATACATCAGAAATACATCTACACATGGAACTGCTCCTATAGAACACCCACTGAACGCTGGCAGAAGACGTCAGACCTCTCAAAAGGCAAGAAACTCCCCATATACCTGGGTAGGGCCAAAAAAAAAAGAAATAACAGAGACAAAATAATAGGGATGGGACCTGCACCAGCGGGAGGGAGCTGTGAAGGAGGAAAGGTTTCCACACACTAGGAAGCCCCTTCGCAGGTGGAGACTGCGAGTGGCAGAGGGGGGAGCTTTGGAGCCACGGAGGAGAGTGCAGCCACAGGGGTGCAGAGGGCAAAGCAGAGAGATTCCCACACAGAGGATCGGTGCCGACCAGCAATTACCAGCCCGAGAGGCTTGTATGCTCACCCGCCGGGATGGGCAGGGGCTGGGAGCTGAGGCTCAGGCTTCAGTCAGATCGCAGGGAGAGGACTGGGGTTGGCGGCGTGAACACAGCCTGAAGGGGTTAGCGCACCACAGCTAGCCTGGAGGGAGTCCGGGAAAAAGTCTGCAGCTGCCGAACAGGCAAGAGACTTTTCTTGCCTCTTTGTTTCCTGGTGCGCGAGGAGAGGGGATTTAGAGTGCCACCTAAATGAGCTCCAGAGATGGGCGTGAGCCACGGCTATCAATGCGGACCCCAGAGACGGGCATGAGACGCTAAGGCTGCTGCTGCCGCCACCAAGAAGCCTGTGTGCAAGCACAGGTCACTATCCACACCGCCCCTCCCGGGAGCCGGTGCAGCCCGCCACGGCCAGGGTCCCGTGATCCGGGGACAACTTCCCCGGGAGAAGGCACGGTGCGCCTCAGGCTGCTGCAATGTCATGCCGGCCTCTGCCGCCACAGGCTCGCCCCACATCCGTACCCCTCCCTCCCCACGGCCTGAGTGAGCCAGAGCCACCGAAGTGTCTGCTCCTTTAACCCCGTCCTCTGTGAGCAAAGAACAGACGCCGTCAGGCGACCTAAATGCAGAGGCGGGTCCAAATCCAAAGCTGAACCCCTGGAGCTGTGCGAACAAAGAAGAGAAAGGGAAATTTCTCCCAGCAGCCTCAGAAGCAGCACATTAAAGTTCCACAAACAACATGATGTACCTGCATCTGTGGAATACCTGAATAGACAATGAATCATCCCAAATTGAGGAGGTGGACTTTGGGAGCAAGATATATTATTTTTTCCCCTTTTCCTCATTTTGTGAGTGTGTATGTGTATGCTTCTGTGTGAGATTTTGTCTGTATAGCTTTGCTTTCACCATTTGTCCTAGGGTTCTGTCCATCCATCTTTTATTTTTTTTAATTAAAAAAAGTTTTTTCTTAAAAATTATTTTTTATTTTTTATTTTAATACCTTTATTTTATTATATCTTACTCTATTTTATTTTATTTTATCCTCTTTCTTTCTTTCTTTCTATTTTGTTCTCCCTTTTATTCTGAGCCATGTGGATGAAAGGCTCTTGGTGCTCCAGCCAGGCATCAGGGTTGTGCCCCTGAGGTAGGAGATCCAACTTCAGGACACTGGTCCACAAGAGACCTTCCAGCTCCATGTAATACCAAATGGCGAAATTCTCCCAGAGATCTCCATCTCAACACCAAGACCCAGCTTCACTCAACGACCAGTAAGCTACAGAGCTGGACGCCCTATGCCAAACAACTAGCAAGACAGGAACACAGCCCCATCCATTAGCAGAGAGGCTGCCTAAAATCATAATAAGGCCACAGACACCCCAAAACACACCACCAGACGTGGACGTGCCCACCAGAAAGACAAGATCCAGCCTCATCCACCAGAACACAGGCACTAGTCCCCTCCACCAGGAAGCCTACACAACCCACTGAACCAACCTTAGCCACTGGGAACAGATACCAAAAACAACAGGAACTACGAACCTGAGCCTGCGAACAGGAGTCCCCAAACACAGTAAGATAAGCAAAATGAGAAGACAGAAAAACACACAGCAGATGAAGAAGCAAGGTAAAAAACACACCAGACTTAACAAATGAAGAGGAAATAGGCAGTTTACCTGAAAAAGAATTCAAAATAATGATAGTAAAGATGATCCAAAATCTTGGAAATAGAATAGACAAAATGCAAGAAACATTTAACAAGGACGTAGAAGAACTAAAGAGGAACCAAGCAACGATGAAAAACACAATAATTGAAATTAAAAATACTCTAGAAGGGAACAACAGCAGAATAACTGAAGCAGAAGAACCGATAAGTGACCTGGAAGATAAAATAGTGGAAATAACTACTGCAGAGCAGAATAAAGAAAAAAGAATGAAAAGAACTGAGGACAGGCTAAGAGACCTCTGGGACAACATTAAACGCACCAACATTCGAATTATAGGGGTCTCAGAAGAAGAAGAGAAAAACAAAGGGACTCAGAAAATATTTGAAGAGATTATAGTTGAAAACTTCCCTAATATGGGAAAGGAAATAGTTAATCAAGTCCTGGAAGCACAGAGAGTCCCATACAGGATAAATCCAAGGAGAAACACACCAAGACACATATTAATCAAACTATCAAAAATTAAGTATAAAGAA